>NW_024070208.1:62951517-63299903 GCF_014754425.2 Oryx dammah
TCTGATGATGTCACTTGTGATGTCTGTGGGACTCATATCTGATGATGTCACTTGTGATGTCTGTGGGACTCATACATGTGCATCTGCAAGTGGAGCAGAGCCTGTGCTCCAGAGAAGCCTCCACCCAGTCCGAGGAGAAACAGAACGTTAAGGCATCTCCATTCCCTCCATCATGGACTATGCCGAGATCCACTCATAGGAATCCTGAGACGTTTCTAGAGGGTTAGAATACTAGACCCCCACCGAGGTTGCCAATCAAAATTTTATCTTTGTATCGACCTTTTCCCCTTCCTTGTTTTGCTCTCCTCTCACTCCTTCTCTCTGGAGTCAAGAGTCTGGTCAAATAGAAAGACCTGAACTCAAACTGAGCCCTTGGAAGAGAAAACAGACTAAAACCACGGTGATAAGAACATCTCCACCCTACATAATGTAGCATTCTGGAAGGGGACTGCTTATTTATCTGATGACAGAAGGATTGCATTGTGGTGAAGTGGTGATCAGACCAGGCGTACAAAGTGCTTATGCTTTTCCAGGCTGTCATGAGTGGAGGGTTGTGATAAGGAACATGCAAAAGTTGAAGTGTTAGATAACTAAGTTCCTTAAATCTGCCAACTCAAGTCATACGGAGCAAACCAGGAGCTTGCATGGCTGAGTTAAAGATATTCATATTTCTTGAATATAAGATAAGAATACTGTGGAGAAAACCAAGTCATGGATTTAATTATGAGTGGCAAGGCTCAAAAAATACTGAACACATAGTTTTTAAAAACATTTTATGCCAAGTCCTCAGGCCTCTAAGGAAAATAGTACAAGTCAGAGGTCTGTGGTTGGGTCATTCTACTAGATAACTGTGAGAATCTGGAACCTCCAAATTTCTCAGTAATCCCCTGGGCAGGGTGAAGGACTTTAACCCCTGCCACTTGTTGGAAGAAAGCAGTGCAAGATAAGGCTTGCCTTTGTCAGGACCCATGTATGCTTCTGTCTGCTTCTACTTATTGCCTCTTGGACCAAATAGTTAGAGTCACTTCTCAGCACATACCACCAGAACAAGATAATTCCTGCTGTAAGGAAAGGCCTTATTTGTAGAATAATTGGAGTTCCTAGTTAATAAAGACTAGAAGGAAAACAGAGAAACACATGAGGGGACAGAACTTAGTGATACTAGACTTGTGATCAGAATGAAAGACTTCATAGGGAGAAATGTATTGACATGATGATACTTCTTTATGAATTGTGCTTAATTTTCTTACCTGGGAGAAATGAAGCTGGCCATAACACTCATCTAGGATGGTTGTTAACTTATGAACATGATACTGGCCTTACTGAAGACAAGGTGATGTGCTGTGATTATCACAGTATGGTACTGAAGAAGGACACAGAAGGCTACAGCAATAATAAGATGGTAAGAATGGATTTATTATGTTAGGGTGGAGAATGCCTCCTACTTCTGTGTGACACACCATTCACTAAAGCTTTAAGAGGTGCACGGGCAATGGGACCTTGAAATTTTTGAGCAAACCAATGTTTGATATAATACATAGGCTTAGATTGACCTTAAAAGATGCTTGCATCTAGCTAAAGTCCTTGCAATTCATGGAAATCATATTCTTTAAAATGGCAGAGGCCTTATTATGACACTGCAGAATTATAATTATTATAATGGACAGGAGAGTTGTAGTGGCAAACAAAGTACCTTAATCTGTGGGTTTCCCATGGAAACATTGTCTGATAGATTCAAGACAGATCCAGATTGACACTCCTCCTAACGAGAGAATCTAAACCTCTTCCCCTTGTATTTGGGTGGCATCTCTCTCTCCATGAGCAACAGAATATGGTAGATGTGTCACTGTGCAAATCTCCAGGTTTAGGTCTTAATTAAGAGACTGGCAGCTTCTTCTCTATTTCTTGAAATATTTGCTGTAGAAATACGTGTGTGAGGGGAGGTGGTGTTGGTGGTGCCTTAGCTGTCATATAAGAAATCCGATATGAGAAGTTTAAACTGTGTCGAGAGGCCAGGAAATGACATGCCATGTGGGGAGAGAGAGAAAGAAAAGACAGAAAAGACTGAGCGGCATATACTAGAAATGTGAGGAAAAGCCATCTTGGCTGCCAATTTCTCAAGCCCAGATGGCACATGGATCAGACACAGATCAGCCAGCTGAGCTTTTCCTGAATTTCTGACCCACAATATTGTGAGCAAAATTAAGCATTTGTTTTAAGCCAGTAAGTTTTGGACTAATTTGTTGAACAGAAATAGATAATCAGAACATATGAGTAGACAAATCCAGTTTAACTTCATGGTGCTTTCAGGTTTTTGTTTTTTTTTTTTTTTTTACTGTAAATATGTTTATTTTCCTGAAAATATCAAGAGGTAGCAAGCAAAACACAAGATATCAGAAGCTGCAATGGAAAGTTCTCAGCTCTCACCAGTTTCTGGCTCTAAGTCAGTTCACAGACAGAAGAGGATGCTCTGTTCTCTTGAGGAAGATCTCTGCAGTATCTCTTCCATAATATGAAATAAATATTTCTCCAGTATTTTTTAAGCAATGTGTAGGCATTTACCAGGGAACAATGCATTGAAGGAACAGAAATTATGAAACCATACGAAGGCTTTTAAATAGGATCTGATAATATCAGGGGCAAATGATAGCATGGTCCTCCCATAAGAGAGAGGCTTTATTTTGTCAAGGTAAAGATTTGTCTATCTATATATCTATTCATCTATGCATCTATCCATCCTATGAAGTCCTAAAAGAAGTTCACCTTACCTGAGACCAGTGGATTTATGCACACACACTATTGTTATTTCTTTAGTTCTTGTGTACATAATTGGGATAGATATACATAATATCTAATGTAATGTCCATATCTGTTTTCTGACTGGAGTTAAGACCCATCATGGTAGGAAGGGCTAATTGGTAATCCCTAAATACTGTGTGTGCATTTAGCACCATGGGCTAGTGGTAAAGAACCCACCTGCCAGTGCTGGAAACATACGAGATTCAGGTTCAATCCCTGGGTCAGGAAGATCCCCTGGAGAAAGAAATGGCAACCCACTCAAGTATTCTTGCCTGGAGAATCTCATGGACAGAGGAGCCTGGCAGTACATGAGGCCAAAAAGAGTTGGGCATGACAGAAGAAAGTTTTATAATCCCTAAACATGACACCCAATTCAGCCAAGAAGTAAATCAGAAATTATAAGCAATATTATACCCCAGGCTTCTGAGGTGGCACAGTTGGTAAGGAATACTCCTGCCAATGCAGGGAGACTCAAAGGACACGGGTTTGATTCTTAGAGTACAAAATGGTAACCTATTCCAGTATTCTTGCCTGGGACATCCCATGGACAGAGGAGCCTAGTGGGCTACAGTCCATAGTTGCAAACAGTCAGATGTGACTGAGTGTGTACACGTGCATGCACACACACACACACACACACATGCACACACAAACACACACATATTCCAGTGAAAATGCAGAAAAGAGGAAGAAGCTATTTGAAAAACTTAAAGGATTCTGGGCTGTTGGTGTCTGCCATTTCCCCATTTGACACTCTGGTGTGTCCTTGTTAAGAAATCAATAACACATGGAGTGTGGTGAATCACATTAGATAAATACATCTTATACCAAGAAATCAGAACCCTACTCACAGTTGCTATCGGGATGTGGTATTGGTAACAATGTAAAATATGTGATGGGCTACTAATCTGGCAACTGTTGTCTCTTCAATTCCCTCTGTAAGAAGAATCAAATGTTCACATTCACTCCCTATGTTCCAGTAGGCATGTAGACTGCAGTAAACTAAGTTATCTGAACATTGTAGTCTTTATTGTATTGATGACATTTTACTTATTAGACTTGACAAAGACTCATGATGCCCTGTCAATTAGATTTTTATACCCAAGAATATATGCTCCTACCCCACACCCTCAAATCTTGAGGGCTTTGAACCTAACCATGGAGTAAGCATAGTATTGACTCTCTTGTATCCTTTACAAAAGTTACCTGCTTGTGAAGTGTGTGTTCCTTGTTCCTTCTCAGGTAGGCTTTGCCCAGCATAAAGGCCTGGTTCTTAGAGGAGAGACACCATCTGGACAATGGTGGCTCTTCTAGCCAATCAGCTGATCAGAGATAAATAGAAGATTTACTCCACTAGCTAGTTACTGGTTCTGATGTCCTTGGAAAGCTGAAAGTAAGTCATGCACTAAAGAGGTTGTCTAGAATGTCTTCTGATGCTTTGTGCCTATAACTAGTGTATCACAGGAACCCTAGCCTGACAGAGGTAAGGCCACAATGGGCTCATACTATAAAGAGATGAAAATCTCTGGCACTATAGCAGACACAAATGCTAATCCAGTGTGAGTTCAGGGTGAAGAAATCTAGAACTAAAGAGATAGGAGGGAACTGATACATATGAATTATGATAGACTTTTGTTTCCTGTCAAAGAAACACCTGCACACTGTAAATAATAGCTTGTATTTTCCATGGATTCATAATCCATTTTTCCTGCTTTCATGGTGTGATGGAAACTAAGCACACACTATAATTGTTTCATCTATCATGGGGCATCCTACAAAACCTGAAAAATTAAGGTTTAATTGAAATTCTGAGTTATAATCATTTTTTATAATATCATATAGAGGTTATATATAACACCAGAAAGCATAGAATATAATTGCTACTTAATTTTAGCATAGTGTATTCTATACTATGCAAAGGGATAAAGTTTGGTGTATGCTAATAATTATCACTAAATTCTTATACTAAAACAGGCTTGGGGTAATTTACACTTTGTTTCTCAATTAATTATTGATTATTCACAGGTTATTTCTCATCTATGTTTTGCATTTTATATCAAATAACATTTCTTTGGTGTTTTGTGATTAACAAGACACTTTGTTACAATAGTCATATTTAAAGATGTATAATCTATTTAATATATGTAACTTTAAATTTATCTTATCATTCAGTATTCTGTTAAAAACTACTACAATTTTTCAATCTTTCTGAAGTATTGAATGTGTAATATTTTTCATGCATGTTATCATCTTACTTTTGATTTTACTAGAACAAGTTTTCATAAAACGCTTGTCTAGGAAATACTGTTGACTGAACAATGAGCTTTCTGATTTTCCAGTTCACTGACTTAATCCATACTCCCTCCATCAGTGGTTAAAAACATTAAAATCTTACTGTAAAAATACAAAGATACAGTGTCATAAATATTATAAAAATGAATGAATGTTTTGTGGGTAAATTCTAATTGCATACTGGCAAACCCTTGAAAATTCTTTGGGTATACATTGTTGTCTTACTTTCTCACAGAGCACCTGATTATTTTATGAAAAGATTTTGTACACATTTTTTAAAAAATTCAGCAAGATTCTAGTTGAAATTAAGCATAGCCATGACCTTAGGCAAGTCATAAAACATACTATAATAAGAGTATGCTTTATGCACTCTGTCAGAAATGTGTTGGGAGAGTCAAGGTAATAATCTATAAAAACATTTTCATCATTATGTAAGAATGTATTTGAAAAAAAATAGCAAACTCTGCAAAATTTAGCAAACTCACTTGCTTCTTTTCTCAGTGTGAATAGGGAAAATTTCTGTACATGAGGAAGTCCTGGATTGAAGTAGAAAGAGCCTCAGTTCACAGGACTTCCCTGGTAGCTCAGCTGGTAAAGAATCTGCCTACAATATTGTATTGGTTTTGCCATACATTGACATGAATCCGCCAAGGGTGTACATATGTTCCCCATCCTGAACCTCCCTCCTACCTCCCTCCCCAAATACAATATTGTAAAGTAATTAGCCTCTAATTAAAATAAACAAATTTATATTAAAAAAAAAAAAAGAATCTGCCTACAGTGTGGGAGACCTAGGTTTGATTCCTGGGTTAGGAATATCCCCTGGAGAAGGGAATGACTACCCACTCTAGTATAGTCCATGGGGTCACAAAAGTCAGACATGACTAAGTGACTTTCACTTTCATTTCCCTTGAATGGCCTTGGAAATAAATATCTTTCAGTATATGAACCAGAATTTCTTACTCAGAAGCAAAAATGCAGACGTAAAATATACTTTGGAAAAGCAGTAGTTGAGAACTATGTGTAAAAAGCTATATAAACAATGAATTTCTACATTGCTATAATCATTGGTAGATACAGGCTTCTCAAGCCTTAAAGCTTATATAATATAAATGGCATGTATTATAAATAATCTTAGATAAATACATTAATATTTACTTAGAATGAGGAGAAATCATTATAAATTATGAAGCTAATAAAATGAAAATTGCCACAAATACTACAAAAGCCAAAAAATATGATTATACTCTTTACAATTTACTTTTCTGACATCTCTATAATATTTTCCCTGCATATTATTTAGGTGAATAGTCCTTGATCACCTCTTTTTATAAAAATAAGTTAAAATGTAGTCTATGATAATAACAGTTTGGATAGGTCCTTTCTTCTTTGCATATTTCTCTACATATTTCCATTGCTTCTACTATGAAGAGCATTCAAAAAGTGAATATATCCTCTGACTTGCATCATGATGCCAGGAACATTGACACAGTAACCCTAGAATGAGAATAAAAAGCAAAGTTCATAATCCTATAACAGAATGAGCACAGCAGAATGAGTACTGTTAGAAAAGATTGAAGTTAGAACCGCAGTGTAAAGTTACGTCTCTTTTGTCCATCCTTGTATTTCTAGTTCCTAGCATAGTTGCCTGCCCATGAAAGGTTCTCAGTAAGTAATTGCTGAATAAATTTAAAAGTTCATGAATAAATAGATCTGGAACGATTCCATTTCTGGTTCCTAGAAATTATTTCCAAACTGAGGGTTCTAATGGTATCTTAACTATGAGTAACCCACTCCAGTACTCTTGCCTGGAAAATCCCATGAACGGAGAAGCCTGGTAGGCTATGGTCCATGGGATTGCAAAGAGTCAGACATGACTGAGCAACTTCACTTTGACTCACTTTGACTTTGTAAACATTTGAATATCTCATGTGATAATAAAGTTAAATGCACTCCCTATTCCCCTTGACCATATCTCTATTCCACAAATATTACCTGGATCCAGATGCATACTTGTAGACTCTAGACTACCTTGATGGAAGGGGAGGGACAAAGTGAAAGCAGGTTCCATCTTAATTTTGAAATTTTACACAAGCTTTTAAAGTCAAATGAACACATTGCTAAAGCTCTTTCAATTTTTTGAGATAGCTTTAAAATTCATTGTAGTGTCTACTATTTTTCTGTTGTCTTTAAAATGTTGATGGTTAATTAACTTATATGTATTCAGCAGTAACTACTGTTGGTTATTCAGAATAGTGTGTTTTCTATTTAATTCAACACAGATTTATTAAGCTAGTCACTACTACTTAGGTTTATAAATATGACTAATTATCTTTTAATTGCCTGCCCTCAAAATTCTTAAAATCACTTTGAAGATCCTGATCTATTAAAATATAATCTTTGGATCTTGGATTAGATTCCAGAAGAACAACACATAATCTGCTCGTTCCTGTTTTTGGTGAAGGGTGATTGGTGTTAGATGATTTTATCAGGGGAAATTTACTAAGGGCAGGAAAGCTGAGGTCTCCTAAAGAATTAGAATAATGAGATAATCGATAACTAGAGCTAGGAACACCTCCATCTCTACCTCCACTCATACCTCCACTCCTCCCTACCCTCTACAGACATATGTGTCAGAGAATGAGGAGCGTTAAGGCCTAGTTAGTGTAAGTGGAAAGACATTGGTGTCAGAAATAGTGTCTACTTAGAAAGCAAGGGATTTTGCATTTTAGGGCATGGAAACCCACTCCAGTATTCTTGCCTGAAGAATCCCATGGACTGAGGAGCCTGGTGGGCTGCAGTCCATGAGGTCACAAAGAGTCGGACATGACTTAGGTAACTATGCATGCACATAAACAAAACACAAAAGTTTGGGAGTACCCAGGGCCATCTCATGGATTTTTTTTTTTTTTAATATACTGTTACAAAAAAAAAAAAAATTGAGTCCAAGCCATGAAGAGGTATTCACTCATGGGATATCTAGGAGGAGTGTAGTAAAGTTACATTTATACTTTGATAGGTTGTTTTAATAGTATTATGAAGATCTATAATATGTTAATCTCAAAGAAAATGACTAGTTAGGAAAGTACATAAAGGCTACAGGAACATAAATGAAAATGGCAATTTAAAGATTTTCATTAATTCTCATAGTCCCCTCTTGAAACTTTAAAAAAAAAAAAAAGTGTGCCCTCATTTTGCAGATGAAGACAGTTAGATTCAAAATGATTTGATTGTTTTACTTGAATCAGTTATCCAAGGCATATATGCACAACTGTCAATTGAACTGTCTTTTTCCAGGAAGGTACAATAACATTTCTCCAGCACTGAATATGTCCACAAGTCTTCAGCCAGGACTGATTCTAGATTTTCTGTTAGGTTCAATGCTAACTTCCTATAATCAAGTATTGCTGAACTACTATGAGAAGATGCGGCCTTACGTCTTTCAGATGACTCAATTCATAGATTTCAAATGGGGCCGTATAAAAAGTTAGAGACTACCCATTCCAAGAAAGGTCAGTACTTGGCACCTTGATAAGTTTTTACTGTTTATTGAATAAATGACAGAATGCATATCATTCTTTCTTCATTAACTTGCTCCATTCTTAATAATTTTTTACAAGGACACTCTGTTCCTAAACATGAGAAAATTCTTAACTTCATGCAAGTACAGAACAGTAAGTCACAATTTTAAGAACCAACAAAGGAAAAAAGAAAACAAAACAATAACTTTCAAACTTTCCTGAGTAAAATGTTCTAATCTTCTTGTTCTCTCAAACCACTTCTGCCTTCATCACAAACTAGTCAAACCACTATTTTAATCACACTAACAGTATCTATTTGCCTATGTCAGTATCCTCTTTCTCTGACCATCCAGGGGAGAGTTTAGGAACTGTGCCAGAGGTGAATATTTAAAGACCATGCTACAATTTAATCTTCTTTTTTTTTTTTAGGAGAGAAAAATGAATTATTCTATATATTTAGCACTTTTTAACACAGCAAAGACATTAAAAACTCAGCAGGAGGGCATCATAATATTTAAGTGCATTTCTTCAGATCCCTATGACCCATGAAAAATATATATAAATAAATTCTAATTATATATACTATACTGTAACTCTTGCTTATTTATGTATTAATAATGCATTTGTCTTAGGCTCTGATTAGGTTTGGAGGCTTCCCTTGTTCAACTGCTAAATAAGTCACATAATGAATTCATTTTAAATCACTTTGAGGGAGAGTGATGATTAAATCTATGCCAAGAGGCAGAAAGGATTTGGAAGCTCTGTGAAGATTAGAAATTAGAAATAGAACATATAGATCCTGCTTGGAACATTAACTTTATCTAATTATACTTCTCTTATAATATGATTCCAATTTCAACCTTTACTTTTTTTCCATTCCAGAGAAATCAATTTGTGATTTCTTATTCTAGAAGCAAAAATAAGTTTCAAAATTATTTTTCCTTCCATACCTTAAAGGATAAAGCTACATATATGTTAAATCATAATTGAGTCACTGTTTTGAATTTATTTTATGTAAAAAAATTAGCCATTCTTATATGTAATTGAGACAACTGCTAATGAAACAAAGGAAAGGCTAATAATTTGTTTTAAAAAGAGAAGGGGGATTTCACAAGACCAAAAATATGAAATATGAAGTGGTAGGAAATTCTAGAGTTTATTGACCTTTATAGAATAGTTTGGAGGTACTTGGATATAGTCCCATGCAAATTTTCACGTTCTTTTATTCCATCTTCTTTCTTGGACAGACATTCTCTTTCAATTAAAATAACATATATATATAAAGAATCTGCCTGCAATGCAGGAGACCTAGGTTCAATCCCTAGGTTGAGAAGAGCCTGTAAAAGGGAATATCTTCCCTCTCCAGTATTCTTGCCTGGAGTATTCCATGGACAGAGGAATCTGGTGAGCTACAGTCCATGAGGTCTCAAAGTCCAGACACAGCTGAGTGACTAACACTTTCACTTTTTCACTTTTATTGAGATAATCCAGGATAATTTCCCTATGTTGGAATGTTTAACCCTATTATCTACAAAGCTCTTTTTATCATATAACATAATGTGTTCATGGGTTCTAGGGATTTGGGTGTGTTTGTCTTTGGGAATCATTCTGACTTATAACATTTGAGATAGGATGACTACCAGTGTGTCTATTAATCACTTTATAAAACATTATTTCTCTTAATTTTAAAGTGTCAGCTATCTCATTTCTTAGCACAGCTTCCATTATTTTTCATCTTGTATTTATCATTCTTGACAAACATGGAATTTCTATTTATGAGGGAATCCACAATTTCAGCTTTCATGGAGATGGAAAATGGAAGATCTTTCATAGAAATATACACAGCAACAAAGAACACTGTATGTGCTCTTCCACTTTGTGGCAGCCTCATCAAAAATCAATACTTCACTTAAACATTTTTAAACATATGTACATATCCTAAGACATGATTAAGCTAAATGTGATGAAGATCGAGTCCCTTTTTATTTGAGTATTGCATATTCAAATTTTACTTCAGATAAATGCTCATTTTTTTACTAGTTTATTGACTTTTTCTTATTTATTTCTAAAAATCCTTTATGTGGTTCAGTCACATATATTTTAGATTCTCTGTCTCAGTTTATGATATGTTTTAAAGTTCCTTTAATGCTCACATAGAACAAAAAAGTAGCAATGATAGGAATGATGGGGATGCACTAAAAGGGTGCACTTTGAGAGTGAGATTCTCTGAAAATATCTTATATATGGATGTGATTTTTAGAATTCTGCTAACATTTCATATAATCAAAAGTATTTTAATAAAATTAAAAAGATGAGAAAAAACAAAATGGATTTAAAATATTATTTCTCTCAACCCACATTCAGAAAGATATTCTATGTAGTTTCTTCTGTTAACTATATAGTTTTACCTTAAATATTTAAAAGTTGATTTTTCTAGATCCCATGTTTTTGTTATGGGACACATCTGGTTGTATGCTTCTTCATGAAGGGAGTCAGTGAATAAGTTCACCTCCTAAAGAAATGCTTCACCCCATCAACTTGCTTTATTTGAGGCTGTTTTGTAGTTCTCTCTTATCTCTAGTGTTGTTTGTCTGTTCTTGTGACAATAACATTCAGTTTTATTATTTTGCCTTTGAAGTGCAGGTAGTCTTCACCTTGCCTGTTTTTTATTTGCATGAATTAATTTACCATGGTTTAGTTAAATAAAGCAAGTCAAAACTTAGTAGTCAGGATAAATTAACTGTGAGTGCATAAACCACAAACTTCACACTAGTATTTCATTCACTTAACACTGTATAAATTAAGAGGTGCATATAATGGTCAGGGAGTAATCATATCACTTCTTTCAAGTGATTGGGATGTTGGAAGTTATCAGTACATGGAAAGGAGTATGACAATCTCCAAGGCATTGAAAAGATGCTCACTCATAATTTATATAATGGGAAAAGAGGACAGACTATATTCAAACTACCCTTGATAAAAATTTTGCAAAGAAATAGAAGACTTTGAGTCTTGATCTCTAATATTTTACATTAGAACACACTGATTATCCCTTTCACTATTTTCTTCATTTCCCGGTATATTTATAACTAGCAGTAGGAGAATTTAACATTTTGAGAAAAGATTTTTTTTAAGGATTCCCCCTTGGAACAATAGTAATTTTTCAGATTGATTACACTGTTTTGGATGATTCTGGCCTCCATGTTCATTTTTTAAAATTTAAATTTATTTATTTTAATTGGAGGCTAATTGCTTTATTTGTCTGTACACTGAGAAGCAGAGACTGTGTGTGAACTTGGGAAGATTGTTTGCATATTTTAATATTTGGTAGAAAAAATTGCTCACTTTTATTTTGTTTTTTAAAATGAGAGTGACCATTTTTGTAGTCCTTAATTTCTCTATTTGAATTTTAATTAATTAAAATTTAATTTAAGGCAGAGTTCCAACAAATAGCAAGGAGAGATAAGAAAGACTTCCTCAGTGATCAGTGCAAAGAAATAGAAGAAAACAATAGAATAGGAAAGACAGAAATCTCTTCAAGAAAATTAGAGATATCGAGAGAATATTTCATGCAAATATGGGCTCAATAAAGGACAGAAATGGTATGGACCTAACAGAAGCAGAAGATAAGAAGAAGTGGCAAGAATACACAGAAAAACTATGCAAAAAAGATCTTCATGATCCAGATAATCACAATGATGTGATCACTCACCTAGAGCCAGACATCCTGGAATGTGAAGTCAAGTGGGCCTTAGAAATCATCACTACAAACAAAGCTAGTGGAGGTGATGGAATTCCAGTTGAGCTATTTCAAATCTTAAAAGTTGATGCTGTGAAAGTGCCGCACTAAATATGTCAGAAAATGTGGAAAACTCAGCAGTGGCCACAGGACTGGAAAAGGTCAGTTTTCATTCCAATCCCAAAGAAAAGCAATACCAAAGAATGCTCAAACTAGTGCACAATTGCACTCATCTCACATGCTAAGAAAGTAATGCTCAAAATTCTCCAAGCCAAGCTTCAGCAATACATGAACCATGATTCCAGATGGTCAAGCTGGTTTTAGAAAAGGCAGAGGAACCAGAGATCAAATTGCTGACATTCGCTGGATCATCGAAGAAGCAAGAGAGTTCCAGAGAAACGTCTTATTTCTGCTTTTTTCACTATGCCAAAGCCTTTGACTGTGTGAATCACAATAAACTGTGGAAAATTCTGAAACAGATACCAAACCACCTGACCTGCCTCTTGAGAAATCTGTATGCAGGTCAGGAAGCAACAGTTAGAACTGGACATGGAACAACAGACTGGTTCCAAATAGGAAAATGAGTCAAGGCTGTATATAGTCACCCTGCTTATTTAACATATATGCTGAGTTAATCATGAGAAACACTGGGCTGGATAAAGCACAAGTTGGAATCAAGATATCTGAGAGAAATATCAATAACCTCAGAAATGCAGATGACATCACTCATGGCAGAAAGTGAAGAGGAACTAAAAACCCTCTTGATGAAGGTGGAAGAGGAGAGTGCAAATGTAGGCTTAAAGCTCAACATTCAGAAAACTAAGATCATGGCATCCAGTCACATCACTTCATGACAAATAGGTGGGGAAACAGTGGCTGACTTTATTTTGGGGGGGCTCCAAATCACTGCAGATGGTGACAACAGCCATGAAATTAAAAGACACATACTCCTTGGAAGGAAAGTTATGACCAACCTAGACAGCATATTAAAAAGCAGAGACATTACTTTGCCAACAAAGGTCCATCTAGTCAAGGCCAGGGTTTTTCCATTAGTTATGTATGGATGTGAGAGTTGGACTGTGAAGAATTCTGAGTGCTGAAGAATTGATGCTTTTGAACTGTGGTGTTGGAGAAGACTCTTGAGAGCCCCTTGGACTGCAAGGAGATCCAACCAGTCCATCCTAAAGGAAATGAATCCTGGGTGTTCATTGGAAGGACTGATGTTGAAGCTTGAAACTCCAATATTTTGGTCACCTTATGCAAAGAGCTGACTCTTTTGAGAAGACCCTGATGTTGGGAAAGATTGAAGGCAGGAGAAGAAGGGGACAATAGAGGATGAGATGGTTGGATGGCATCCCTGAGCCAATGGACATGAGTTTGGGTGAACTCCAGGAGTTGGTGATAGGCAGGGAGGCCTGGCATGCTGCGGTTCATGGGGTTGCAAATAGTTGGACATAACTTAGTGACTGAACTCAATGAAGGTAATTTTAATTCGTTGACTTTTTAAAAAAAGTTTCATTGGATTCAAATTAGGATTGCATTAACTCTGTAGATTAATTTATGGAGAATAGACATTTTTATGAGATTCCCTGCTGGCTCAGTGGTAAAGAACCTGCCTGCCAATGCAGGAGACTTAGGTAGGGAAGATGCAACCCACTCCAATATTCTTGTCTGGGAAATCCCATGGACATAGGAGCCTGGTGGGCTATGCCTCACAAAAGAATCAGACGCGACTTAGAAACTTAACAACAACACATAACTTTATAATATTGTAATCTCTTGAAAAATAATTTAGTATATATCCACTTGTTCAAATCATCTGCTATGTCCTTTAGCAGTATTTATTGAATGTAAGGTGCTATTTATTGGAAGATACAGCATTATTGTATGGTAAATTAATAAAAAAAGGCTGTACATTAAATTATGCCATAATATTTTCTTACCTTATTGATTATGAGACATTCCACATTTGAAGATGGTATAAACTGGGGATATTTAGAACACATAGCATAACTTCTGAGTTTTAAAACTTTCTTCTTAGAGATGTTATAAGTAATTAATATGTTAATTCTATGTACCTTATAGCACAGGTTCTTGTGAATGACATCTTATTTTTAATGTTTTCTAGTTATTGTTGGTGTTGAAAATAGTATTAATTTTTGTGTCTGATTTTAAATTTGGAAAATATGTGAAAATATCTTATTCACATAGTTTATATTTGAATATATTGTGAGTTTTAGATAGATGGTATAATCCCAAAATAACGACATTTATCCAATTCTTATCTTCATGTTTCTTTAGTTTTCTCCCCTTTATAGTGTTGATTAGAAGTCAACTATTATTTTATATATTGTAACATCTGTCTGCTAATCCCTATCTCCTTATATGTCCCTGCTTCCAACTATTTCCTTTGGTGACTGTGAATTTGCTTTCTAATTCTGGAATCTGTTTCACAAATTAGTTCATTTGTATCATTATTTAGATTCTACATATAAGTGATATCATATGCTACTTGTCTTTGTCTGACTTGCTTCACATAGTATGATAATCTATGGGTTTAACCATGTTGCTGCAAATGACATTATTTCATTAATATCTATAATGTTAAAAATGTGGGCAAAAGTCTCCTAAATATTCACAGCATTTGTAAAGACATTAAGTGAAATATATTTACTTAGCAATGAAACTATTTTGAACTATGATTATATAAAATTAATAGCATGAAAATTATCGGTGAAAAATCTAGAATATCAAGACATATATGCACTTATCTCAGTTATAAAAGACATGCATTATGAATAAAATATGTTATCATGTTAGCATTCATTATTACTCGTTGGCAACTATGTTCATCTGTTTATTCTTAAATTTTCACATGTTATTTAATGCATTTTCTGTGATTAATGTTTTTTTTCAATAATGTAAACTGAGAGCTTTCAGATGTGCAAGCTGATTTTAGAAAAGGCAGAGAAACCAGAGATCAAATTGCCAAAATACACTGTATAATAGAAAAAGCAGGAGAATTAAAAAAAAAAATGTACTTTTGCTTCATGGACTATGCTAAAGCCCTTTGACTGTGTCGATCATAACAAACTGTGGAATATTCTTAATAAGACAGGAATACCAGACCACCTTACCTGTCTCCTGAAAAGTCTGTACGCAGAACAAGAAGCAACAGTTAGAACTGGACATGGAACAATGGACTGGTTCCTAATTGGGAAAAGAGTACTCCAATGCTATATACTGTCACTCTCCTTATTTAACTTATATGCAGAGTACATTTTGAAATGCCAGGGTGGATGAAGCACAAGCTGGAATCAAGATTGCCGGGAGAAATATCAACAACATCAGATATGCAGATGATACTATTTTAATGGCAGAAAGTGAAGAGGATCTAAAGAGCTTCTTGATTAAGTGAAAGAGGAGAGTGAAAAAGCTGGCTTAAAACTCAGTATTCAAAAAACGAAGATCATGGCATCTGGTTCTATCACTGCACAGCAAGCAGATGGAGGAAAGATGGTGACTGCAGCCACAAAATTTAAAAAATGCCTTTTCCTTGGAAGAAAAGCTATGACCAAACTAGACAGCATATTAAAAAGCAAAGACATTACTTTGCCGACAAAGGTCCATCTAATCAAAGCTATGGTTTTTCCAGTAGTCATGTATGGATGTGAGAGTTGGACTATAATGAAATCTGAGTGCCAAAGAATTGATGTTTTTGAACTGTGGTGTTGGGGAAGACTCTTAACAGTACCTTTGACTGAACTGAACTGAATTTATGATTTTTCCAGTAGTCACGTATGGATGTGAGAGTTAGACCATAAAGAAAGCTGAGCACCGAAGAACTGATACTTTGAACTGTGGTGTTGGAGAAGACTCTGGAGAGTCCCTTTGACAGCAAGGAGATTAAACCAGTCAATCCTAAAGAAGATAAACCCTGAATATTCATTGGAAGGACCAATGCTGAAGCTGAAGCTCTAATACTTTGGCCACCTGATGTAAAGAGCTGAATCATTGAAAGTGATCTTGATGCTGGGAAATATTGAAGGCAGGAGGAGAAGGGGATGACAGAGGATGAGATGGTTGGATGGCATCATGGACTCAATGGACATGAGCTTGAGCAAGCTCAGGGAGATTGTGAAGGACAGAAGCCTGGTATGCTGCAGTTCATGGGGTCACAAAGAGTCAGACATGACTTAGCTACTGAACAACATCAAATAAGGTAAAAATCAGTAAAGAGAATTATAAAGATCTTTTTGATCTCCTAATTTGCATTTTACAAGAGTCTTTAATTTACATTAGATTATGCCATAAATCTTAAATTTTTTCTCTCTTCATGATTTCATTAATGTGGTTATCTCAGCTCTTTTTTTCTGATTATACTTATTGTTATTCTTTATTATTTTCAGCATACTGCTGATAATACATATTTCACAACCAGAAAAACAGTTTAACTTCTTTAATCATCTAGACTTTATAAAATGAGGACATCCAAGATCAGTTATTAATAAAAAATGAAAATCACTGAATTTTCACTGAAGTGTATATTTTCTGAGATAAAAATAAACTACCTGAATAATTTAGTGATACATTTTCCACAACACCAGACTCTATGTCTCAATTAAAATCTAGACACAATATGTACCAAAGTCCCAGCAGTGTTAACCTGCTAAATATTATGTAATATAAACGGAGACAATGGTTAGAATTTTAAAATATCAGACTAATGTAAAAGCTAATGGTTTCTTTAGATTTTGTTAATGGAAGCTTACTTGGTCATTTTTTTTTTTCCCCCTGTTTCTTCTTTTTTTTTAAATTTTACTTTATTTTACTTTACAATATTGTATTGGTCATATTTTTATACTGTTATGTGATAGTGCTGGTTATCAGCTATAAGTTAAAAGAAAGTTTTTAGTTTATTTTATGATTCAGGTTAAAATATTTTTGTATTTAACATGATGATACTTGTTTATTTTCAAATTCCATTTAATTTCTAGAAAAAACTTTTTAAAATAGATAAAAATCCTCTTGTTGATTAAGCAATAATAATGTTGTTATCTTATTAAAATGATGATGGTTTTCAATAGCAGTCAAGATATAGACATGATGTTGAGAATAATGAATTGTTTATACTCATTAATTGTAAGTATTGATAGATTCATGAACACAAACTATGATGATTTCAGTCTTTTAAATCGCTTAAAATGTATTTTGCCAAATTTTTTTGCTTAAGATATATTTTAATTTTTGAATTATTCAATTTTCAAACTGAAAAGGAGTATGTCGTCATAACCTCACATTTTTGCTTCATTTCTCCACCATCTACAATCAAATGCTGCTTTACTGTACTTTCAACTATTTCTTTCAGTTTTCTACCATAGTACCACTTTCTTGTTTAATCTTTGTTATGTGAGAAATACCAAGAATCTGTTAAATATTCTTTGTTAGTATCAAAATATCTCTTTCAATCTAGATAAATGATATTTACAAACGACTCTTATCTCCACAGGAAACTATTGTGTGATTTTTACTTGGAGCATAACCAAAGCAAAGATATCGAAATGCTTGATCATAGTGCCCTGTTTATTTAAATATTTATTTATATAATATATAATTACAAGTTGATTAAATGACTCCAGTAAGTGTTATACATAGCCCCAGATATTATTAATTATGCCTATTAACATATCCATATACGTTAACTCTGTTTCATAACATGAAGTGGTATTAAAAGAGTCCTGTTTCTTTAATCACCTAACTGTTTAAAATGAGGGCATTCAAGCTTAGTTTAAAAATGAAATTCACTGAATTTCAGCAACCACAACATACTATTTAATACAACATACTAATGTATGAAACTAAAGGAGCAAAACATAAATAACATCCCATATTCTTTGGCCTTAAACATATAGTTCTGTTTTGCTATTTTTGTTCTCTGAATTACAGAACTCAGCTGAAATTCATTTATGTTGAATGCTTTCCAAATATAAATTCCCATTTGAGTATATTTATCATATCACTTACTGTTTGCTTTTAGAAAAATTAAACAGTGGAATTCTTATAAAGCTTTCATAAAGGTACTAGTGCCAGGTACATAGACTGTCTTTTTATTGTTTGCTTTGCTATTTTCATGAAGATGCAGCTGAAAGAGGAAATTATAGTTCTGTAACTTATTAGCCATGGGGTTATACTGCTTAAAATCTGTCAAATTTCCATTCTTCTTAATATTTAATAATCATTGCCCAGATAGTTATTAACAATTGTAGTCAGTTTAAAAAATGAAGTGCTACTCAATTGCAGGAGACATTATCAGCCTTGAGATTTGTTAGTTGAATATCTTGAACACTGTAAAATAAATCATGTTCAAATATCCTTAACAATTAGATATTTTGATTTCTTAAATTTAAACACAGAAAATATAACCAATAACATGAATTTAAAAGTCAATGTTTTTGAAGGCTGTTAGGGCATAATATAAATTATCTATGCATATATTGAATAACTTCCAAAAATGATTTCAAATCACTGTTAGCTTAATTGAGGAAGTCTCTATTTGCCTAAGAAACACTGAGTACTATAATAAAGTCTTCATCTCATTCCATGCATAATGATGAATATGTCAAAAATCATAAAAAATAATGTATTAATGAAAGTCACAGGGTTTGTGATACTTTTAGATGGTTGAGTCATTTACATATGCAGCAAAGTTATATGCCCTTCCAAATATAGGTACACTGATCATTTATTTTTTAATTCACCAGTATTTAATTACCTTCACATAAACCTCAAAAAGTCTGTAACTTGATGGATGGCATTATCATTGCTTTGAATAACATAGATCTTGTTTGCTGTAAACCTTCTCCATCTTTAGTGATTAAACAAGCAAATCACTGATTGAAATGACACTACCAAATAGTGTCAAGGTCTTTGAATAATGTTCTATTTTATGGTAGATAGATAGATACAGTTTGACTAAAGCCTCAAAATGACACTATTAAAAAAACACTATAAATATATGTGTACTTATATTAACTTGGGAGAGGAAAGTCTAATGAAAATGGAGTTAAATTGAACGTTGATTAATTTTTTTTTCCATCAAAAACATTTAAAACATTGAAAAAGAAATACATGATTAAGCTAAATGCTATGCAATGGTCTGCCACGAGGGCGGGTGGGGCGCGAATGTTTTTTTGCATGTGTATATTAGGATTAAATAAACCTGAGAGTGACAAAAGTAGTAGATGTATCAGCAAAATAGAAGCTTATTTCTTATTCATATACTTTGTCCAGAAGAAATCAGTTCATAATTGGTTTGACTCTTCACCATTATTTGGGACCTAGCTACTGCTGCACTCATTGCTGTTCTGTTTTCCCCTTACTTCAGTACATGTATCATGGGATGTCAATCATGCCAGCATTTCAGCCAGTAGAAAAGAGGATATGGCAAATAAGAACATAATTTGTCCCTTTGAGGACTGTTTCAGATATCCCACCCTACAATTCCCCTTACAACTCACTGGACAGCATTTAGTCTCATGACCATACCTAGCAGATGAAGAAATGCTAAAGTTATGCCTAAAGCTAGAAAGAGTTATATTAAAGGAAGGACAGAAAAGGACATCAGAATTACTAGTAAAATTCATTTTAGACATATTATTGATAATTTAACACTTTATGTATCATTTGCATATGCAATATAGTTTTCAAGTTGTTTTTTTTTTTTTTGTTAAGAACATCAGGTAGCTCTAAAAGAACTATATTTAAGCTACTTTCTTTCAAATTAATTTTATTGGTGTTTAATTGCTTTATAATGTTGTGTTGATTTCTTACTGTACAGCAAAATGAATCAGTCAACCTATTCCTCTAGATTTCCTTCCCATTTAGGTCACCATTGAGTAGAGTTCCGTGTGCTATACTAAGCTTCTATTAAAAAAAAAAAAAAAAGTTTTTCTAGCTATTTCTCTTTTCCTTTCTAGAAGATGTTTACTGTCAGTATAATTTCATTCTACCTTATAGAAATAATATAACTAATAAAAGTTATTTCATTCTAATATCTGACAATTTTCTTTACATTAGCAGTACTAACAGTCACTGTCATGGGATTAATAGTTTGGCCAAGAAATAATGACTATATTGCAACCCAAAAAAGTAAGCAGTCATTATAAAGTGAACTGCTGTATTTGGAGAATTATAAAAATATTTTACAAACCTATCCCTTGATATATTTTAGATGTACTAAAACATATTTTGCTTTTAGTAGAAACAATTAAGTAGGGTATTAACATGTATAGGATAGTAAACTGAAGGTAATCTTTTTTTTTTTCTTAAATGGTATCATTCAGATAGCCAAAATATTAAGAGTTTATTTAGCAATGCTTAATGCCCCAATCAATTTAGTTTGTGCTTCACCCCCCTGGACTTACTGCAAGACCTTTATTTCCAATATATTCTCACAGTGTTTTTCTTTTGATTTCCAGTTAGTATTCATACATTTTCTGAGCCTGGTGGCTACCATTTTTTCTGCCACCCAGTTTAGTCTGTGGAACGTTCTCTCTGAAATTATATTTTTTGCTATTGGGATCTACGACCCTTGCTCTTGTATTGCTTCATCCATAGCTGACTTAACTTCTTTGAAACATCCCCATGTCCAAAGAACTCACACCAAGCTGGAAATTTTAATGAGAAATTTTAATGAGTCAGTGTTCAAAAAATTGAAAAAAAAATTGATGTTGAGTGCCTTAAATTTGAGCCTAAATATAATTTTAATGACATAAGAAAGAAATTTTAAATGGACCTCTCATTGTGAGCTTCCATCCGTTACCCCATTCTTAACATCAAGTAAAGCTCAAATAACCAGGAAGTGCCTTTGCACTTGTGCATGCTTCGAGTCTCTCTGTCCTTGAGCAGGGTTTCCCTGGTGGCTCACTGGTAAAGAATCCAGCTGCCAAGGCTGGAGACATGGGTTCATCACTGGGTCGGGAAGATCCTTTAGGAAGGAAATGGCAATCCACTCCAATATTCTTTCCTGGGAAATACCATGGAGAGAGGAACCTGGTGGGCTAGAGTCCATGAGGCTGCAACAGAGTTGGAAATGACTTATGACTGAATAAAAGCAACAATTCTTGACCAACAATCGAGGAGAGTGCTTTTCTCAATATTCATAAAATCCCGTACACTCTTGCTAACTGCGTAACTCCAACTGAACTCCTTTCATCGATTTCCAGAGGCTTCAGGGAAGTGACATACATGAAAAATACAGGTTTGGCTTTTGGAATTGTCTTGACTTAAAAAAAAAGATCGTCCAAAAATAAAATTATAGATAAATTTGTACGTGGGATGAACTTATAGAATCAGAAGCATTGTCCATCAGCAGTTCTTCCTTATTAAACAGTTGTATTTTAGTTAGGGTCTTATATTCCTGTGTGCAAAGAAGATTGTTTAACAAACTTGATTACAGTTAAATGCTTTCTTCAGCTGATGCCTCTCAGGGAGCATGGGAGGTCAGAAATTGCCCTGATGAAAGTATGTTGAATTTTTATGGGATGGACGAAGGTTGGGTATGTGTCATCATTTGGGCTCAGGCAGCTGTTTTTGGTCTCTATCTGGAACTTCGGATTGAAGGGAGCTCTGCCTGATGCTTCTTGCTCTTGGCGGTTAGTGTGATCCTGATAACCATCACAACACTGCTCTCTGTTTCTACCAGCCTTGCGGTGATTCATCAGGAGGGAGCGGTAGAAGGAACAGAGGCAAGCATGGTACAAGGTAAAGGGGAAACTTGGGCGGCGGTCCTAAGATGGCTGAGGAATAGGACAGGGAGACCACTTTCTCCCCCACAAATTCATCAAAAGGACATTTGAATACTGAGAAAATTCCACAAAACGACTTCTGAATGCCAGAAGAGGACATCAGTTCAGTTCAGTTGCTCAGTCGTGTCTGACTCTTTGCAACCCCATGAATTGCAGCACGCCAGGCCTCCCTGTCCATCACCAACTCCCGGAGTTCACCCAAACTCATGTCCATCCAGTGGGTGATGCCATCCAGCCATCTCATCCTCTGTTGTCCCATTCTCCTCCTGCCCCCAATCCCTCCCAGCATCAGAGTCTTTTCCAGTGAGTCAACTCTTTGCATGAGGTGGCCAAAGTAATGGAGTTTCAGCTTTAGCATCATTCCTTCCAAAGAAATCCAGGGCTGATCTCCTTTAGAATGGACTGGTTGGATCTCCTTGCAGTCCAAGGGACTCTCTAGAGTCTTCTCCAACACCACAGTTCAAAAACATCAATTCTTCGGTGCTCAGCTTTCTTCACAGTCCAACTCTCACATCCATACATGACCACTGGAAAAACCATAACTTTGACTACATGGACCTTTGTTGGTAGAGTAATGTCTCTGCTTTTTAATATGCTGTCTAGGTTGGTCATAACTTTCCTTCCAAGGAGTAAGCGTCTTTTAATTTCATGGCTGCAGACACCATCTGCAGTGATTTTGGAGCCCCAAAAAATAAAGTCTGACACTGTTCCCACTGTTTCCCCATCTATTTCCCATGAAGTGATGGGACCAGATGCCATAATCTTTGTTTTCTGAATGTTGAGCTTTAAGCCAACTTTTTCATTCTCCTCTTTCACTTTCATCAAGAGGCTTTTTAGTTCCTCTTCACTTTCTGCCATAAGGGTGGTGTCATCTGCATATCTAAGGTTATTGATGTTTTGCCCCAGCAATCTTGATATCAGCTTGTGCTTCTTCTAGCCCAGCATTTCTCATGATGTACTCTGCATATAAGTTAAATAAGCAGGGTGACAATATACAGCCTTGACGTATTCCTTTTCCTATTTGGAACCAGTCTGTTGTTCCATGTCCAGTTCTAACAGTTGCTTCCTGAACTCCAGATAGGTTTCTCAAGAGGCAGGTCAGGTGGTCTGGTATTTCCATCTCTTTCAGAATTTTCCACAGTTTATTTTCATCCACACAGTCAAAGGCTTTGGCATAATCAATGAAACAGAAAATGTTTTTCTGCAACTTTCTTGCTTTAGCCATGATCCAGCGGATGTTGGCAACAGGCACCTAGAAAAGCAGTGCATTGTCTTCGAAAGGAAGTAAGAAAAAACATAAAAGTTAAAAAGAGAAACAAAAGAGGTAGGGATGGAGCTCTGTCCAGGAGGGGAGTCTTAAAAAAGAGAAAAGTTTCCAAACATCAGGAAACACTCTCACTGCCTAGTCTGTAGTGAGTCTTGGAACCACAGAGGGCAACATAACCGGGATGAAAAATAAATAAATAATTAAAAAACCACAGATTATGTGCCCAATGGTAACTCCCCCAGCGGAGAAGCAGCGCAGACGCCTGCATTCCCCACTAGCAAATGGGTACTGGGCAGGGAGGCGCGGGCTGCATTGCTTAGAGTAAGGACTGGGCCTGAATGCCCTGAGGGCAATCTGAGGTACTAACTCAGGATTGCAATCCAGACTCTGGGATAACTATTACGCGAAAAACCCTAGCCTAAGATACTGTCAGGCCCGCTCACAGAACAAAGGACTGACTAGAGCTACACGAAAAGCCCTAACCTATGACACTGTCAGGCCCCGCTCACAGAACAAAGGACTGAGCAGAGCTAGCCAGCTTCAGGCCAGCCCGACCCTTCCGGAGATAGGCAGGCAAGGGCTGCCAGAGCTGCAATGGGGCAATCGCAGCCCCAGAGAGGCATTATCTACCAAACTGCAAGCAGGCTTCATTGCTAACCAAGACTTCTTGGGATTCTGGAAGGTCAACATCTACTTGAGAAGGTGTGCTGGTTGTACACCCAGAAAACTGAGCAGCAGGGATGCGGGAGGAGATAAGTCACAGCAACCGCGCTCGCCAAACACCTGGTCACCTGAGCTGCTCGGATTTGGGAAGGGCACAAAACTCAGGCCCAACTGAGTCTGCACCACTGAGGACTACCTGAGTACCTGAACCTGAGCGGCTTAGACCTGGGACGTGCATACAACCCAGGGCCGAACTCAGATAGTTCCCAGCAGAGCAACCTAGAGCCTAAGCAGTATAGACAGGAATAGCACACACGTAGTGAGCGAGGGCAAACCCAGTGTGGCCCATACACTGCGGCCACACCCCAGTGTTATTTGTTTGCAGAGTCCCTCCCTCCACACAGCACGACTGAACAAGTGAGCCTAAAAAAGTGTCCACCACCACCCCCTTGTGCCAGGGTGGAAATTAGACACTGAAGACACCAGCAAACAGAAGCTAAAACAGAGGGACCCTCCTTGGAAGTGACAGGTGCAATAGATTAAAACCCTGTAAAAAGTACCAAATACATAGGAAGGGGACTATAGATCTTGAGAAATATGAGCCAGATCAAGGAACCGTCTGAAAATTAACTGACCCCACACTGCCCACAACACCAGAGAGTCCTCAATATATTTTTACTATCATTCTTTAATTTTTAAAAAATTTTTAAGTCCTCTATTACTCCCTTTTCATTTTTATAACCTACTATTACTTGGCAAAAAAAAAGAGACCCTATTTTAAAAAGCAAACTTCATATATATCAGTTCAGTTCAGTTGCTCAGTCGTGTCTGACTCTTGGCGACCCCATGAATCGCAGCACGTCAGGCCTCCCTGTCCATCACCAACTCCCGGAGTTCACTCAGATTCACGTTCATTGAGTCAGTGATGCCATCCAGCCATCTCATCCTCTGTCGTCCCCTTCTCCTCCTGCCCCCAATCCCTCCCAGCATCAAAGTCTTTTCCAATGAGTCAACTCTTCGCTTGAGGTGGCCAAAGTCCTGGAGTTTCAGCTTTAGCATCATTCCTTCCAAAGAAATCCCAGGGCTGATCTCCTTCAGAATGGACTGGTTGGATCTCCTTCCAGTCCAAGGGACTCTCAAGAGTCTGCTCCAACACCACAGTTCAAAACCATCAATTCTTTGGCTCTCAGCCTTCTTCACAGTCCAACTCTCACATCCATACATGACCACAGGAAAAACCATAGCCTTGACTAGACGGACCTTAGTCGGCAAAGTAATGTCTCTGCTTTTGAATATGCTATCTAGGTTGGTCATAACTTTTCCAAGGAGGAAGCGTCTTTAAATTTCATGGCTGCAGTCACCATCTGCAGTGATTTTGGAGCCCCAAAAAATAAAACCTGACACAGTTTCCACTGTTTCCCCATCTATTTCCCATGAAGTGATGGGACCAGATGCCATGATCTTCGTTTTCTGAATATTGAGCTTAAGCCAACTTTTTCACTCACCTCTTTCACTTTCCTCAAGAGGCTTTTTAGTTCCTCTTCACTTTCTGCCATAAGGGTGGTGTCATCTGCATATCTGAGGTTATTGATATTTCTCCTGGCAATCTTGATTCCAGCTTGTGTTTCTTCCAGTCCAGCGTTTCTCATGATGTACTCTGCATATAAGTTAAGTAAGCAGGGTGACAATATAGAGTAGATGTTGGATTTTCAAAAATACAATATTAAGCAAAGAGAGAGAGAGAGAAAAAAAAGTCACAAAAATTATAATATGTATTTTTGTGACTTTTTTTTTTCTCTCCCTTTTTGCTTAATATTGTATTTTTAAAAGTCCAACCTCTACTCTAGATTTTTAATCTTTGCTTTTTAGTATTTGTTATCAATTTTGTACCTTTAAGCACCCAATTCAGTACCTATTTTTACTTGGGAGCGAGATTACTGGCTTGACTGCTCTCTCCACCTTTGGACTTTCCTTTTTTTCCACCAGGTCGCCTCTATCTGCTCCCTCCCCCTTCTCTTCTCTACCCAACTCTGTGGATCTCTTTGTGTATTCCAGATGGTGGAGAACACCTAGGGAACTGATTACTGGCTGGATCTGTCTCTCTCCTTTTGATTCCCCCTTGTATCATCTTGGCCACCTCTGTCTCCTTCCTTCCTCTTCTCCTCTCTGTATAACTCTGTGAACATCTCTGAGCCATTCAGACTATGGAGCACACATAAGGAAGTGATTACTGGCTAGCTTGCTCTCTCCTCTTTTGATTCCACCTCATCTCATCCTGGTCGCCTCTATCTCCCTCCTCCCTTTTCTCTTCTCCATGTAACTCTGTGAATCTCTCTGGGTGTCCCTCACTGTGGAGAAACTTTTCATAGTTAACCTAGATGTTTTATCATCAGTGCTGTATAGATAGAAAAGTCTTGAGGCTACTGTAAAAATAAGACTGAAAACCAGAAGCAGGAGGCTTAAGTCCAAATCCTGAGAACACCACAGAACTCCTGACTCCAGGGAACATTAATGGACAAGAGCTCATCAAATGCCTCCATACCTACACTGAAAACAAGCACCACCCAAGGGCCAACAAGTTCCAGAGCAAGACATACCAGGCAAATTCTCCAGCAACACAGGAACATAGCCCTAAGGTTTGATACAGGCTTCCCAAAGTCACTCCAAACCCATTGCCATCTCATAACTCATTACTGGACACTTCATTGCACTCCAGAGAGAATAAGTCCAGCCCCACCCACCAGAACACCAAAACAAGCTTCCCTAATCAGGAAACCTTGATAAGCTACCCATACACCCCAGCCAGGAAACTCCACAATAAAGAGAACTCCACAAACTGCCAGAATACAGAAAGGCCACCCCAAACACAGCAATATAAACAAGATGAAGAGACAGAGGAATACCCAGAAGGTAAAGGAACAGGAGAAATGCCCACCAAACCAAACAAAAGAGGAAGAGATAGGGAATCTATCTGATAAAGAATTCCAAATAATGATAGTGAAAATGATCCAAAATCTTGAAAACAAAATAGAATCACAGATAAATAGCCTGGAGACAAGGATTGAGAAGATGCAAGAAAGGTTTAACAAGGACCTAGAAAAAATAAAAAAGAGTCAATATATAATGAATAATGCAATAAATGAGATAAAAAACACTCCAGAGGGAACAAATAGTAGAATAATGGAGGCAGAAGATAGGATTAGTGAGGTAGAAGATAGAATGATAGAAATAAATGAATCAGAGAGGAAAAAAGAAAAACAAATTAAAAGAAATGAGGACGATCTCAGAGACCTCTAAGACAACGTTAAACACCCCAACATTTGAATCATAGGAGTCCCAAAAGAAGAAGACAAAAGGAAAGAGCATGAGAAAATACTTGAGGAGATAATAGTTGAAAACTTCCCTAAAATGGGGAAGGAAATAATCACCCAAGTCCAAGAAACCCAGAGAGTCCCAAACAGGATAAACCCAAGACGAAACACCCCAAGACACACATTAATCGAATTAAAGAAGATCAAACACAAAGAACAAATATTAAAAGCAGCAAGGGAAAAACCACCAAATAACACACAATGGGATTCCCATAAGGATAACAGCTGATCTTTCAATAGAAACTCTTCAGACCAGGAAGGAATGGCAGGACATACTTAAAGTGATGAAAGAAAATAACCTACAGCCCAGATTACTGTGCTGCAAGGATCTCATTCAAATATGAAGGAGAAATTAAAAGCTTTACAGACAAGCAAAAGCTGAGAGAATTCAGCACCACCAAACCAGCTCTCCAACAAATGCTAAAGGATCCTCTCTAGACAGGAAACACAAAAAGGGTGTATAAACTCAAACCCCAAACAATATATTAAATGGCAATGGGATCATACTTACCAATAATTACCTTATACGTAAATGGGTTGAATGCCCCAACCAAAAGACAAAGACTGGCTGAATGGATACAAAAACAAGACCCCTATATATTGTCTACAAGAGACCCACCTCAAAACAAGGGACACATAATTACTGAAAGTGAAGAGCTGGCAAAAGATATTCCACGCAAATAGAGACCAAAAGAAAACAGGAGTAGCAATACTCATATCAGACAAAATAGACTTTAAAACAAAGGCTGTGAAAAGAGATAAAGAAGGACACTAGATAATGATCAAAGGATCAATCCAAGAAGAAGATATAACGATTACAAATGTATATGCACCCAACATAGGAGCACTGCAATACGTAAGACAAATGCTAACAAGTCTGAAGGGGGAAATTAACAATAACACAATAATAGTGGGAGACTTTAATACCCTACTCACACCTATGGATAGATCAACTAAACAGAAAATTAAAAGGAAACACAAACTTTAAATGATACAATAGACCAGTTTGACCTAATTGATATCTATAGGACATTTTACCCCCAAACAATGACTTTCACTTTTTTCTCAAGTGCACACGGAACCTTCTCCAGGATAGATCACATCCTGGGCCATAAATCTAGCCTTGGTAAATTAAGAAAAAAAAATTAGATCATTCCAAGCATCTTTTCTGACCACAATGCAGTAAGATTAGATCTCAATTACTGGAGAAAAACTATTAAAAATTCCAACATATGGAGGCTGAACAACATGCTGCTGAATAACCAACAAATCACAGAAGAAATCAAAAAAAGAAATCAAAATATGCATAGAAATGAATAAAAATGAAAACACAACAATCCAAAACCTGTGGGGCTCTGTAAAAGCAGTGCTAAGGGGAAGGTTCATAGCAATACAGGCATACCTCAAGAAATAAGAAAAAAGTCAAGTAAATAACCTAACTCTACACCTAAAGCAACTAGAAAAGGAAGAAATGAAGAACCCCAGTGTTAATAGAAGGAAAGAAATCTTAAAAATTAGGGCAGAAATAAATGCAAAAGAAACAAAAGAGACCATAGTAAAAATCAACAAAGCCAAAAACTGGTTCTTTGAGAGGATAAATAAAACTGACAAACCATTAGCCAGACTCATCAAGAAACAAAGGGAGAAAAATCAAATCAATAAAATTAGAAATGAAAATGAACAGATCACAACAGACAACACAAAAATACAAAGGATCATGAGACTACTGTCAGCAATTATATGCCAATAAAATAGACAACTTGGAAGAAATGGACAAATTCTTAGAAAAGTACAACTTTCCAAAACTGAACCAGGAAGAAATAGAAAATCTTAACAGAGCCATCACAAGCACGGAAATTGAAACAGTAATCAGAAATCTTGCAGCAAACAAAAGCCCAGGTCAGGACGGCTTCACAGCTGAATTCTAACAAAAATTTAGAGAAGAGCTAACACCTATCCTACTCAAACTCTTCTAGAAAATTGCAGAGGAAGGTAAACTTCCAAGCTCATTATATGAGGTCACCATCACCCTAATATCAAAACCTGACAAAGATGCTACAAAAAAAGAAAACTAAAGGCCAATATCACATAGATGAACATAGATGCAAAAACATAGATACAATGAACATAGATGCAAAAATCCTTAACAAAATTCTAGCAATCAGAATCCAACAATAAATTAAAAAGATCATACATCATGGCCAAGTGGGCTTTATCCCAGGGATGCAAGGATTCTTCAATATCCACAAATCAATCAATGTAATACACCACATTAACAAATTGAAAAATAAAAGCTATATGATTATCTCAATAGATGCAAGAAAGCCTTTGACAAAATTCAACATTCATTTATGATAAAAACTCTCCAGAGAGCAGGAATAGAAGGAACATACCTCAGCATAATAAAAGCTATATATGACAAACCCACAGCAAACATTATCCTCAATGGTGAAAAATTGAAAGCATTTCCCCTAAAGCCAGGAACAAGACAAGGGTGCCCACTTTAATCACTACTATTCAACATAGTTTTGGAAGTTTTGGCCACAGCAATCAGAGCAGAAAAAGAAATAAAAGGAATCCAAATTGGAAAAGAAGTAAAACTCTCACTGTCTGCAGATGACATGATCCTCTACATAGAAAACCCTAAAGACTCCACCAGAAAATTACTAGAGCTAATCAATGAATATAGTAAAGTTGCAGGATATAAAATCAACACATAGAAATCCCTTGCATTCTTATACACTAATAATGAGAAAATAGAGAAATTAAGGAAACGATTCCACTCACCATTGCAAAGAAAAGAATAAAATACTTAGGAATATATCTAACTAAAGAAACTAAATATAGAAAACTATAAAACACTGGTGAATGAAATCAAAGAGGACACTAATAGATGGAGAAATATACCGTGTTCTTGGATTAGAAGAATCAATATAGTGAAAATGAGTATACTACCCAAAGGAATCTATAGATTTAATGCAATCCTTAACAAGCTACCAACGGTATTTTTCACAGAGCTAGAACAAATAACTTCACAATTTGTATGGAAATACAAAAAACCTCGAATAGCCAAAACAACCTTGAGAAAGAAGAATGGAACTGGAGGAATCAACCTGCCTGACTTCAGGCTCTACTACAAAGCCACAGTCATCAAGACAGTATGGTACTGGCACAAAGACAGAAATATAGATCAATGGAACAAAATAGAAAGCCTAGAGATAAATCCTTGCACCTATGGACACCTTATTTTGACAAAGGAGGAAACAATATACAATGGAGAAAAGACAATCTCTTTAACAAGTAGTGCTGGGAAAACTGGTCAACTACTTGTAAAATAATGAAATTAGAACACTTTCTAACACCATACACAAAAAATAAACTCAAAATGGATTAAAGATCTAAACATAAGACCAGAAACTATAAAACTCCTAGAGGAGAACATAGGCAAAACACTCTCCAACATAAATCACACAGGATCCTCTATGACTCCCCTCCCAGAATATTGGAAATAAAAGCAAAAATAAACAAATGGGGCCTAACTAAAATTAAAAGCTTCTACAAAACAAAGGAAACTATAAGCAAGGTGAAATGACAGCCTTCAGAATGGGAGAAAATAATAGCAAATGAAGCAACTGACAAACAACTAAACTCAAAAACATACAAGAAACTTCTGCAGCTCAATTCCAGAAAAATAAATGACCAAATCAAAAAAAAAAAAAAATGCACCAAAGAACTAAACAGACATTTCTCCAAAGAAGACATACATATGGCTAACAAACACATGAAAAGAGCTCAACATCACTCGTTATCAAACAAATGCAAATCAAAACCACAATGAGGTACCATTTCACACCAGTCAGAATGGCTGTGATCCAAAAGTCTACAAGCAATAAATGATGGAGAGGATGTGGAGAAAAGGGAACAGTCTTACAATGTTGGTGGAATGCAAAGTAGTACAGCCACTATGGAGAACAGTGTGGAGATTCCTTAAAAAAAACTGGAAATAGAACTGCCATATGACCCAGCAATCTGACTGCTGGGCATACACACTGAGGAAACCAGAATTTAAAGAGACATGTGTACCTCAATGTCCATCACAGCACTGTTTACAATATCCAGGACATGGAATCAACCTAGATGTCCATCAGCAGATGAATGGATAAGAAAGCCATGGTACATATACACAATAGAGTATTACTCAGCCATTAAAAAGAATATATTTGAATCAGTTCTAATGAGGTAGATCAAACTGGAGCCGATTATACAGAGTGAAGTAAGCCAGAAAGAAAAACACCAATACAGTATACTAACACATATATATGGAATTTAGAAAGATGGTAATGATAACCCTGTATGCGAGACAGCAAAAGAGACACAGATGTATAGAACAGTCTTATGGCCTCTGTGGGAGAGAGCGAGGGTGGAATGACTTGGGAGAATGGCTTTGAAACATGTATAATATCATATGTGAAATGAATCGCCAGTCCAGGTTCAATGCATGATACTGGATGCTTGGGGCTAGTGAACTGGGGTGACCCAGAGGGATTGTGTGGGGAGGGAGGTGGGAGGGGGGTTCAGGATGGGGAACATGGTGGATTCATGTTGATGTATGGCAAAACCAATACAATATTGTAAAGTAATTAGCCTCCAATTAAAATAAATAAATTTATATTAAATCTAAAAAAAAAGGGGGGGGGGGACTTGAGCTCCTGTGTCATGTTTCATTTAGACCTTAGACCCTTATAGAGATACTGTATTGGAATTCAATTCAAAAAGTACATCTTATTTGGTGAAATTTGCTTTAAATATACACTTTGGAGGGAAAAGAAAGTCATTCCTCAATGTTCAAAGACACACTTAGACGTGTATGTGGTGTTTGTATCTTTCTATTTTATACATGAGTAGTCCAAAGGACAGCACAAAAATACATTAATGGTTTGACTCTCTTTCTGTTCAGTCAGTCAGTTCAGTCGCTCAGTTGTGTCCGACTCTTTGCGACCCCATGAATCTCAGCGTGCCAGGCCTCCCTGTCCATCACCAACTCACGGAGTTCACTCAAACACATCCATCAAGTCAGTGATGCCATCCAGCCATCTCATCCTCTCTCGTCCCCTTTTCCTCCTGCCCCCAATCCCTCCCAGCATCAGAGTCTTTTCCAATGAGTCAACTCTTCACATGAGGTGGCCAAAGTACTGGAGTTTCAGCTTTAGCATCATTCCTTCCAAAGAAATCCAGGGCTGATCTCCTTTAGAATGGACTGGTTGGATCTCCTTGCAGTCCAAGGGACTCTCAAGAGTCTTCCCCAACACCACAGTTCAAAAGCATCAATTCTTCGGTGCTCAGCTTTATTCACAGTCCAACTCACATCCATACATGACCACTGGAAAAACCATAGCCTTGACTAGATGGACCTTAGTAGGCAACGTAATGTCTCTGCTTTTGAATATGCTATCTAGATTGGTCATAACTTTTCTTCCAAGGAGTAAGCATCTTTTAATTTCATGGCTGCAGTCACCATATGCAGTGATTTTGGAGTCCAAAAAAGTAAATATCAACTAAAATTAATGTGAACATCAAATGAAACAATACACCTAGAAAATTTACAAAAGAAGAGGGAGGAGAAATAGAATCATCTGGAATTTATAGAGAATCTGGTGGGATGGCCACAGTCGCAAAGTTTTTAGTAAACTTTACAATTGAAAATGGGTAGTTAGTGAGGACTCATCTTTGAAAACTGATTTAATGATTTTAATTTAGCATAGTGTAGCTTTAGGCAATACAGTTGACCTTTGAACAATATTGAGGTTTGGGTATCAAGCCCCTTGATGGTTGAAAAATTGCTGATAATTTTACAATCAGTCCTCCTTGCCTTTTTTCTGCACCCATGAATTATAGCAGTCACAAATCATGTAATACTATGGTACATATATACTGAAAATTAATCCATGTTTAAAGAGATCTATGAAGCTCAAATCCATGTTGATCAACAGTAAACAGTATTTTAGGTAAGACTGATTTACACGTAGCTGGGTGAGAATAGAAATGTAGTCATAAATAAAAAAATAATATTTAAAGCAATGAAATGTAACAGTTTCATAACAAACCAACTTGAACAATATGGTCTATTTTATAGAAATAGTTTGCCATATAAAAAGGGCTACATTTTGTATTAAAGGTTTTATATTTTGGATCATAATTTTTAAAATTTTTATATTCATTTCTGCATTTTCCTGTATACATGTATATTATTTCTTTAAATATTATAAATATGTAACTGTATATTGTATTTAGTGTTATGGAGAAGGCAATGGCACCCCTTTCCAGTACGCTTGCCTGGAGAATCCCATGGATGGAAGAGCCTGGTGCGCTGCAGTCCATGGGGTCGCAGAGTTGGATACAACTAAGCAACTTCCCTTTCACTTTTCATCGTCATGCATTGGAGAGGGAAATGGCAACCCACTCCAGTATTCTTGCCTGGAGAGTCCCAGGGAAGGGGGAGCCTGGTGGGCTGCCATCTATGAGGTCACACAGAGTCGGACACGACTGAAGTGACTTAGCAGTAGCAGCAGTATATACTACAAGCTAGGTTTCAACAGTATGTGAACTGTGAACTTCCAGATGTTCAAGCTGGATTTAAAAAAGGCAGAGATCAAATTGCCAACATCTGCTGGATCATTGAAAAAGGAAGAAAATTCCAGAGAAATATCTATGTCTTCTTTATTGACTATGACAAAGCATTTGAGTGTGTGGATCACAACAAACTCTGGGAAATTCTTTAAGAGATGAGAATACCAAATCACCTGACCTGCCTCCTGAGAAATCTGCATACGGGTCAAGAACAACAGTTAGAAGCAGACATGGAACAACAGACTGGTTCCAAATAAGAAAAGGAGTACGTCAAGGCTGTATGTTGTCACCTTGCTAATTTGACTTATATGCAGATTACATCATACAAAGTGGTGGGCTGGTTGAAGCACAGGCTGGAATCAAGACTGCCCGGAGAAATATCAATAACCTCAGATATGCAGATAACACCACCCTTATGGCCAAAAGTGAAGAACAACTAAAGAGCCTCTTGATGAAAGTGAAAGAGGAGAATGAAAAAGTTGGCTTAAACTTCAACATTCAGAAAACTAAGACCGTGGCATCCGGTTCCATCACTTCATGACAAATAGATGGGGAAACAATGGAAACAGTGGCACACTTTATTTTCTTGGGCTCCAAAATCACTGCAGATGGTGACTGCCACCATGAAATTCAAACATGCATGCTCCTTGAAAGGAAAGCTATGACCAACTTAGACAGCATATTAAAAAGCAGAGATAATACTTTATGAACAAAGATCTGTCTAGTCAAAGCTGTGGTTTTTCCAGTAGTCAAGTATGGATGTGAGAGCTGGACTATAAAGAAAGCTGAGCACCTAATAATTGATGCTTTTGAACTGTGGTGCTGGAGAAGACTCTTGAGAGTCCCTTGAACTGCAAGGAGATACAATCTGTCAATCCTAAAGGAAATCAGTCCTGAATATTCATTGGAAGGATTGATGCTGAAGTTGAAGCTCCAGTACTTTGCCCACCTGACGTGAAGAACCAACCCATTGGAAAATGCCCTGATGCTGGGAAAGATTGAAGGCTGGATGAGAAGGGTACAACAGAGGATGAGATGGTTGAATGGCATCACCTACTTGATGGACAGAGTTTGAGTAGGCTCCAGGAGTTTGTGATGGACAGGGAAGCCTGGGCTGCTGCAGTCCATGGGGTTGCAAAATGTTGGACTCGACTGAGAGACTGAACTGAACTAAAGTATGTACTTTATGAAAAAATAATAGACATTATTCCCTCAGCTGCTGAGGGACTTTCTATAAGTCAAATTCTATATATTTAGTTTTGTTAATGTACATTATTTCAAGATGTAAAGGTATTTTTTCTTAACATGTGAAGTCAAGATGATCAAATATTTATGTTAACAGAAAATAAGATTACCTTTGCAAGTTTGGATTGAAGAATTACCACAGAGGCTAATAATATTTATCAAAAAATATCAAGAGACATATTATTGTGCAGCTAGTGAAGTTTAATAATTAAATTTGCTCACACACAGTTTCCTTCCAAGATCCTTGGAAGGGCCCTAAAACTATAGTTAGTGGATGTTGTCAATGCAAAGATTATCCAACATTTGTACTGCAGCAGAATACTTGAAATGTCCTCAAATGTTAATGCTCATCTATGAAAATAAAAAGCCACAAAGCTTGAAAATTGTTTATCCTAACTTGAAAAGAAACCTCTAGCCTTACATAGAACATTTGCAAAATTAGTTGAAAAGTTAAATATATATATATATATATTTAACCATCAAAAATAAGAAACAATTGATCAAAATTTCTGGTGAGGAAACTAAATTATCATTCAATAATCTCTGTAGAAAATACAAAGGGAATGAGTTCCAAAGATTTAAGAAAGATAATAGTAGTGTGAGGGGAAGTTAATTCATAAGCATGTCTTTGCCTACATTTCATAGGTTTTGTGCTATTTTCCATCTTTAAAATGTACAGTTTATTAGAAGTTTTTCCTTTATAGTAATCTAAGTAAATATTACAAGGAAAAGTGAAGTTTTATCTTTGTTATTTTAATATATTCTTTTCTTAAGCTCATGTCGAATTCATTTAGCTTTTGAGTCCCACAAAACATGGGTCTGGCCTTCAGTGTGCTCAAATTAGATGAATGCAGTTTGAAGTAACCTTAATCCAAATGTTTCTTTCTCCCTCAATTAACTGAAAAAAAAAAAAAAAAACCCACTTACATTTAGAAGGGATATCAATCATCCACTAGAATTTCAGGCTGGATATACCACTTAGGTATGCATGGCATCAATTTGACTTCCCCTATAGTAAACCAACCTATGAATTCTCCCATTCCATCTTCTACTTTCTCTTTCTAGTTTAACCTAAAGATTAGAATGACTGACAGCCTCAACTACTTGGTGATGCTATTTTCCAGATCCCATTGACCATATCAACATGTTATAGGAGCTGAAGCATGAAAAGTTATAGTGAACATTTTTGGAGGACATTCAGAAAGAGCACTGATGGGGAAAATAATAGCTGTGTGTGGCCATCTTTGGATAGATCCATTACACTTACAATTGCTTTTTTAGTGTATCGTATCTTAAAGGACATGGTCTGTGGCTACTCATTTTTGGATCTGCAGAAAATCAGTTTAGAACATAGTACAAAAAAGTAAGAAATAAATGCTTGTGTCTTGATGAATAGGTAAAGAATGAAAAGATAGAGATGAACAGGAAAGTTTTCAAATTTGTACCTGTTCAGGATTTGTTTTGAAAATAAATTTTATAGAAATCATACTAGAAGTTCTTTATACTGATATGATATAAATATTCTATTGTTTTCAGATATATTGCATACATTTCATTCTACCATAGTTAAATCTCAGTTTGTACTTTTTTCTTTAGTTTAAAATCTATTCTTGCTGTGTACCTATTTTTTTTACTTTTTAATAAGACAGTTGCACTGTGATTATGACAAAGTGTTTTCCATGACAGAAAATAAACTGGAGGAGTATATTCTTTCTTTTTCTAAACATATTTCCTTGTTTTAATCAATACTTTCTATCTTCTATACATTATATTTGATCTTTTTGGTGTTTCCTAGGGAATGAGAAGATACATGGAATATCCTGGTAGTGCTTGAACTCTTTCACATAGCTTTTCTAGAGGAGCTCAGGATTAATTAATCAATTCATTCATGTTAACAAAACTACTAATTGCCCACTCCATGACGGTTAGGTTTTCTCAGGTTGTGCTAGTGGTAAAGAACGTTCCTGCCAATTCAGGAAATGTAAGAGATGTGGGTTCAATTTCTGAGTCAGGAAGATCCCCTGCAGGAGGGCATGGGAACCCTTTCCAGTATTGGTGCTTTGAGATTCCCATGGAGCGAGGAACTATGGTCCATGTGGTTGCACAGAATTGGACACGACTGAAGGAACATAATATGCATGCCTGCATGCTCTGACAGCCAAAGTCGAGCTGCCATACACATTGTGAAACCAAACAGAAGCAGTCATGTAGAGATAGTTTAAAAGACAACATACAATCGAATTTATCCATATGTTTGACAGACCTACAAAGTAGAAGCAGCGTAATGTAAGAAGATTAATAATGGTGACTTATTTTAGAATGCATGAATAGGAGAATCACACAATATTTTTTAAATAAAATTTTTATTTTCAGAGAACTTATTACACAGTATAAGAAAAGTAAAAGTAGAAAATCAAGAGAAAAAGAAGAGAATAGTAACCCCAGAAGCATTCATCATTAAAAAAAAAAGGTAGAGTTGCAAGTCTCTTTAAATATGGATGTTAAATAAATTTAGTCTTGCCTAAAACTCCACTTCCACTACTCATAATTTCATCATCCCTGTGCTCCAGTTGATCCCACTACTTTGACCATAGTATATGTATTAGTTATCTTTTATTCTGTAACAAAAATCCCAACAACAATTAGAAACTTTAAACATATCTATTATCTCACACATCCTGTGAGTCAGAAATCTGTATATGACTTTTCTGGGCGACTGCAGCTTAGCTTCTCCCACCAGTTTGTATGCAAGGTGTGGTCAAAGGCTGTGGTCTCAATTGAGGGAGGTTCTACTCCAATCTTACTCATGGAGGTTGTAAGAATTTAATTCCTTGATGACTTTTGACTGGAGGACTTTCTTTGTTGGCCATTCAATAGGTAAGCTCATATATGGTGGTTGGCTTCCCTCACAGTGAGAGTAAAAGAAAGAAAGAAAAAAGAACAGGGATTTTTTTTTTTTTTGGTCGTCTAATCTCAGAAGTAACATCTTATCATTTTTAAGATTTTTTTATTTGTAAGATTTGTAAGAACAAAGCTAGTAGAGGTGATGGAATTCCAGTTGAGCTATTTCAAATCCTAAAAAATGAAGCTGTGAAAGTGCTGTACTCAATATGCCAGCAAATTTGGAAAATTCAGAAGTGGCCACAGGACTGGAAAAGGTCAGTTTTCGTTCCAATCACAAAGAAGGGCAATGCCAAAGAATGTTCAAACTACTGCATAACTGCAATCATCTCACATGCTAGCAAAGAAATGCTCAAAATTCTCCAAGCCAGGCTTCAACAGTATGTTGAACTATGAACTTCCAGAGGAGATGGTCAAGATAGATTTAGAAAAGGCAGAGGAACCAGAGATAAAATTGCCAACATCTGTGGGATCATCAAAAAACCAAGAGAATTCCAGAAAAACATCTACTGCTGCTTTATTGATTATGTCAAAGCTTTTGACTGTGTAGATCACAACAAACTGTGAAATATAGTTTGAAAGGCAGGCCAGACCATATTACCTGCCTCCTGAGAAATCTGTATACATGTCAAGAAGCAACAGTTAGAAACGGACATGGTACAACAGATTGGTTTCAAATTGGGAAAGGAGTACGTCAAGGCTGTATATTGTCACCCTGCTTATTTAACTTATGTGCAGAGTACATCATGCAAAATGCTGGACTGGATGAAGCACAAGCTGGAATCAAGATTGTCAGGAGAAATATCAATGACATCAGATGACATCACCCTTATGGCAGAAAGTGAAGAGGAACCAAAGAAACGCTTGATGAAGGTGAAAGAGGAGAGTGAAAGAGCTGGCTTAAAGCTCAACATTCAAAAAAGCAAGATCATGGCATCCAGTCCCATCCCTGAATGGCAAATAGATGGGGAAACAATGAAAATAGTGAGAGACTTTATTTTCTTGGGCTCCAAAATTACTGCAAATGGTGACAGCAGCCATGAAATGAAGAGATGCTAACTCCTGGGAAGAAAAGTTTTGGCCACATAGACAACATATTAAAAAGAAGAGACATTACTTTGCCCACAAAGGTCCATCTAGTCAAAGTTATGGTTTTTCCAGTAGTCAAGTATGGATGTAAGAGTTGGACTCTTAAGAAAGCCAATGACAAAGAAGTGATGCCTTTTAACTGTGGTGTTGGAGAAGACTCCTGAGAGTCCCTTGGACTTCAAGGAGATCCAACCTGTCAATCCTCAAGAAAATCAGTCCTTAATATTCATTGGAAGGACTGATGCTAAAGCTGAAACTCCAATAGTCTGGCCACCTCCTGAGAAGAACTGATTCATTGGTAAAGTTCCTGATGTTGGGCAAGATTGAAGGCAGGAGGAGAAGGGGATGACAGACGATGAAATGGTTCGATGGCATCTCCAACTCAATGGACATGAGTCTGAGTGTGCTCCGGGAGTCAGTGATGGACAGGGAAGCCTGGCATGATGCAGCCATGGGGTCTCAAAGAGTCAAACAGGGCTGAGCGACTGAACTGAACTGAACTGATTTGTAAGATGCAAATTACTAGGTTTAGCCCATATTCAAGAGCCAGGATTACACTAGGGTATGAATAAAGTGTTGGTAATAATTGGATGCCATATTTAGAGACTGTCCTATGACACCATGATATATCTTTTTCTTAAAATTTACAACTCATTATTATGGTGAACAATTTTCTCAGTTTGACTGTGACTGTCTCAATTTTAGCATTAAAATCCCCCATCCTGGGAAATTCCTCATTGATTAGCCTACATAATACATATACTTTCAAAATATAGGATTTTATAGAGTGAACTCTACTTATATTGTTTCAATAGCCTTTTATTCTACTAGCATGAAGCTACTCAAACTTCATGCCTCTGCTTAAATATTTTCTCCTCAGAGAATTCTTCCTATCTCCAAGTCAAGGTTAATGGTTCCTTTCCCACTCCAGAAAATGGTTTTTGTAACACTATTTAAATACTTCTTCACTCTGCTTCTATCAAGACCCACTTGCCCTTTCCTCTCCCTCCAGCAAGACTAGAATCTTAGAAAGGTGATTGAATATACCTATCTCAATGGTTGTGATTTTGCAGGCAGAATCTGCATTTAATGGAAGAGAAAATATGACATCAGAAAGGTGAAAGTAAATGTTCAAATTCATTTAGCTCATCAATGAGGAAAGAAAACCTGCAGGTGCACTGGTGTCTACCCTAGGCATTGATAATGAGTTAGATGACGTTTATATTTAAAATTCTTCAATTGTAAGCACTGACCTATCCAAATTGTATAGTAACCATAAAAATGTCTGTATATTTTTGGGCACCAAGAAACATAATAACTTAAAAAATAATTATAAGAATTTATTTTATTTTTTAAGAAAGTGTAGACATCTTATAATAATACTGCTATCACACTCTGGAGAACTCACACTATTAGGATGATGCTAATAGACCATCTTGAGCTTTCTGCATAAACACTGGTGTATTAAAACTATAGATGCTATAGGATTAGGTAAAATAGTTTACAAAGTTACTTTATCTAAACCAACAAGCAGGAGCTTCCTGAAGTTTCACTTTTCAACCAGGTTATCACATTATTTGGATTTTTGAGCAACTGTTTACCTACTTAATACTGAGCCTGGAATAAGGAATATAGTTGAAATATGATCAGTGATTCTTTAGTGTTTATGGATGGATAAAAATGATTCAGCATTATGTTTGAAGAGAGAAGATGGTTTCCCAGAGTAAACAGGCTTTGGAAGTAGAGGAATGGAATACTCAACTTTACTTCTTCCCCCAGTTGAAAATAATAATTCAGGAGTAAATTAAGAAGGGCTAAGAATCCTGAGGTGACTTAGAGGCTGACATCTGGTGGAACAGTGGTTAAAGAACCCACCTGCCAGTGCAGGAGACACAGGAGACGTGGGTTCAAACCCTGGGTTGGGAAGATCCCCTTGGAGAAGGAAATGACAGCCAACTCCAGTATTCTTGCCTGAGAAATCTCATGAACAAAGAAGCCTGGTGGGCTATATTCAGGCTACAATCCATGAGGTCACAAAGAGTTGGACACGACTTACAAACCGAGCATGCTTGCATGCATCTCATGGCTATATTGCTCGTTTATTTTGTTACATGAATGCCAATAAATAAACTATGATTAATATAAAGTAATATGGTATTCATATTTCCTTTTGCCAGATGCTGCCTCAGACTGTTCATGGAACTTATAATGTAACAATAATACTTCTAAGATTTGTTCCCCAATTAATAAACTTGCTGATTGGAAAGCAATTTTATGATATTGCTAAAGAGTAATGATGTGATATTTAAAGCTGTGACTAGTCTTTTAAATCATGAACAGGAACATCAGTAATATACAGAGTTTAAGAAAGAGTGGAAAAATAGGAAGACATGTACCCATGAATTCCTCAATAAATCAAACAAAATAGTGCCTACACTCTAGATCCAAATATCTCTAACCTCTTCATAAGTGTTCTCTTTATGTTTTCAAGTGCTAAATATTTGGATATTCTGTCCTAACAACTGAGTATGTACTAACTGAATAAACTAATTCTATAGTAAAATCATTAGTGACATAACAAAAGCTTTGAAAAAAAACTGAAAAAGAATTTACTTATATAACTATATTTTTGAAGCTCAATCAACTTTTAAAAAAAACTTCAACCTTGCTAGTAATATAAAATTTATAATATAAATAAATATAATTTTAATGGCAAAAACAAAGCCAAGATAAGTTAATCCCAAGAAATCTCTTTATCCTATTAATAAATAAGTCTATATTTGGTTCATACACACACACACACAATATTCTTATGTGTTTTTCTGCTAATATTTTAATGTAGTTTAAAGTGTAAAACAAATATTTAACAAATAGCAGAGGCCTATTGGCCTCTGATTTTAGGTAAAGAACATTACCAGAAGTTGTTTACATTGATGACTTTAGGTGATAATGGAGTAAGATTGGAGTAATTTTCCCTTTTGTCATCTCATCAATAATACAAGTCACACTATCAAACTATATGCATTTTTCCCCCTAAATAGTCTCACTTTATTGTTAGTGAGATCAACAGAATAGGAAATCAAGACAACGCATTCACTGCTAATTTTCCCTGTGGTTAATCGCCGAAACCGTTAATGAGACCCCTTGTGCTTTTCCGGCTACCTCTAACTTGAACTTGTTCAGCAAATTTGGTCTGCATTAGTAGCCATGGCAACTTCAGGATAAATATTGAGTGCTGGCCTTCCAACTGTTAAAAACCTCTAAGTCTCCTTTAAGTCCACAGTGTATTTCTACAGAGACACAGGAATTCAAAACAATAGAAACTTTTCATCTAGATCCAGGGAAAAGAGGTAAAATGTCAAGAACAATCTAGTTTATTATGAAAGTAAATAGAAGTGGCAGTGCCAGTATTAAGAAAACATTTTTACTCCTAAGGTAGTAGAACAAATGGCAAATTTCATAGAAATTATGTGAAGCTTTCACATAAACAGATCATTAACACAGTTACAAGCTTAGCTGCTCTAGGAAATATTGAAGAATGGGTGGAGAAAAGGGATAATTCAAGACCAGTATGCTCTCAAAACTTCATTGCCCTTTTAGTTATTTATGATATATGACTTTATGTAATGTCATCTTAATTGAGGGTAAAAGTATTTCAAGTCCAAACCTTTTAAAATTATATACTTTTCACTTGAAACTTATTAACAGCTCTTCAGGCAGTGCTTGTATCTACAGATTACCTTGTGTTAAATCAAAATTCCATGTGTGTGGCATCAAATCTCATATTGTTGATTTGTTAGATAGGCAGAGTGCTGTGCCCAGCTTGTGTATTCTGATAGTGCCCTTTGATTTTTAGAATACTCAAATGTATACCATTAAATATTGTTAAAATGAATATAAGCCCTGTGGCATATTGTATTTCCCATTGTTGTTGTCATTCAGTCCCTAAGTCCTGTCCAACTCTTTGTGACCCCATGGACTGCAGCACCCCAGGCTTCCCTGTCCTTCACCATCTCCCAGAGTTTGCTCAAACTCATGTCCATTGAGTTGGCGATGTCTTCCAACCATCTAATCCTCTGTTACCCTCATCTCATATCTTCATTGTTTCCATAGATGACCACAATAATATTTTCTATACCACATACTTTTGTAACAATCTAACCTTGACATTCCTCCCAAGTGTTCTGTCCTTTGGATCTTGTGGACTATATGTCTCAGGTAACAGTATCGTAGAAGTAACACTATAATTCCTGAGGCTCAGTCAACATAGCATAGACTCTTTGCCTTTTAGGCACACTTCCTTTTGGAACTCAGGTGTGGCCTTCTTCCAAAGAATCCCAAACCAACACATAACAAAAAAACCAAATGGAGAAGGCATATCTCAGCTGATAGCTGATATGTTTCCTCTGCCTGCTGTCATCAATTGCCAGACATGCAAGTTAAGATGTATCCAGATGTTACCAGTCCATATCTGTTAAGTCCTATCAGACTTAGTGTTTTCTTGCTGAGGCCCAAGATATCAATGAATAGAGCAAGTCACCACTGCTCTGTTTTTGAATTTTAAACTTCATAATACCAGAGCACAATGAAATGATTGTTATGACTTAAAGCTCAACATTCAGAAAACTAAGATCATGACATCTGGTCCCATCACTTCATGGGAAATAGATGGGGAAACACTGGAAACAGTGTCAGACTTTATTTTGGGGGGCTCCAAAATCACTGCAGATGGTGACTGCAGCCATGAAATTAAAAGATGCTTACTCCTTGGAAGAAAAGTTATGATCAACCTAGATAGCATATTGAAAAGCAGAGACATTAATTTGCCAATAAAGCTCCATCTAGTCAAGGCTATGGCTTTTCCAGTGGTCATGTATGGATGTGAGAGTTGGACTGTGAAGAAAGCTAAGCACTGAAGAATTGATGCTTTTGAACTGTGGTGTTGGAGAAGACTCTTGAGAGTCCCTTGAACTGCAAGGAGATCCAACTCGTCCATTCTAAAGGCAATCAGCCCTGGGTGTTCTTTGGAAGTAGGATGCTAAAGTTGAAACTCCTTCAATACTTTGGCCACTTAATGCAAAGTGTTGACTCACTGGAAAAGACTCTGATGCTGGGAGGGATTGGGGGCAGGAGGAGAGGGGGATGAGAGAGGATGAGATGGCTGGATGGTATCACTGACTCGATGGACATGAGTTTGAGTGAATTCCGGGAGTTGGTGATGGACAGGGAGGCATGGCATGCTGCGATTCATGGGGTCGCAAAGAGTCGGACACGACTGAGCGACTGAACTGAACTGAACTGATTGGGTAACTAGATAAGACACTAACTACTCATCTCCTTATTTGTACTATTTTTCAGATAGAAAATTCCTAGTTAGGTTTCCTAGATTTGTTTTTAAAAAATGTTTTATATTAAGCCCAGCTTTATTCAAGGGAAGATCATTTTCATTTCAAAAGTTTTATTAGTTACATTGCCACCAAAGAAGCATCTAAGTAGCACAGAAGTTTTCACTAAAAGTATAAGCAAGATTTGCCCCTGTCAAAGGTTGAATTGAATTTATCACTTGGAGATATAGATTTGAGAACCTGATATTAACATTGCCAATAGTCATTTTGTTTCCTTCATATAAAATATTAAGAAAAATTTCCCTTTGCAAGGTGTAAATATTGATTCAGAAAATGTCAGTAATTTATCTCTTGGGGATTGGAAATTGAAAACCTGAATCTCTCCCAGACTTTGTTTTGTGTTGCAAATCAGATGTAATACATTATATGTTAAACATATTAAGAAAGAGATAGGAGAAGAGATAAAGAAACATGCAGACTATGATGGCATTTTTTTTTTTCTTAATTGATTTTCTGTTTCTGGTTCAACTGCATATCTTGATGCCACTGAAAAAGTGACAGTTTTTGTTGCTCAGTTATGTTCAACTTTGCGACACCATGGACTGTAGTCCACCAAGCTCATCTGTCCATGAAATTCTCCAGGCAAGAATACTAGACTGGGTAACCATCCCCTTCTCCAAGGGATCTTTCCAACCCAGGGATCGAATCTATGTCTCCTGCATGGGCAAGTGGCTTCTTTACCATCTGAGCCACCAGGGAAGATATCCCTATGTTCCTGCAAAACCCAATTGTCCTCTGAGATAACTTAAAGATAATATGTCAGTTAGAAGTCTTTTGACTTGAGAACAGGGCTTCCCAGGTGGCACTACTGGTAAAGAACCTGCCTGCCAATGCAGGAGACATAAGAGATATGGGTTTGATCCCTGGGTTGGAAAGGAAATGTTCATCCACTCCAGTTTTCTTGCCTGGAGAATCTAATGGACAGAGAAGCCTGACAGGCTACAGTCCATAGGGCCTCAAAGAGATGGACACGACTGAAGCAACTTAGCACACACACAGACACAGAATGCCTTTTACTTGAGAACAAGTTATAATGTCAGCTCTGTTGGCTTAAATGAAAGGAAGGGCATAAGATTTCATAACAAGAAATGAAGAGATAGAGTTCTGGCAGCTTAGCTGTAGAGAAACCAGAATCTTTCCATGTTCTCATACACCAGTCCCAGTTTAAGATGTATCTCACCACTAGTCCCTCTTGTGGAGAAGGCAATGGCACCCCACTCCAGTACTCTTGCCTGGAAAATCCCATGGATGGAGGAGCCTGGTAGGCTGCAGTCCATGGGGTCACTAAGAATCGGACACGACTGAGTGACTTCACTTTCACTTTTCACTTTCATGCATCAGAGAAGGAAATGGCAACCCACTCCAGTGTTCTTGCCTGGAGAATCCCAGGGACGGGGGAGCCTGGTGGGCTGCCGTCTATGGGGTCACACAGAGTCGGACACGACTGAAGCGATGCAGCAGCAGCAGTCCCTCTTGTACCTTTAGGATGCTTCAAAGTACATATCTCTTTATTCATTCTATTTATTTCTTCATTCAGTATAAGTGATACCATTTCCTTCTGCATGCCTTCTTCAATTCTTTTTGCTCTCATTTGACCCTTCAGAGCCCTTTAATTGTTTATTTCCCCAACATTTGCAAATCCCAACATCTGCATATTAATGTGATCTGTTAACATGCTTAAAAAAAAAAGCAAAAGCACAGTCTTCTATGTCATCTTTTTGAAGCACAGAATCATTAATAGTAACCAGGTTTTATCATTTTCTTTTTTTCACAAGGAAGGAAAAAATAATCTGATTTATCTTAAGAATAATTTCAATAATAGAATATTTTCAGAAGACATAATCAGTTTTCACTTTGAGTACTATCTCTTTTCCTTGGTTTTACTTCATTTTGTTTTCCTTCTAGTTAATTCAAGGTCTATAGCTTGTCAGTAGTAAAAGGCCCATTAATAAAAGTATTTATAGGAAATATTCCATAAGAATAATTTCTTAGTAAAAATAATTCTGTATTCTGAAGCACAATTTATTTTTAACTGAATAGGCAATTAGCTATGTCAAATATAAATGACTGAGTCATATGGAAATTACACAGAAAAAAAAAAAAAGCACATCGCTAAAAAAGCACATTGCCAAAAACTGAACACTATGGATGTTTATTGCTTTCAAGATTTTGTTTAAAATTTCTGCTGTGACCCTACCTACACACAAACTATAACATACCCAACATGCAGTTTTGTCTTATGATGTATTTTCTTTTTCTTTTTTAAATTTAAATTTATTTATTTTAATTGGAGGCTAATTACTTTACAATATTGTATTGGTTTTGCCATACAACAACATGAATCCACCACGGGTGTACACGTGTTCCCAATCCTGAACCCCCCTCCAGCCTCCCTCTCCATACTATCCCTCTGAGTCATCCAGTGCACCAGATGTATTTTCTTAGTCTTTGTACAAAAAAAATTTCCCATGTTGTTGAATATTTTTAAAATAGTACTATAATGTCATGAAATATTTTCTAATGTATATAGTATTAAAAATAAATGTAGTATCATTTCCACACTTTTGTTTTTTACATTACATCTTATCTTTTTAGTATTAAAATACTACTGTCACATTAACTTTTGTATTAATTAGTATCCACATTTTATATTAATAAAATACTTTAAAATTACTCTTGTAATGGAGTTACTGAGACAGATAACAGTGTATATTTTCTTAAGGTTGTCACACAAATGAATATATTTAATAAAAATGTAGGTAATTTTATGGGCTATTGATAATATGCCTAAAACTTGTTTCTTATTAATTTTCACATTTATCATTTGATTTCATCATTTACATAGTAAGTCCTAGTCAATATTATACGGAATCAGCTACTGAAAATTGCATATTGCCCTATCATCCGCAGAATACAATATAGCTTTCAGTACTTTAAAGTTTTTTCACTTTTCATTTGTAAAATGGACACAGAACTTTGCAGTATAAGCAAACATTTTTTTCTCTGTTATGTCGTTTGTAAGTGGGGGAAGTTTATATAAACCAGTAGCCATAAGATGTTTTTACCATTATGAGAAAAGAAAAAGCAACTAATTAAGTGACAGGTTTTAAAATGGAAGGTTAACTCCATAAAAATCTATTTTGATTTAATAAATTTATCTTTGAAATTTATAGAAGTATCCTTTAATGTGTGAAATTCAGATGGATTAATAAAACTGAACTTTATGTGAGAATTAGACTATAAAGAAAGCTGAGTGCTGAAGAATTAATGCTTTTGAACTGTGGTTTTGAAGAAGACTGTTGAGAGTCCCTTGGACTGCAAGGAGATCCAAATAATCCATTCTGAAGGAGATCAGCCCTGGGATTTCTTTGAAAAGAATGATGCTAAAGCTGAAACTCCAGTACTTTGGCCACCTCATACAAAGGGTTGACTCATTGGAAAAGACTCTCATGCTGGGAGGATTTGGGGGCAGGAGGAGAAAGGGACGACAGAGGATGAGATGGCTGGATGGCATCACTGACTGGATGGACATGAGTCTGAGTGAACTCCGGGAGTTGGTGATGGACAGGGAGGCCTGACGTGCTGTGATTCTTGGGGTCACAAAGAGTCGGACACAACTGAGTGACTGAACTGAACTGAACCCCCGTTGGATTCCTGGGTTGGGAAGATCTGCTGGAAAAGGGATAGGCTACTCATCCCAGTATTCTTGGGCTTCCCTTGTGGCTCAGCTGGTAAAGAATCCACCTGTAATGCAGGAGACCTAGGTTTGATCTGTGGGTTGGGAAGTTCCCCTGGAGAACAAAAAGGCTACCCACTCCAATATTCTGACCTGGAGAATTTCTAAGAGTCAAACAGGACTGAATGACTTCACTTTCACTTTCACTTTCTTTCTTTGAAAAGGACCTATAGATCTGTGTAATTGAAATTACTACATTATTTTTTTGTTAAAGGACACTGCCTGTCCCTCTTCATTTAGCAGGACTAGCCTTAACTAAGATTTTCTTGATCACATATCAGCTATGATTACCTTATCTGCAAACTAAATCTTTTCTTGAAACTCTTTATAATTATCTTTAGGCAATTTTTAAAAATTTCTCATGCAAAACGATATCAACTAAGTTATGGACATATTGGTTATAATTCTTAACTGTTGCCAGTGTTGAAGGTCCCCTTCTGAGGTAAAGAAATCTGTTTATGAATAAAGGAAGGTGAGCTTTACTGACTTTGCAGCCAGGCAGCAGGCCACATTTCTTCTCTTTCTGAGAAGAAATCTTGTTAGGAAAAGTGAGTACAAGGATTTAATTGTGTGTAGGTTAGGACTGGATGTTATTACATTGTGATATCCTAGTTGAATCTTCATATTGGTGATTATTTAACAGGAGAGATTCTTGGTGAAGAAGATAGCATTATGTGCACCATCTGACATTCTTCAACTGTTAATGAATGAACAGTGAGGATAAGAGTTCTGATCCTTGCAAGCTATCTTAATAATTGAGAAAAAGATAATTTTGTGTTTATAATACTTTATTTTAAATCATTCATTCTCATTATATTTAGATAAGTTGGTAATTCTGTTATCTCTGAAATCACCTCTTAGTTTCTAGTAAGTCAGTAGGAAATGCATAGGTTTGTCCTTACTTTTTAGAAAATCACAAATATGCATAACACATATGCACAGAATGTGGTAGACAGACCTTGTGATAATTGTGAATAATTACAAAGCCCCTCCAGAGTTCAAGGCTCTATTCTAAGACTTTTACAAGAATTAACTGACTTAATGTAGAGGACCTTGTGAGTAGGTTTTATCAGAATCCTCAACTTACAGATGAGGCACCTGAGGCACAGGGATTTTAAGAAGCTTTCTCACATTCACACATGTCCTGAGTTCCTGAGCCAGGCTTCAAACTCAGTCTAAATCTAGAGTGTGTGATTCACTAAACACAATAGGGAAGGAAAAACAGGATAGAAACAGGAACAGATCATAAGTTAAGGTCAATAAAAACGGCATGGGTTGAAAAGTTAAGGGCTCACAAGGTCAGATTTGTTTGGGGAATTGGGGGATATTAGCTAGAAGTAGTGGAGAAGGAAATGGCAACCCACTCCAGTATTCTTGCCTAGAGAATCCCAGGAATGGGGGAACCTGGTGGGCTGCCACCTATGGGGTCGCACAGAGTTGGACATGATTGAAGCAACTTAGCAGTAGCAACTAAAAGTAGGAGAAAAATGTTGGTTATTGATGCAGTTGTTGTTTATATTTATTTTTAAGAGAGATGAAAAACTGAGCTGTAAACATTTTTATAAATAAACTTTCACCTCTTCTTTTTTGGAAAGGTCCCAATAAAAATTTAAATTGACCTATTTCTTTGAAAGTTATACTATATTTGGTGTTGACCTCACCTCAAGGGTTTCCCAGGTGGTGCTAGTAGTAAAGAACTACCTCCCAGTGCAGGAGACATAAGAGACACAGGTTTTGTCCTTAAATCAGGAAGATCCCCTGGAGGAGGGCATGGAACCCACTCCAATATTCTTGCCTGGATAATCCCATAGACAGAGGAGATTGGTGGGCTTTTGTCCATGGGATCGCAAAGGGTTAGACATGACTGAAGTGACTTAGCGCATACACACACACACACACACGAGAGAGAGAGGAAAAGCTGGGCTCAAGGTGAAATACTGAAGGGGTGGTTCTTAGATTTTTTTTTTTACCTATGATTCAGTACCCTACACCAAGTTATTTCCACACACTAAACTAGCCACATGTAGCCAGGAGAGCCTCTGGTACAAGCTTTTAGGGACTTGAAACAGCCATATACAACAGTTACTACTAATGTGCTTTTACAAGCATGTCAGCTTTCTGTTGAAATTATGATGTGAAGCAGTGTTATGTCAAGTGAACCATGGGCCATAGCGTGGGCATCATTTGGGAACTCATTAGTTATGTTATCTGACACTACTCCAGGCCAATGGGATCAGAATCTTTGAGAATGGAGTCTGGTATTCTGTATCTTACCAAGTTAATTACTGAGAACATCAAAGTTTGAGGTGTAAAGATGTGAGTATTGCCTATCATTCAGACATAAGGCCATGATGGCACTTAGATAACCACCAAAACACCAAAAAAAAGAAAGAAAAAAATGTTGGCAATTAGTTGGAGATCTTAAATACAAACTTGGAGGAAAAAATGCATTGTTTGAGATGGGTTATCTACTGAAAATGAAAAATACACTATAGTATTTGAGTTCACTCCTCCACAAAATATAAAATACATATATATTTTAAATAAAAAGCTATGAACCTCCAATCTCATTTGATTTTTCTGAACCTATTAAGGATCATATGGATGAAAACTGTGGTGAGAACAGCTCCACAAACTTGATATACCCAGAACTTGCTTAGTGGCAGACAAAAAAAAAAAAAAAGTTTTAACAGAATGATTTAAATTATATCATAATATCTATTAGTAACTCTCTTATTTTTTTTCTGTGTATGCAATACCTTTTAACCATAGATCAAATCTCAGTCAAAGCACTTGGCTGATACTTTTCTGCTGTGCAACTTACATTCCAGTATTGTGCCCTGTAGTAACCTTCCGTACTCTGCTATTCCTTTGTTTTTTCTCCCGTCTGCCCATTAATGCCTTTGGAACATTCTCTCTACCACAATGCCTTTTCTTGTCTCCTCTTACCAGTCCAAGCCCCCCACACACTCCAGAATGGATTGGGTATCTACCCTGGACTCTAATACATGAGCCTTTCACATAGCAATTGTTGGGATATATTGACATTTTCTGGAGAAGGAAATGGCAACCCACTCCACTATTCTTGCCTAGAGAATTCTGTGGACAGAGGAGCCTGGTGGGCTGCTGTCCATAGGGTCACACAGGGTCGGACATGACTGAAGCAACTTAGCATGCATGCATGCATTGGAGAAAGAAATGGCAACCCACTCCAGTATTGCCTGGAGAATCCCAGGGACAGAGGAGCCTGGTGGGCTGCTGTCTGTGAATAGTCGTATCTATGACACAACTGAAATGACAGCAGCAGCAGCAGCATTTTCTGTGTGTGTGTGTGTGTGTGAGTGAGTGTGCATGCATGTGCCTGTGACTTTCTAACCTATTGAACCCCAAGAGCGAATACTTAAGTATTCTTGAGAATGAATACTGTCTTTTTCTACATCTGTAAATTCAGTTCAGGTCCAGTGCCTGCCATTTAGTGGGCACTCATTATAAATTTGATAAACTCAGCTAATCAGAAAACAGTCATGAACCTGAAAAATCAACAAACACATGTTTCTTAGTAGCCTCAATATATATAAATGTGACATAGATTGTGAACTAAAAGCCAAAACTTTCTTCGTAGAAAATTCCCTCAGGTCCTATACAGACTTATTTTAGACACTGTTTTTTTGTTTTGTTTTGTTCTGTTTTTAAGTATTTGCTTATTTTGATTTCCTAGCACACAGAAAATTAAAAGCTGCAATTTGGAGGAAGTAAGGGGGTAATGCTAGAGGCAAGCATAGGAACCAAAAGAAGTTACAGCAGCTGACTTGAGGTTACACAAAGGTGATACCAAATGTACACATGAAGCACTTTTTTTTCAAAATTAAATTACAAATATCAACCTCTAGTATGTTATTTGACTAGGGATAAGTTAAATTACAAATCAATTATTTTAAAAAGATTACAATAAAAGTTCATTTGTTTGGATACTTCCTATGTACTTCTAAATAATCCCTCTATTAAGAGGTTTGTGAAAAATCACAAAGTAGGTACATTTTGAACTAAATAATAAAAATGTGACATGGTGGAGATGTTGCATGTAGATATAACAGAACATAGGGAGAAACACACAGATTTAAGTGCATTTATTTTAAAATAGAACAAAGTTTGTTATATTTTAGAAAAGGAAGCAAAATAAATGAGTGATAATCAAGAAAAGGCCAAAGAACAGAGAAACAGGTAAGGTACTTACAATTGAGAAAAATAAAACCTAACCTTGTTTCCTTGCAACAATTGCTTAAGTGAGCTCCACCACTTAAGCTTGTGTTATTGCATCAGGTATAAATCTCCAGATTCTTTGTATTCAATGAGACCATTTCATAAAAAATATTTTTCTGTTATTCATTCCATATTTATTATCTCCTCTACACCAGTGAATATAAAACAAGAAAAAGTCCTTACTTTAAGAAACTTTAAAGTCAAAACAACAAATAAAAACAAAAAAGAAATCCAAAAAATGAACTGTTAAAAAGCAAATATATATCCATCAGACAAATATAAAAATCAAATTAACAAGAAAACATACCAACTAACAATGAGTTTATTGCAGAAACCGTGGCCAAAGTATCTGTTAACATACTTAAGCCAAGTAAAGGAGAGGAATGAAAACTGAATTTGCAGATTCTTGGTACCCTCCCTATAGATTAATACAGTAGATGGAAAAGGAATGAATAGTCAGGGAATGGCTGTCTAAATAGAAGAGATTCCATCACATATCTCTCTCTAGATCAGAAATACAAGGTCAAGGGGGAGTTCATGTCTTCTTACACATGGAGAGTACTAGGGAATATTCTAAGAAAAGGAGCAAAATTGTGATCCAGGAGATACATGTAGTGAAGTCCTAGTAAGAGAGGAAGAGGAGAACAGGACTTTCATTTTAAGCAGCATGTTTTTAAAGTTCCCAAATTTGGCTTCCTTATTTTTCTTTCTTCTATTTACCTCTCAGCAAGCTGAATTTAATGTTTCTGCTGATATCTGGATACAAATTGAATACATTGGTAAGAAGGTTATAGATAAATCAGAATAATGGAGACTATATGTTTGGATTTAAGTAATCTAAGTACCTAGATTCCTCTGGTTTGGCATTTGGGTAACAACACTTCCCAGATGGTACTATTGGTAAGGAACCCTCATGCCAATGCAGGAAACTTAAGAGACGTGAGTTTGATCCCTGGGTCTGGAAGATCCCCTAAAGAAGGAAATGGCAACCCATTCCAGTATTCTTGTTGGGAAATCCCATGGGCAAGAAGCCTGGTGGGCCACAGTCAGTACATGGGGTAGGAAAGAGTCAAGACATGACTTAGGTGACTTAGCATGCATGTGGGTAACAAAGAAAATTTTCATATTCTCCTTGAAATACCAAATGATGGGACAAATTATTAAATAATTAAAAATATTAAAAATAAACCAAGATTTAAAAGAAAAAAAAGTTTCCAGGAAAAAAAAAATAGGAGAGGCATTTGTAACAGGGAGATTCATCTCCAGATACACTTATTTCTCTAGGGTTTTCCCTACCCTTGCCTCACTCTATCTTTGCCATGTGGATAGTTTGTGCTGAGCACAGAAAAATGTGAGAGGTATATCACATATATTTAGGACTGTATAAGCTGCTTGTGCAAACTTTTCTCTGTGAGTGAAAAGATCGGGGCATTAACTTGTTCCATTAATTTGAGGTGTGAGATCAGTACAATCCTTGCATACCATTTAATAATACATGCTACCCTAGCTTATGATGTAGAGATACAGTGAGGGCTCTCAGTTGTCCTAGAACACAATTTTATATTACTGAAAGAAGTTCAAAATGGATCAGCATTATAGCAAAGGTCCTTTGCAGTGAATCCACATGCTTTTCTACTCCTTCTTGTATTCTTAAAACACTAGATTGTGTCCTCAAAATAGATGTATATGACGGGAAGTTTTAAGATCTCAACTTTCAAATGTGCAAAATCTCAAAGTAAAATATATCTATTTAAAAATATATTTACCTAAGAAAATAAGTGCACAGTTTCTCATTTCTCCCTCTACAGAATCATTTCTGTAGCTTTTTATTCAGAGAATGACATGCCCCCATCTGTTTTTTATATTTATTTTTTATCATTAGCAGACAGTTATATGCTGATTTGCCAGTGCCCGGATTATGCTTGTTTATCTTGCTTACTTATTAGTATTGCCCACGTGTATTTGCAATTTGGATGATAAACTATATGGTCACCCTGACTATGGTGGCTTGCCCCAGAGGGCTTATAACTAAGGTACTCTCAGGTATAAATAAAAGTATTAAGGTTGACAAAAGTGAATGATACTAATGACTAGATAAAAAATCCTCTTGTTCAGGTTTTCCCATTATTTACTTTCAACACAATGGCAGAAAAACCTAATAGAACTTTCAAATGATAGATTATTAAAAATAATTTTGAAGATGGGTAGCTATGTAATTTTTGGCATATAGCTATTAGGAAGTTCAAAGAACTGAGAAATCTTGCTATAAGAAAGCAGCTTTCATTAAACCCATTTATGTGAATATATTGTCTAAACACATACCTAAAAAAAGAAAAGGAAAGAAATGCAGGAATAAAATTGATGCTGAAGACTCACATTCAGTAATAAGTAGTAGTCATTCATGTACATGTGACAAAAGATAAAAACAGTTGTATTGATAACACCAAGGATTTTATTTGTAAAAACTTAAGATTATTATAATAAATATTTAGCAAAGCCTGTAAAATAAAAATACTGTTTTAATTTGTCATGTACTACTAATAATTATTACATGAACTGTGAACTTCCAGATGTTCAAGCTGGTTTTAAAAAAGGCAGAGGAACCAGAGATCAAATTGCCAACATCTGCTGGATCATCGAAAAAGCAAGAGAGTTCCAGAAAAATATCTATTTCTGCCTTATTGACTATGCCAAAGCCTTTGACTGTGTGGATCACAATAAACTGTGAAAAATTCTGAAAGAAATGGGAATACCAGACCACCTGACCTGCCTCTTGAGAAATCTGTATTCAGGTCAGGATGCAACATTTAAAACTGGACGTGCAACAAGAGACTGGTTCCAAATAGAAAGGGAGTACATTGTCACCTTGCTTATTTAACTTATATGCAGAGTACATCATGAGAAAAGCTTGGATAGAGGAAGCACAATCTGGAATCAAGATTGCTGGGAGAAATATCAATAACTTCAGATATGCAGGTGACACCACCTTTATGGCAGAAAGTGAAGAAGAACTAAAGAGCCTCTTGATGAAAATGAAAAAGGAGAGTGAAAATGTTGGCTTAAGGCTCAACATTCAGAAAACTAAGATCATGGCATCCAGTCCCATCACTTCATGGCAAATAGATGGGGAAACAGTGGCAGACTGTATTTTGGGGGGGGGGGCTCCAAAATCATTGCAGATGATGGCAGCCATGAAATAAAAAGACACTTACTCCTTGGAAGAAAAGTTATGACCAACATAGACAGCATATTCAAAAGCAGAGACATTACTTTGCCAACAAAGGTCCGTCTCGTCAAGGATATGGTGTTTCCAGTAGTCATGTATGGATGTGAGAGTTGGACTATAAAGAAAGCTGAGTGCCGAAGAATTGATGTTTTTGAACTGTGGTTTTGAAGAAGACTCTTGAGAGTCCCTTGGACTGCAAGGAGATCCAACCAGTCCATCCTAAAGGAAATCAGTCCTGAATATTCATTGGAAGGACTGATGTTGAAGCTGAAACTCCAATATTTTGGCCACCTGATAAGAAGAACTGACTCATTTGAAAAGACCCTGATGCTTGGCAAGATTGAAGGCGAGAGGAGAAGGGGATGACAGAGGATGAGATGACAGAGGATGGTTGGATGGCATCACTGACTCAATGGACATGAGTTTGAGTAAACTCCGGGAGTTGGTGATGGACAGGGAGGTCTGGTGTGCTGTAGTTCCATGGGGTCGCAAAGAGTCGGGCAGGACTGAGCGACTGAAGTGAACTGGACTAATAATTATGACAGCTCAATTCCACTGAACATTTTAAAACTTAGATTCTTGTGATTACACAAAATTGAGTAAAATTTTACTTCATATAAAAATTATATTGAATGTCATTTTAGCATGGTAACTAATAAAGGAGTTTAAAACATCAATGTAAATTGCTTTAAGATTCCAGCCTATGGAAGAAATGGAAAAGATGTGTTTGGTAAAGAAGTAAAAAGAGTGATGGAATAATGCCTACTGTGAAAGGGTTTATGTTTTATTTTTTTTAAGTGGAAGATAGTGGTGTCAAATTTATTAATATAAGGTATTTAGATTGGATCATACATATTTAAATGAGTGATGTAATTTAATTTTAAAATGTTTGCATTGAAAAGATATGATGGAGTTCTAGATATCAACTGAAAAGTGACAATGTGGCATATGGTATTACAAAATTAAAGGAGTTTATTTGGAACCAAAAAGGCATGGAGACCACTGATATCAAATTTCACAAGCTTCCCTGAATGCCATGATCTCCCAGATTCTGTTGTGTATAATTCTGCACTTGGCTATCAGCAAATTCTCTAAAACTCATGCATACAGTGATTTCCTTCTCATTCACTAAGTTTCAAGTCAAACATGACTTCTCTAGGAAGACAGTTCCAATATTTTTTGTTTTTAAGAAGAACTACATTGATACATATACTATAAAATCACACTTAACTATACTATATTAATTATTTGCTTACATATATTACTGGCATTAGATTGATAGTTTTGAGAGCAGTGTTTAATAGGTCTGTATAATATCAGTATCTGTATAACACACCCTGTTATGCAGATAAGAACATAAGAGTTCCTGAGTAAATGAAATCTTATGAAAATACTGTAGAAAGAATTTACACATAGGTTTGAGTTTCAGAAAATCTTATGCATTTTAGGATACTGTTTTTAATCTGCAGGCAACGAGAGAGACCCAGGTTTGACCATGGTTCAAGAAGATCCCCTGGGGAAGGGAATAGCTACCCACTCTGGTACTCTTGCTAGGAAATTACATGGACAGAGGAGCCTGGTGAGTTATAGTCCATGGGGTTGTAAAGAGTTGGACACAACTGAGCAACTAATGCTTTCACTGTTTTCACTTCCTTCAAGTCTACAGACTTTAAAATCTCTAAAATTGGGAAGGGAGAAACAAGGTAAAATAAACTTGCATAATCATATTTAGTTATTTTATATTACTCTTATCAAATTTCAGCTAAATTCAATAAAGCACAGTATTTTATAAAGCACAATATTTTAAAACAAGGGATATTTAATGGATTCTTGGATAGACTAAAGAAAGCATTTAAAATTTCTTCCAGAATGCCATATAGAAATTTATTTTCTTTTTTGGATGATTTACAAACCTCTTTCAGCTTCAGTTCAGGTCAGTTCAGTCAGTCAGTTGTGTCCAAGTCTTTGCACCCAATTACCACAGCATGCCTGGCCTCCCTGTCCATCGCCAACTCTCGGAGTTTACAGAAACTCACGTCCACTGAGTAGGTGATACCATCCAACCATCTCATCCTATGTCATCCCCTTCTCCTCTCACCTTCAATCTTGCCAAGCATCAGGGTCTTTTCAAATGAATCAGACCTTCACATCATGTGGCCAAAATATTGGAGTTTCAGCTTCAACATCAGTCCTTCCAATGAACACCCAGGACTGGTCTCCTTTAGATGGACTGGTTGGATCTCCTTGCAGTCCAACGGACTCTCAAGAGTCTTCTTCAAAACCACAGTTCAAAAGCATCAGTTCTTCAGTACTCAGCTTTTTTTATAGTCCAACTCTCATATCTATGCATAACTACTGGAAAAGCCATATCCTTGACTAGACGGACCCTTGTTGGCAAAGTAATGTCTCTGCTTTTTACTATGCTGTCTATGTTGGTCATAACATTTCCTCCAAGGAGTAAGCATCTTTTAATTTCATGGCTGCAGTCACCATCTGCAGTGATTTTGGAGCCCCCAAAAATAAAATCTGACACTGTTTCCACTGTTTCCCCATCTATTTCCCATGAAGTGATGGGACCGGATGCCATGATCTTTGTTTTCTGAAAGTTGAGCCTTAAGCCGACTTTTTCATTCTCCTCTTTCACTTTCATCAAGAGGCTCTTTAGTTCTTCTTCACTTTCTGCCATAAGGTGGTGTCATCTGCATATTTGAGGTTATTGAGATTTCTCCCAGCAATCTTGATTCCAGCTTGTGCTTTCTCCATCCCAGCGTTTCTTATGATGTACTCTGCATATAAGTTAAATAAGCAGAGTGTCAATATACAGCCTTGAGGTACTCCTTTTCCTATTTGGAACCAGTCTGTTGTTCCATGTCCAGTTCTAACTCTTGCTTCCTGACTTGGATACAGATTTCTCAACAGGCAGGTCAGGTGGTCTGGTATTCCCATCTCTTTCAGAATTTTCCACAGTTTATTGTGATCCACACAGTCAAAGGCTTTGGCATAGTCAATAAAGCAGAAATAGATGTTTTTCTGGAACTCTCCTCTTTTTCGATGATCCAACGTATGTTGGCAATTTGATTTCTGCTTCCTCTGCCTTTTCTAAAACTAGTTTGAACATCTGGAAGTTCATGATTCATATATTGCTGAAGCTTGGCTATTAGAACTTTGAGCATTACTTTACTAGTGTCTGAGATGACTGCAATTGTGTGGTAGTTTGAGCATTCTTCGGTATTGCCTTTCTTTGATATTGGAATGAAAACTGACCTTTTCCAGTCCTGTGGCCACTGCTGAGTTTTCTGTATCTGCTGGCATATTGAGTGCAGCACTTCCACAGCATCATCTTTTAGGATTTGAAATAGCTCAACTAGAATTCCATCACCTCCACTAGCTTTGTTAGTAGTGTGATTCCTAAGGCCCACTTGACTTCCCATTCCAGGATGCCTGGCTCTAGGTGAGTGATCACACCATCGTGATTATATGGGTCATCAAGATCTTTTTTGTTCCTCTGTGTATTCCTGCCACCTCTTCTTAATATTTTCTGCTTCTATTAGGTCCATATCATTTCTGTCCTTTATTGAGCCCATCTTTGCATGAAATATTTCCTTGGCATCTAATTTTCTTGAAGGGATCTCTAGTCTTTCCCATTCTGTTGTTTTCCTCTGTTTCTTTGCATTGATCACTGAAGAAGGCTTTCTTATCTCTTCTTGCTATTCTTTGTAACTCTGCATTCAAATGGGTATATCTTTCCTTTCTTCCTTTGCTTTTTGCTTCTCTTCTTTTCACAGCTATTTGTAAGGCCTTCTCAGACAGCCATTTTGCTTTTTTGCATTGATTTTTTCTGGGAATGGTCTTGATTCCTGTCTCCTGTACAATATCATGACCCTCTGTCTATAGTTTTTCAGGCACTCTGTCTATCAGATCTAGTCCCTTAAATCTGTTTCTCACTTCCACTGTATAATCGTAAGGGATTTGATTTAGGCCATACCTGTATGCCCTAGTGGTTTTCTGTACTTTCTTCAGTTTAAGTCTGAATTTGGCAATAAAGAGTTCGTGATCTGAGCCATCGTCAGCTCCCAGTCTTGTTTTTGCTGACTGTATAGAGCTTGTCCATCTTTTGCTGCAAAGAATATAATCAGTCTGATTTTGGTGTTGGACATCTGGTGATGTCCATGTGTAGAGTCTTCTCTTGTATTGTTGGAAGTGGGTATTTGCAATGACCAGTGCGTTCTCTTGGCAAAACTCTATCAGCCTTTGCCCTGCTTCATTCTGTACTTAAAGACCAAACTTGCCTGTTACTCCAGGTTTTTTTGACTTCCAACTTTTGCATTCCAGTCTCCTATAATGAACAGGAGATCTTTGGGGGATGTTAATTCTAAAAGGTCTTGTAAATCTTCATTGAACCATTCAACTTGAGCTTCAGCATTACTGGTCAGGGCATAGGCTTGGATTACCTTGATATTCAATGGTTTGCCTTGGAAACAGAAATCATTCTGTCATTTTTGATACTGCATCCAAGTACTGCCTTTTAGACTCTTCTGTTGACTGTGATGGCTACTCCATTTCTTCTAAGAGATTCTTTCCCACAGTTGTAGATATAATGGTTATCTGAGTTAAATTCACCCATTCCAGTCCATTTTAGTTCACTGATTCCTAAAATTTTGACATTCACTATTGCCATCTCCTGTTTGACCACTTCCAAGTTGCCTTGATTCATAAACCTAACATTCCAGGTTCCTATGCAATATTGCTCTTTACAACTTTGGACTTTTCTTCTATCACCAGTCACATCAACAACTGGGTGTTGTTTTTGCTTTAGCTGTGTCTCTTCATTTTTTTCTGGAGTTATTTCTCCACTGATCTCCAGTAGCATATTGGGCACCTACTGACCTGGGGAGTTCATCTTTCAGTGTCCTATCTTTTTGCCTTTTCATACTGTTCATGGGGTCTCAAGGCAAGAATATTGAAGTGGTTTGCCATTCCCTTCTCCAGTGGACCACATTTTGTCAGAACTCCACCACGACCCGTCTGTCTTGAGTGACAGTTTCATTGAATTAGACAAGGCTGTGTTCCATGTGATTAAATTGGTTAGTTTTCTGTGATTGTGGTTTCAGTCTGTCTGCCCTCTGATGCTCTCTCTCAGCACCTAGTGTCTTACTGCGGTTTCTCTTACTTTGGACATGGGGTATCCCTTCACAGCTGCTGCTCCTTACCTTGGATGTGGGGTATCTCCTTTTGGCTTCTTGCTGCTCCGTAGCTGCACAACCACGTTGCTTTCAGCTTCACAAGGTTCAGCTGAAGCTGCTTTCAGCATCACAAGTTTATTAACAATATAATACAAACATATAGGATTTTTGGCATCAAAGTTTGGAAGACATCACTTGTGCACATTGGGCTGTACTATTTTTTATTATTTACTGTATTCTTGAGCAGTGAGAAGTCCAAAACACATTTGAGTTGATTATATTTATTATTAATCACTTCATTTTTGATAGCCTTACTTTTGTGTGATAGTTTAATTTTAATATCTTTTTCAGTGTCAATAGTTTATGAGAAGTCAGCATGAATTTCAGTTTTAATGTACATCACATTTCACTGGTTTTCAAAAATTATCTAGTAAAGGGATTATTCATTATTTTAATTCAAAAGTTAATTTTTCCTAATTATTTCTGCTTTTCTTAAAGTCTGAAAAATGTTAAACTTTTCTTCTCAATGAAGAAATCTAGTATTTTGTCATATTTATCAGATTTTGTAAATGATCTCATTAAATTTATCTGAAATTTCTCTCATTTTTTTTTAAGTACATAAATCTAATGTTAGTAAAAGAAGATACACTTCCTATACTTATATGTTTGGGGATTTTAACTTTTCCTCACTTGTTTTATTGACATAAGAAGACATTTTTCAGATTTACTGTAAAAATTGTATTGTTCCAACTCAGCTAATTCTCAGCTAGATTGCCAAAAAGTTCTTCAAGTCTCTCCATTTCACCAGATCTTAGGAGAATTATGATGGAAGGGAAGTCAGAGGACAGGGTTAGTCCTTGAATGGCTGTATTTCCTTAGTTTCATGATACATCTGTTGCTGACCAGTGTGTACTTTTTATTTGTATTGCCCTCCATGTGTATACATGAACTATTAGCGTATTCAATTAAGATTTTTTTAAGCTTATGTATATATGAATTTACCATATAAACAGTGTCTAAGGGCTGTCCAACTTTGTCCTGGATTACGATTGGTAGCTAACACGGACAGAAAATGTGAAATTTTTTCAACATATGTGTGTTAAGTCACTCTTTGCGACCACATTGACTGTAGACCATCAGGCTCCTCTGTCCATGGGATTCTCCAGGCAAGAATACTGGAGTCATAGCCATGCCCTCCTGCAGGGGATCTCCCTGACCCAGAGATTGAACCTGTGTCTCTTTGGTCTCCTGAATTGGCAAGTGGGTTCTTTACCACTAGCTGGGAAGTGCTTTCTACAACATACACCATGCATAAATTAAGAATGATTGTAAAGTTATTAGCCTCCAATTAAAATAAATAAATTAAAGAAAAAGAATGATTGTGTTCTTACTGTTTTACCTCACCATGATCTCTCATAACTTGATGGCCTGTGAATATCCATCTGCCATTCTGAGGAGAAATACTTTACAATATATAGGTGGAGTTCTCACCTACCATAAATTTTCACTGATCCGAGTTCAAGAAGTGAAGTGAAGTGAAAGTTGCTCAGTCAACTTTTTGAAACCCCATGGAATATAAAGTCCTTGGGATTCTCCAGGCCAGAATACTAGAGTCAGTAGCTATTCCCTTCACCAGGGAATCTTCCCAACCCAGGGATCGAACCCAGATCTCTCACATTATGGGCAGATTCTTTACCAGCTGAGCCGCAAGAGTTCGAGAAGGCATGTTGATAAATATTAGCTTTCCTGTTCTTTCTAACTCCGTAGTCACTAAACTTACTGCTGAAAGCATATTGACCACATATATCAAATCAGTTTACACTGTCACATTGTCATGCATTCCACAAATTAATTTAATCAGAATAAAAGTCAGGTGTAATACAAGAAGATCCAAGAGATAAATAGGTTGTATCTGGGGGAAAGTATGTGTTTTAAAAAATACATTCAGGAAATCTGCCTTTTGAATTGATGATTTAAGCAGTGGAGAAGGATGGTGATTATCTATCCACATTTTTATTTTATTTTAAAATTTTTATTTTTACTTTATTTTACTTTACAATACTGTATTGGTTTTGCCATACATTGACATGAATCCTCCACAGGAGTATATGTATTCCCAAACATGAACCCCCCTCCCACCTCCCTCCCCATAACATCCACATTTTTAACTTTAATTCCTTTTAAATATCTGGCTGGAGTTGGAGGTTCAGTCAATGTCTGTGAAAGAGTATCACAAGTGAAGGAATATTAAAGAACTTAAATTACACTATTATCTAATCCACCAAAAATGCATATTCTCAATTAAATTGCTATTTTTGTACTCAAAACTCAGGAAAAAGTGTTTTCAGATTTTTTTTATCATTTCAAAATATTTTTCTTACAAATGTTTATTGGAAATTGAGGCAAATACAAGCCTTAGTTTAAGTTCATGTGAAAAGTCAAGATATTTGTTAAATTCCAACAAGATTTATAAAGCAGTCTACTAAAAGTAAGAGTTTATTATTCATTGTGCTCAGTCATGTCTAACCCTTTGCAACTCCATGGACTCTAGCCCACCAGGCTCCCCTGTCCATGAGATTTTCCAGGCAAGAATATTGAAGTGGGTTTTCATTTCCTCCTCCAGGGGGATCTTCCCAACCAAGAGATTGAACCTGTGTTTTCTGCATATCCTACATTGACAGGTGGGTTCTTTACCACTAAGCCACCCTGGAATCCCCTTTACCATACATTATGTAGTCAGAAAGAATTAAGGAACAAGTATCTTGTCTTTGAGGGCCTTATATTTAGTTAAAAATATGTTTCCTTATGTGAGCATAACATTTTTGTAATATAAGATAATATAGCACTACAGGTTTAATTACTGCTAGACACCTTTCATCATATAAAACATTGATCATTAGACTACCAAGTTTTATGCTACTTTGATTAGTTATGAAAGTGGCATATTGATTAATAAACATATTTTATTTTAGCTAATGAAAGCTGCCATGACAATTGTTTTCAAATATTCATTAATGAGCAATTGGCAAAGTATTTTAATTCTTAAAAAATGAAAATTCACAATGTCCCCAACCTGTGATTTCCAACTTAAAATTGTGTAACTGAAGCAAACAGTAGTCAGCAATGCAATATTATATATTCATTGTTTATCTAAAATTTAAATTTATTTTTTTATAATTTTATATGTATCTATATTTTGTAATTTTACTTGCTAAATCTGAAACACTAGTTTCTCTTAAATGAATTAATAAATATATTTACCATCCACCATAGTTAGTGTCCTTGTCTTTTCAAACTAATAATTAGAGATATTTTCATTTATATATATTATTATATTGATTAATTCATTAATTATTGGATAGTATGTTCTAGTATTTATGTAACTTTGTTTAAAATTTCTCTACTGAAATCCACTTAGATTTTACAGATATTATACCATCACATAGTAAATCTAAAAATATATTCTTGGTCCTGTTCCTTTGGATACATGGCAAATATCAGTTCAAAGTAAATACTAGAAGAAATGCTTTAACGTCAGAATTCAGACCTATTTTATTTGAATAAATGCTAACTTACCCTTCAGAATATTTAACAAATATATAAATAATGACAGATTCAATCTATTTTCATTGTGAACTTTGATAGTAAAAAACAATCAATAAAAAAAAAAAAACAATCAGTTCAGTTTAGTTCAGTCACTCAGTTCAGTCATTTAGTTCATGTCTGACTCTTTGCAACTCCATGGGCTGCAGCATGCCGGGTTTCCTTGTCCATCACCAACTCCAAAGCTCACTCAAACTCATGTCCATCAGGTGGTTGATGCCATCTAACCATCTCATCCTCTGTCATCCCCTTCTCTTCCTGCCTTCAATAATTTAATTGATTTAAATATCCATCCTTCTGATCCATGAAATTATTTTTCAGGTTTTTATTAGTCAACTGCATATTATTCAAGTCGATTACATTTTTTTTACTTTTTAATTTTTTTTAATGTGTTAGGTAACAGTGTTCATTGTAAATATAGCAGATATTTTCTTCTTCCAGTCTGTATCTTGCCATGTAACTTTGTGATATCATTTGCTTCAGAGGAATTTAAAACATTAATGTCAGCAAACTCATCAGTACATATGTTATTTTGAGAAAAAAAGTACCTTGGTAGGCTGAATAAGGATGTCTTAAGATTTCCATGCCCTAATTCCTAAAACCTGTTACCTTAAATGGCAAATAGGATGTGATTTAGGAGCTTCTCAGGTGGATCCCTGGGTAGAGAAGTTCCCTGGAGAAGGGAATGGCAACCCACTCTATTATTCTTTCTGAAGAATCTCCAGACAGAGGAATCTGGAGGGCCACAGTCCCTGGAGCTGCAAAGTCAGATACAACTGATGGACTGAGCATGCATAGATGTGATTTAGTTAAGAATCTTGAGATGTGAAGTTTATTATCCTGGATTATATGGGTGGGTCTGATGTAATCACAAGGCTCTTTATGAGAGAGATGATGTTATGACATTTAAGAGAGATTTGAGGATGCTACACTGCTGGATTTGAAGACAAGAAGTTAGCAAAGCAAAGGAAAGGCATTCTTTCCTAAAGCTTCTGGTGGGAGGACAGCTCTGCAGGCACCTTTGTTGCACACTTGCTCAGTCATGTCTGACTCTTTACAACCCCATGGACTGTAGCCTACCAGGCTCCTCTGTCCATGGATTTCTCCAGGCAAGAACACTGGAGTGGGTAGACATCTCCTTCTCTAGGGGGTCTTCCTGCAGGCACCTTTATTTCAGATTAATAAAACCTGTTTTGGACTTTGACCTCAAGAACAGAACAAAAATAAATTCTCATTGTTTTCAGCCACAAAAATCTGTGGTAATTTGTTACAGCTGCAATAAAAAACTAATACAAACCTATTCCAAATTTATAAAATTTCCCCTTATTTTTAACAATTCTGTAGTTGTTTTTTAATCAGTTTAAACTAGCTGTCAGTTTTTTTGACCAATATTTTTAAAGCCTATATTTTCACAACTATTAATTACTTAACAATTACTTCATAATTAATTTTTGAAAATGTCTTTCATCCTCTAAATTTACTTTCCATTGTTTAATTAATAGATAATCATCAAGTTGTTTCTGAATTATCTTTGCTATGCCTCAGGTCTATCTATACATCATTGTGATAATAGTACATCTTATAAAAATTTAGATCTTTTCATACTGTCTGTTTTCTGGTAAAGCAAAAATCCTTTCTTTTTTCTTTGACAGATGCTCTTAGACAGTCTTATATACATATTACAGGGAAAAAATGTGTTTCACAATTTAAAAATCACTATTGCAATAGTAAGTATGCAGATTTCTTAACTTCTTTTAAAAGAACACTTGTCTTTTTCAGTTTTGAAGCAACCATCAATCCTTTAAATACTTTAAAAAGAATACATTTGAATCAGTTCTAATGAGGTGGATGAAACTGGAACCTATTATACAGAGTGAAGTAAGCCAGAGAGAAAAACACCAATACAGTATACTAACGCATATATGTGGAATTTAGAAAGATGGTAACGATAACCCTGTATGCAAGACAGCAAAAGAGACACAGATGTATAGAACAGACTTTTGGACTCTGTGGGAGAGGAAGACGGTGGGATGATTTGGGAGAATGGCATTGAAACATGTATAATATCATATACGAAACGAGTCGCCGGCCCAGGTTCAATTCATGATACTGGATGCTTGGGGCTGGTGCACTGGGATGAACCAGAGGGATGATAGGGGGAGGGAGGAGGGAGGGGGGTTCAGGATGGGGAACACGTGTATACCTGTGGCGGATACATGTTGATGTATGGCAAAACCAATACAATATTGTAAAGTAATTAACCTCCAATTAAAATAAATAAATTTATTTTAAAAAATAAATACTTCCTCTTCGTTTTCACTGTTTTTGGAACTCTTATTACCACTCATTAGAACCCTGATGTAACTTACAGTCTATGAATTTTAATTTGATTTTCAGCTTCTTAATTTTTATACTACTTTCTAAAAGACTTGATGAAATCAATTTATTTTAACATTTTGGCCTTTTCAGAACATATATTTGTGGCAACATCAGATGGAGCCTGGCTCATGGCTTCATGTGTGAGCCCCAACCAGGCTGAGAGTACAGATGCTGCACATAGGTCTCCCTGAGAGAGTCGGCCTCAAGGTAAACCTTTGATTTCCATCTTCCAAATACATTTAAGAGTTTCTGAACACAGATATTTCCCTTAATTGAGTTACACTGAGGTAATATATTAGCTTTTTTGTTTTTAGCGTATACTTTAGTACATCTTTTTATTTCTTTCTATGAACTTGTGTCTGAATATAAATTCAAGCGTATTCTCAATCTGCAGTTTTTAAGCTGAAATTAATATGTCATAAAATGCCCTTGAAATTTTGAAATATTCTTACTAAGGTATGATGTATAATATAGCATTTTTTTTTAATTTTCTACCTCTTTATTAAGTGACATTTTTGGTTTTCACATGTGTGATACTTGTTTAATTTCAAAGCCATGTTAGCCTAACTTTACAAAATGAAGTCATGAGTTAAATATGTCATGTGGATCCAGTGGATTTTAGGATTTGAACTTGTAATGCCTTGCCATTTTCTTTTAGGTTTATTTTCTGCTCTGCCTCTATTTTGTTTGATCTCATTATTGTAAATTACAAATTGAATAGGAAATAATTCATATACTGTACCATAACAAATGTATTGTATTTCAGGTATCCACGCTAGTAGCCTAACTTCAAAATATGTCCATTATAAATTAACATATTCATTTATACATGTTTATTATATACTTTTCTCAAACTGTCAAACACATATATAAGATTTATATATATATTTTTATCTCATCAAAGAACTAACTTAAGTTTAATTAATGGCAGTACAATTTTGGTTTGTCGCAAATAGCTTAATTTTTCATCATACTTTGCAGATTTCTTGCTTCCATTGTTTTGATGTTTTATTTTGTTGGTCTTTCAGATTCTTGATATTAAAATTTTATTCATTTTTCCCCTAAAAAACTTATCTAAAGCTGTAATATTTTATTTGTAAACTACTTAGGCCATAACCCACAAGGTATTTTTAAATCTCCTTTGTCTGTCATTTTCTACTAAAATGATCAGATAGAGAAATAGGAAAGATAGTGAATTAAACCCCATATATATATATTGAAGTATATATGGGCCAAAGGTGCATGGGGATTTGTTTAAAAATTATTAAAGAAAAAAAAAGGACAAGTAAAGTAAATGAACCTCTATTAGAGATTCAAAATTAGTTTAATTTTGCTTCATTTACTTTACTTGTCCTTTTTTTTTTTCATTAATAAATTTTAAGCAAATTCCCATATATTGAGACCTTTGGCCCATATATACGTTAATATATGTCTTTTAAAATTTTTATTTTAAATTGGAGCATAGTTGATTAACATTGTTATGTTTCAGGTGTATAGGAAAGTGATTCAGTTATACATATGTATGTATCTATTCTTTTTCAAATTCTTTTCCTATATAGGTTTTTACAGAACGTTGAGCTGAGTTACCTGTACTATTCAGTAGGGCCTTATTTCAAATATAGCAGTGTGAAAATGTCAATCCCAAACTCCCAGCCTATTCCTCCCTCCCATCCTTCTATCCCTGGTAACCATAAATTCATTCTTTACATTGCTTATATGGGGAATCTGAAAAAAAAACATACAAATGAACATATTCACAAAACAAAAACACACTCAGTATGTGTCTTTTCATGGCATAGGTAATTTGTTTCCATATAACCATGATTCTGTTGTTCTGTTATCACATTTTCCTTATTTTCTCAGAACTGTTATTTAAAGTTGATTTTTTTTAGTAAGGATTTTAGCAGAGTTCATGTATCGCATTTAGTTGTTAGATATTCTAGGTCTATTTTTTTTTTCTTAATGTGGAAACCTGTGATATTTAGCCCTTTAGAACATCCCACATTGTGTTTCTTCTTGTTCTCTGATTAAGTCATTTAACTTGTTTCTCTCTTCTCTATATTTGCTAAAATGTGAAGTTTGCTCCAGATATTTGATTTACAGTTTTGATATGAACACTTTAGAGATACTCCTCTGAGATTCCTATTGCTCCACATCAGGAAACAAAATATTTTTTTTCCACTTTTAGTGAATCTGAGATTTCAGTTGTGCAAGAGATGACAGCCTTATGTTCCCATCTTGAAGTTCGCCATGAAGTATTCACTCAAAAACTTATTCTTTATTATTTCCTGATAAAATTATTTCATGAGGAATTACCAAGTGTTGTCTTTCAAATTTTATTTTTATCTCCATATTTTGGCTTCTGTGATACACATATCTGATTAGGTTTCTTTGAATTTAATTTTCTGGTAAAAAAAAGTTTATTTTTTTCCAATTCTTTTCTGATATCTGTCAGTTCTCATTTCATGTCCTCCTTCTTGTCTTGCTGCAAATCAAGAGAATTTGTTTATGTTATGATTTGTGTCTTTCCAAAGCTTGGGAAATATTTTGAATTTGTTTTATAGAACTTTAAATTATTAGGTTTCTCTTTCCATTTGCTTTGTGGTCACATTCTTTAGTATCTAGTCATTTTCTATTGAAATTTTATTAGGTACATTTTCTATTCTTTCTCCTACAACACTTTTTAGTTTTAATTTAATCTATCTTTACCCATGTCTAAATGAGATAGGTGACTTAAACTATAAGGAAAAGGTTTACTCCAGTTATTTTAAATCTCCTTTCTATGTATATTTTTGTCTCTATCTCTTCTATTTTTCTTTCTGCTTTTCTCATTGTTTTCTGCTCTTATCATTCAAAATCAAACACTAATTGTAAAGATTTTTAGCAGTTCACAAGTAGGTATATTTGACTAGTTTATTATTTTCTATTTATACCACATTAATACATTAAGGTCATTGGATGTGACCTAACTGATCTAATGTGAATGTGACCTAATTGACCTAAGAGATGTTATTTGGACTTTCTTAAGATATACTCTATAGTCTGAACTTATTATCTAGTATATATTATCTAGTATATCTAATATATATATATATATATATGTTTTCAAAGTATGATTATAGGCATCATACTTCAAATAGAATCCTATTTATGCCATTTCTTCCTCTTGCACATACTTACCAATGAAAATTCTGGTAACAATTATTCTCATTCATTTGATGAGGACCACTCTTACAAAACATTTTTGGATTTTCATTTTGTTTTTGGTGTTTTGAACATTATGGTTTGGTTTCTTCCTCTCTGTTGCAGAGGGGATTGTGAGAAAGCTTGCAAAGTGCATTTACATCCATAAAAGGAGGCATCAGATCCACTGCTTGACTTGGGCCTTTTTCATATCTCTAGCCTGAATATCTGAGATGCTCTCATGGGGATGAAAGAAGGGACAGTACCAAGGACTCTTGACAAGGTCATTTATATAGCCTATTACTTTTCACCTATAAAAAAGAGAGGGCTTCCCAGGTGGCTCAGAGGATAAAGCATCTGCCTGCAATGCAGGAGACCTGGGTTCGATCCCTGGGATGGGAAGATCCTCTGGAGAAGGAAATGGCCACCCACTCCAGTATTCTTGCCTGGAAAATTCCATGGACAGAGGAGCCTGGCAGGCTACAGTCCACAGGGTTGCAAAGAGTTGGATTTGTGTCCCCTCTGAAGTGAAGAAACAGTTTCAAGAGATAGTCCAAGTCCATTATTTTGGGTATATATTTTATATGTCTCAGATATATAACTTTGAAACTCAAAAGTCTCTTTCCTTTTGGGGAGTGCCTTAGAAATTTCTTTATTTTTCTTAGAGTATTCAGTACAAAGGTGGTAACTCCATACACAAAGTGAAGAACTGATCATTCCTAATGTCTTTGACTAAGAGTAGGCTACCAATGTCTTAAACATATATGTTCCAAGTATTTGGATGTATTTTTGTCTAGAGTATTGTTCTAATTGTGAGAATACTTAATTTTTTCCAACTAATGGCTATAAAATCTAAAAGGTATCAACTATGGTAAAGGGTTACATCTTTGTTAGCTCGACTATACTGTAGTCTCAGGAACTTAAATTTGACATTCAGTAATTTCCTAAGTCTTCATTTGTGTTGGGAATCAAGATAATGTAAATTGCAGAGTTATGTTCATGTACTGAATAGTAGAGAAAGTCAGTCTACAGAGAGAAGAATGAAGAAGACCTACAAAGTGTAGAGATGAGAGGTCATGAGGCTTCAGGGAGAGAAGAGACTGATGATGTGGGAAGCTTTGATCCTTGATAGATTTCCACATCTCGATTCTCAGACCCCAGGAGGTCTGAATGTCCTCCCTGCCCTTGAGTTCTATGAAATACGACTGCAGCCTTTACTTGCATCCTTTTAATAAAGGTCTTCCTTTTTTGTTCTTTTATTCCATTTATTTTTGCCTTAAGGCATTTTAAATTCAGTTCTCTAATGAACCAAGATTAACCTTGACTAGCATGCATATTATTTGCAGCTTACATTGTAGAGTGATTAAGAGGTTGTGATTAACATGCTGCACAGATACAAGAAATGAGTGATAGCTTAAGTAAAAATAGCTGATTTTTCATACCCTTGCTGTATCAATATTATTTTGAGCATTTACATTTTTAATTGTATTTCTAATTCCTACTGAGCCAAATTGATTAGACAACTAACAGTTCCTCAAATCATTTGTTATTGATGGCATGGTAATCTGTGACTATCAGAAAAAAACAAGTAAATAACAAAACCCAGGGGCTGAATTTTCTGAATCAATGAAATATTGTGATAACACTTTTATGTTGCCAACATGTGTTCTAATATTTGAATTGTTTCTGATATCAAAATAAATTTTGAAGTGTAAATACTTTCTCTGAGGACAAAAGATGCATTTCATTTTATTTAAGTTTACAATTCCACATTTTATACTAGACAAACACTAATCACATGTCCCCCCAAAAATTCTATGAATATTTATTACAGTGTATAATATAAATCCAATTAAGGAACTTTAGTGATATAAAATATTCTAAATATGAACTCATTTTTAATATATTAGCACATAAATTTGTATTATACATAGAATATATAATACTTTGTTTTAATATGTTCATATATATGTAAATATAAAGTATTGTAGGGAATGTAGTATTTCTGAATTACTTAGAGCACCATAGATATTATGGTCTGTCATAGCTCTTAACTGTGATTGCACTGCTTATTATCTCATGATTCTGAGAAAGACTTAAATCCTCTAAGTCTCAATTTTTACACTGAGCTCTTGGAGTAATAATGATAGTTTCATAATATAATATTTTTAAACATGTAGCACAATGCCTGGCATAAAGTATGTAACTGGAATTGATTATTTATGTTATAAGGCAGGAGAAAAATAAATGCATAAGTTAATATATACATAAATGAATAATGATCATTACTTCCTTAGGTATAAGGTTTCTTGTCTGATGTCTCTAAGGTTTTTTCTCTGACTCAGTATAAGTTTACCTCACACTTGGAGAAACCACAACTTCATCAAGGAAGATCTCTGTCAGATCTTGATTCCCTTCTTTTGTCATGTTGCCCCAATCACTGGGGAAAGTGAAGATCCTAGGAGAGTACTACCTTGTTGTTACAACCGGGGAGAACATAGGGGTTTTGTCATATATACACACAGCCATTCAAAGTTCAACCATGAAAAAACAGAAGTTCAACCATGTGTTTTCTGGTTTATTACCTAGGTTGATTCTCTCACTGCTTTACCAGTGAAGAGAAATCATGTTTTTTCTCTCCTATGAGGCTCCTTTCTCACTTTTGGCATTTAGTTCTCCAAGGCTTCTTGTTTACTGTCAGTACTCTGAGAAAAAAAACAATGCTCTGTAGCTTATCAAGTGTGGTTTGGTTTTTAGGACTGATGGCCTTTTGTGACTGCTTCTAGCCTACTCTTTCTGTATTGCTAACAAAGAAAAACATACAACATAAGAGTTGTGAGTTTTAGTTTCACTCAGGGTCTTACTGAGGATGACAGCTGGAAGACAGTCACTCAAGGAGCTTTGAGTAGATTTTCCAAAGAGGTTGGGGAGAAACCAGGTTATATATGAACTTGTCGGGGGGAGCTTGGAAATATATGCCATCAAGGATATATCTTAGATTACCACTAATCACAAGAAACAAATATCTCAAGTTAGTGATTTTACTGGGCTTCCCTGGTGGTTCATATAGTTAAGAATCTTCCTGCAATGTGGGAGACTTGTGTTCAATCCCTGGGGTGGGAAGATCCCCTGGAGGAGAGAATGGCAACCCACTCCAGTATTCTTGCTTGTATAATTCCCATGGACAGAGGAGCCTGATGGGCTGCAGTCCATGTGATCACAAAGAGTCAGACACAACTGAGCTACTAAGCACAATGGTTTTAGTTATTGTCTTGGTATGGGAAGATGCAAGAATCTGAGGTCATTGAAATTCTTCTGAGATGCCCGTCTGACTATCTAAGGGCCTCTTTACCCAAAGCACAGAGTGTCTCATCCTGTTTTTCATCTCAAATTCCTCCCAGGTTGCTCTGTAGTGGGCAACTACAGTTGGTTATGACTCAACCCTTTCAGAACTGAATGGTAAGGAACACTCTTGTTTTTCTTGTTCACAGTAGATTCACTGCAGAAATTTCCTGATTAATTCGGGGTAATTTTAGAGAAAATAATCTGCCTATGAACCTCCACTTACAATAGTTTCTGTGTATATGGTTGTCCTGGAGGAGTATAGAAGTTGATGAGAGTATTTGAGTTCAAGTTTCATATCTGATTTCATGAGTTGTATCACACTAACTGCAGATTCTGGATGTTGAACATTTGGGTATTTGGGTATTTCTGGGCAAGAACATTTGCCCGTAGATATGCCCTTGCCTTATTCCTCAAAACAGGGAAATATTCTGATAGAAGAATGAAGCTGGTAGGCAAATTATTATGCTCCCTGAATCCCAACTTCTTTGGCAATGAAGCAGGAAAAGAATTTTAACTTTATAAAATTAAAGTGGATTAAGAAATAGTAATTTGGGTTACAGTCTTTACATAATTAGTAAGACTATGTGGTTTTTTGCTCTACAGCTGTGAGAGGTTTGAGAAGATATTTTAGAACCAAAAATTATTTTTTGAGAAAAGGACTCAATGATTGAGAATACCGTTGTCTAGGAAAATAGTCACAATGAGTAGATATATTTTGTCTGTAATTTTAGGCATGGTAAATAGACCCTCTCAGCACATTCCAACTGAAAAAACAGATGGTTTAGTAAAACCTGCCAGATGGAGGAATGGGACAGATCAGAAGAAACAAGACCTTGCTGTTGCCTGCCTTCACCACCAAGTATATCATTCCTTGTTCTCTCCTCAATCAAGCTATGATTTTAATATTTTTTTCATTTGCTTGTGTGTTTTGTTTTGTTTTTAAGAATCCATGCTACTCTATGTGGCCACAGTCCTCCAAGGAAGTAGAACTTAATCCATGAAATAAAATCCTTTTTGGCTAAGGTATGTATGCTGGTCCCATTACTCTCATCATGAATCAGTTTAGGAATTGAACTATAACATAATTCTCACCCATAAATTAAAAAGAACACAATTGGCAAACTTCTAAAAACTTTTTCTCGCTGAGAAGACTCAAACCATTTGGAGGCGTGTCCTCTCCCTGCCGCCCCCTCCTCCCATGAACATTGACCTGAAACAACAGCAACCATCTTCAGAACATAACAGCAGCAAAGCTTGTGACACAGTAGATGGAAGGAAACTGAGACCTTCATACTATCATTTATAGTTAAGAACTCTGGTAACACCTACCTTCAAACTTATTGCTGTGTTAGAGAAAATAATTTTCTTACTTTAAAAATTCAGTTGACATAGGTGTATGTTGTGTGTACCTGAAAGTATCTTAAGAAATATAAAGATGAGTGCAGTATGATCTGTGAAGTTCCTTTGGCTGTGTGGCAATTGGTTAGTGAGTTCCATGTGACAGTTTAAAACAGAAAATGGCAATACTGATGTCATCACTGTATAAATAATGAGATTCTTTGCTTAGAAACCATATTGTGAAAGTAAACTTATTTAGAATATTTCCTTCTGAGTTGAATATAATTTACTGGAGATATTAGAAGTTAGTGACTATTATCAGTTTTGTATGTACCAGTATATATCACAAAAGGAGTACGTCAAGGCTGTATATTGTCACCCTGCTTATTTAACTTCTATGCAGAGTACATCATGAGAAACGCTGGGCTGGAAGAAACACAAGCTGGAATCAAGATTGCCGGGAGAAATATCAATAACCTCAGATATGCAGATGACACAACCCTTATGGCAGAAAGTGAAGAGGAACTAAAAAGCCTCTTGATGAAAGTGAAAGAGGAGAGTGAAAAAGTTGGCTTAAAGCTCAACATTCAGAAAATGAAGATTATGGCATCCGGTCCTATCACTTCATGGGAAATAGATGGGAAAACAGTGGAAACAGTGTCAGACTTTATCTTTGGGGGCTCCAAAATCACTGCAGATGGTGACTGCAGCCAGCAAATTAAAAGACACTTACTCCTTGGAAGAAAAGTTATGACCAACCTAGAGAGCATATTGAAAAGCAGAGACATTACTTTGCCAACAAAGGTCTGTCTAGTCAAGGCTATGGTTTTTCCAGTGGTCATGTATGGATGTGAGAGTTGGACTGTAAAGAAAGCTGGGTGCCAAAGAATTGATGTTTTTGAACTGTGGTGCTGGAGAAGACTCTTGAGAGCCCCTTGGGCTGCAAGGAGATACAACCAGTTCATTCTAAAGGAAATCAGCCCTGGGATTTCTTTGGAAGGAGTGATGCTAAAGCTGAAACTCCATTACTTTTGCCACCTCCTGTGAAGAGTTGACTCATTGGAATAAGACTCTGATTCTGGGAGGGATTGGGGGCAGGAGGAAAAGGGGATGACAGAGGATGAGATGGCTGGATGGCATCACCGACTCAATGGACGAGAGTTTGAGTGAACTCCGGGAGATGGTGATGGACAGGGAGGCCTGGTGTGCTGCAATTCATGGGGTTGCAGAGTCAGACACGACTGAGCGATTGAACTGAACTGAATAAAAGAAAAATCACTATGAAATAATCACTTTGAACAAATATTTTATGTCTGCTATACAAAGAACTAAAAAAGCTATAGTTAATAATTGATGATAGAAAAAGCAATATTTGTTGAAAAACTGCAGAATTAATTGCTGTTGTTGAAATAGGATGCAGAGGACACATAAAGTGATGGGAATACAGTGATGAATGACTGGTGATATTGGATGTATAAAGAAAGTATAAACCTGGAAATATATATATAGCCTTTCATTAAGTTTTATTTAACATCTCAAGTGATGGATTTGTATTTTAAAATTATATTTAAGCAAAATTTTTGATTTTGCTAAATTTTATATATTTGAGATAAAAATGAAATTGAAAAAATGGAGATCCAATTCTACAAGGAAAAGGCTAAAAATTAGTGGGGCTATTCATTGGAAAAGTCCCAATCTTTTTATCTTGTCTTGTCCTACTTATCTTTCCCTCTTCTTTCATTACTAGTTATTCTCTAGTTACTCAGGGCTCTTTTAGGATCACTTTCAACATGTTCTCCTAAGGCAATTCTGTGTTTTAGACTAATCTCTCTAGTCTACTCTTCAAACCATACTTGCTCCTAGCAAACTAGTTTTGCTGAAGAAGAGTTCATAAACTATTTCTCCTTGGAGTGGTGTTGAAAAATATATTACCTAAAGGCAGAATGTAAGACATTCTTTGGAAATATTTAAGAGCTCCTAAAATTGTACAATGAGTGGACCTGTGGGTATGTTTGATAGAAGCCAATGGGGGGAATGGAGAATGGACTTATTCATTCAGGTCAGGAGAGTCAACACCAGAGATCAGTTAGGTAACAAAACTCAAAAGGATAAGTCCTCAAGCACTCTGTCAATAGAGGACTATTTAATTTCTCTATAAGACTTGATCTAAGAAAAATAAATTATTAAATATAAGGAATTAAAATAAAAACCATCAGGAAAATAAACTTTCCCTACTAGGATTGATTCTAAAATATGGAAATCCTCTAACTAGTGAACAAAGGTTATACTCAGGAAATAATTGAATGTGGGTGTGTTGTATTGAGTTCGATGTATTTCTTAAAGCTAAATATAGCCTGTATATTTATATAATATTAAATGATCAATGCAGGATATATCATTATTTGAAACTACATTTGGATATTTTTAGAATGCAAAGTGTGTGCACCCTACTGGCTTGAACAATTTAATGCAAATTCACCAAATTCTCTCATGATTAGTTACTTATGTATTCACAAATTTGGATCCAGAATATCTACTTGCAGTCTTCTATTTTTAAAATGATTTAGGGAATTTGTGCTATAAAAGAAAAAAAGTGTTGATGTTCTATTTTCTTTAGTTGTGTTTCTCTTTGTATTTGAACCCTGATACATTTGAAAAGCAACAGCTGGGGAGAGACAAGCAATCTTAGAAACTGAATTATTTTACAAAACCATGTTTAAACTCATTTATAGTGTACCTTCTATTTTACAGAATTAGTAACTGATTTATTCAAGCTAACCTATTTTGAAGAACTATAAGTATAATGTATGTGTTTGTGCACGTGTATGTGTAACTTTTAAGCTATACAAATACTTTGCAAACATCCTTGATTATGTTCAATTTTATTAATTATAAAAAGCATTCTCAAATTTGCAATGCTTTTAGAAATATTGGGCTATAGAATATCTGACAATAAATGGGAGTCTGAAAATTAAACTGATATATTTTCCTAATATTTTCAATTATGTTCCCCAGTAAATACTGTAATAAAGGTTTTGAGTGGAGCAAAATTTGCACCTCAAAATATTATTTTGACATGCACATTATTTCGAGCTAAAACAATCAAGGCTCAAAAGACTCAGGAAAATAAAATGTGACCTTTCCCTTAACTGCCTAAAAGAATACAGATAGAGAACCAATTCCAGGAAGTATCATGATAGATAGCAGCAATATGAATGAGATGTGTAGATCAGGTAGAACCTGGCAAAATCTGTTTTCTAAAGTTCTCTGTGGCTTAAAGCTTCAGAAAACAAAGATCATGGCATCTGGTCCCATCACTTCATGGGAAATAGATGGGGAAACAGTAGAAACAGTGGCAGATTTTATTTTGGGAGGCTCCAAAATCACTGCAGATGGTGACTGCAGCCATGAAATTAAAAGACGCTTCCTCCTTGGAAGAAAAGTTATGACCAACCTAGATAGTATATTCAAAAGCAGAGACATTACTTTGCCAACAAAGGTCTGTCTAGTCAAGGCTTTGGTTTTTCCATTGGTCATGTATGGATGTGAGAGATGGACTGTGAAGAAGGCTGAGCGCCAAAGAGTTGATGCTTTTGAACTGTGGTGTTGGAGAAGACTCTTGAGAGTCCCTTGGACTGCAAGGAGATCCAACCAGTCCATTCTGAAGGAGATCAACCCTGGGATTTCTTTGGAAGGAATGATGCTAAAGCTGAAGCTCCAGTACTTTGGCCACATCACACGAAGAGCTGACTCATTGGAAAAGACCCTGATGCTGGGAGGGATTGGGGGCAGGAGGAGAAGGGGACGACCAAGGATGAGATGGCTGGATGGCATCACTGACTCGATGGACATGAGTCTGAGTGAACTCCGGGAGATGGTGATGGACAGGCAGGCCTGGTGTGCTGCGGTTCATGGGGTCTCAAAGAGTTGGACACGACTGAGTGACTGAACTAAATAACTAACTAACTGTGTCCCATGGTCTCTGCCTGGCCCCAGCAAAATTGTTTATAACACATTTGCTTTTTCTTCTCCATATGAACTGTCTCCCTACTACTTGAATCCCCAAACCACTATTCCCAACATCTTATTTTCACTTTAGCTGATGGTGGTGCTTAAAATGAGTGTTTTGGCCATTTTGACGAGTTACACAGCTTTCCTGGGTCTCTTCCTGGGTCTCTCCCATGTATATGTGTTAGTAAGCTATTTAATTTTCTCCTTTTCATCTATCTTAAAGTGAAAGTGAAAGTGAAGTCGCTCAGTCGTGTCTGACTTTTTGCGACCCCAGGGACTGTAGCCTACCAGGCTCCTCCCTCCATGGGATTCTCCAGGCAAGAATACTGGAGTGGGTTGCCATTTCCTTCTCCAGGGGATCTTCCCGACCCAGGGACTGAACCCAGGTCTCCAGCATTCCAGGCAGATGCTTTAACGTCTGAGCCACCAGGGAAGCCCTGGTCTTATGTCAGCTTAATTCTTAGACCAGCCATAAGAGTGTAGAAGGGTAGATGAAAATCTCTTCCTCCCCGACAGGTTTATACATTTCATTTTCCTAGTGATTTCTCAATTATTTATCATGCAGAATAGTGATAACTTAGTTGCTTAACATAATGCATTATTAAAACTGTCATAACCTTGAACAGTGCTATCGAAGAAAGTTTTCTTCAATAATGGAAACTCTTAACAACTGCACTGCCCACTGTGATAGTCACTAACCACATGCAGCTACTGAGAGCTTAATGTGCAGCTAGTGTGACTGAAGGAGAATATTTCAATTAATTAAATATAAATTTAACCAGAGCACTAGAGTCTGCTATGTTGCACAGTTATATCAGGAGTAATATATCTGTATTCTATCCAGTAATCTCTTCAAAGTCTTTTTTGCCATCTCAAAATAGACTGCACAGAGCCTTCAAAACTGGAGAAAAAGTGGTGCGGGTGGGGCTTTTTCTGATACTGTCAGTTAAAAACATAATAATTCCATACAATGCTCGACCTAATGAATTGGATGTATAAAGTAGAAATGGAGAATGATGGTATCAAATATTAGATGAAGGTAGCTTATGGAAATGTTTTATTTTCACAGTAGTTTATTTTAAAGACAGCATAGCTTTTTCTGAGATGTAGAGAACTGTATTTGGCATTTTTTCCCCCACTCTGCCCTTTCTCTCCCCATTCCTGCCCTGAATAAATTTCCGTGTTCTTGATCACAAATGTGGCCTGTAGCATGATGTTGTAATTGAGCATATTCTCCATTAAAAAAAAAGGATGTTTTTTTCTGTCTACTTTAAAGGTATAGTTATTTGAATTAAATGTAAGTAAAAATGGCTATTGTGCAATCTAATGAGAGTTGATATAAAAAGGTATACAATTTTATGAAACTCAAATTATTAATTTGTTAAATAAGAGAATTTATTATGTGTTTTTTTTTCCAAGGGGACAATTAGACAAATACTTGCTTAGACCATAAAGTCAAACATAGCTGTAATTCTCTGAGAAAATTTAGTTTTACATAATTTTAAGATCAATAAAATTATTGCCATATTGCACAAGTCTTTTTTTGCAAAAGACATATTGAAAAAGTCATTGATGTAATTTTATATGTAAAAAATATTTCATCTCACAGTAAACTTTTCTACATCAAAGAGCAAAACAAAAAAGTGAAAAGAGAAAAGACAATCTGTAAAATGGAAGAAAAATTTTTTAAATAATATATCTGATGAATCATTGACATGTTAATTATATAAAATACTAATGTACATTAATTGTATAAATATATATTAAATATATGAAAATATATTGTTCAATATCAACTGAACAATATAAAGATAAATAGAAAAATAAATAGACATTTCCTCAAAAATTATACAATGAGCCAATATACATGTGGAAAAATGGTCAACATTATGAAGTCATTAGAGACGGACAAAATCCCCAATCAAATGTATTTAACAGACTCTCCAGTTTCTTAAGTATGACATAAATTAAAATAAAAGGAAAGTAATTTTCAGCTAAATAGTATGGATTTCACTTCTTAAATTTGTATCCTGACTAGCTTAGAAGCCATAACAAAGTCATCATATACTTAAACCTATATTAATCTATGAAGTTGATAGAAATGCTATATGGTACATTTCAAGCCACAGACAACACTGCCAAAATAACACCTTTTCTTAACACAATGGAAAAATATTGGTGGAAAAATTTTGAGCAAAGAAAAATTCTGTATTTCTTCATTTGACATAGCAGTTGAATTTATTGCATATTTTGTAATTACTAAGCTCTGCAAAAATAATTACATAGATTTAAATGTTGCTTTGAAAATAATAAACATATTTTTCACCCACATGAATATCCAACAGAATATAGGAATGTTGTGGAGAATTAGGGAAAAGATTTCAGGTTTTTTGGGGTGAGGGGGGAGTTGGAGTGACTTGTACTCTCTGAAAGCGTACAAATTCAAACATGATTTGTACATTACACATCAAATAATAGTCATCATGTTCCAAATCTCCAAGGCACTAAAGATTTAATAGCAGTATCAATGAGCCAGGTAGAATACAACAATGATAGTTTCTAAAATACTGTCTTTCCCAATGGTTGGACCCTTTACAAACTATTGCTTTATACACATTTCTGAAGCTATCACATCCATGATCTTTTATCTAACACATTCCTTCTCTGTTACAACTTAGTTTTGGAATGGAGGCAACTACAGTCACTTTTCAAAGTGACATGTTTAAGAACCTGGACACGATAAACAAGAGGTGTCAAACGTGTTTTTGAGACCAAAGTAAAGCAATGCCTCTAGCTCTGAAAGAGATTGAAGTGATAGAGGAATTGTGGAAATTAGGAAGAAGGAAAGGGTTTTATTTTCCTCGCAAGCCAAATGAGAAAAGTTCAGGACTGTTTTAAAAACTTCCTCTTGGACCCAATGAAATTTGTGGAAAATAGTGGGATGGTGGTCAGCATACCAGAGAAAAATGTTTTGTAGATTCTAGCAATAAAAGGCTATTCTATTAGTGGCAATAGAGAACTGCCTCTGGGAAAGTAAATAGGATTCCACTGACATTTCCAGATGTTTATTGTTCATCTCAACCCTGAATTACAAGTTTATGAAGGCTAAAGTTATTCTCTCTTATTTTACTACTATAGCCCCACCATCTAAAGCATTGCTTAGAAAATAACAAGTTGACAGTAACTATTTTGAATTACCAATGAATTAATTAATGATATTTAAGATAGAATAAATGTGTGGATGGATGAAGCATTTATCATTCATTAGAACAGAGAACACAGTAAAAGTAGCATATCAGAGGGATGAATGAAAATGATGGGTATAGCATTGGAGATATTAAGTTTTAGGTCTGTAGTATGTCTAAATGTAGATACCCAGTAGGCATTATCGGAGGAGGCAATGGCACCCCACTCCAGTACTCTTGCCTAGAAAATCCCATGGGTGGAGGAGCCTGGTAGGCTGCAGTCCATGGGGTCGCTGAGAGTCGGATATGACTGAGCGACTTCACTTTCACTTTTCACTTTCATGCATTGGAGAAGGAAATGGCAACCCACTCCAGTGTTCTTGCCTGGAGAATCCCAGGGATGGGGAAGCCTGGTGTGCTGCCGTCTATGGGGTCACACAGAGTCGGACACGACTGAAGTGACTTAGCAGCAGGCATTATACATCTAGATTTAATAAGAGCCATTTGGGCTGTAGATAAAGGAAAAAAAAAATGGATGTCAAAATAACTGAAGCCAACTACTGAACAAATAATGCCACACAATATTGTTGTACACAGGCGAGGATTTCAGAAAGAATAACTGTAACAGGTGTGAGATATTTCTTACCACCTACTGCATGCTAGGACAGGGAAGATACACTTCCAGAGATGGATATCAAAGTCTGGACTCTGAGTTTGTAGAAGGCATGATTCAGGAACCACCAACTTTTTTATGTCTTAATAAAGGTCTGGAGTTTATATACAATGTTAATTGTTACGGTGGGCTTCCCTGTTGGCTCAGTGGTAAAGAATTCACCTGCAATGCAGGAGACACAGGTTAAATCCCTGGGTCAGGAAAATCCCCTGGAGGAGGAAGTGGCAACCCACACAAGTATTCTTGCCTGGTAATTCCCAAGGACAGAGGAGCCTGGTGGGCTATAGTCCAAGAAATCACAAAAGAGTTAGACACAACGATGACACAACAAAAATTGTTACAGCAGTTTAAATGGACAAAGTGAAGATTATCTAACAAGAGCGAGCAAGAATTTGAAGTAGAAACTGGAAACAAAAGTTTTTCAGTTTTGTTTTTAAAATGGAAGTGAAAACAGTGTATGTACTATGGAAATTATCCTATCACATCAAGAATAATGATTATTTAGAAGAGGGAGGAAAATTTTATTTGTAGGCAAGAGAGGCTGGGACCTGGCATAGCAATCAAGAAACTGACCTCAGCAAAGTGTTTGGATAATTCATCTGTGGCAATGAGTAGAAAGACATATGGGTGGAAAATCTATATCCAAGATCTGTTGATTCCATTTCTAAAATTTAATAACTTACCCTATGATAATCTAGTCCCTATTTTACCCTCCATTCCCACCAATGCCCCTCACACATCCAATGAAAATTCATTTAAGGCTGAACTGTACTCCATTTCCCTGTTTGCTCTGCTGCCTCTATTATCCTTTGATAATTCTGTATCATCCTAGAGCACTCCTCCTTTAGCTCTCAACTCAAAATTGATAAGACAAATATGTCCTTCAAATATCCAGTTAAAGAGAGTTTGCTTTTTTCCTCCTCTATGATTCCAGACACTAGTCCCCAAAACTTCCTTTGAGTGTCTACGAGACTGCACATTGACCCCTCATTTATTTCTGTCAAAGTGCTTATTACATTGTATACCAATGTGTCTATTACCTAGAAGTATGTGTTTTAACTGCATAATATTACACCTATTATCTAATTGTATGCTTCATAGACCATAAGCTTCTTAAGGACAGTGCTTCGCAACTTCGCATACCTTAAGAGCTCAATAAACTTCCATGAATGGATACTCAGATTACTATTTTCCAGCTGCTGGGGCAGAATCTTTTCAAAGATTTATAAAAGAGTTAATATAAAAAGGAAATTGTATTTTTTTAAGAAAATTGTGTTTTTATCAGTTTATATGCTGAGTACTGGGATGTAAAATTGTGCTATAAGGAACCAGGTATGTTACAATATATTGTATTTCTGATTTTTGAAAATAAAACAAATAATGTTGATCAATAATAGTCCCAGGAATAGTCAAAGTAATTATTGAGCACTGAAACTTTATTCAGGTGTACACTGGAGCATGTCTGCCTCCAACAGAGAATAAATAATACCAAACATCACAATAATTTGCCCATACACAGGAGCTACAGAGAGGTTGTTCAGATCACAAAGCCCATTGATCTCTTTTGGCATGTAGCACAACTGGGAATAATGTACCAGGACTTTGGTGGTGTCTGGGTTCAGTGCTCTGTCTGAATTTCAAAGGCAATCTCTTGGACATGATAACAATCACAAAGGTGTTATATACTACTTAGTAACCAAAGGTCATTTCCATTATTATCTGTGAGCTTTTAAATATTTCCTTTGGGATTCTCCAAAGGGATTCAGTTTCATTCAGACAAAACACTTTTGAGCACAGATCACATAAATAAAGGCATGCCCTCAAAATATTTGAAAACAAAACATCAGTGAGAGTTAGGTCAAGTAAAATTCTTATTAAGTTGACTATAAAAACTTAAGATCCATGTTTTTCTTAAAGTCAGTTCTTGACACAAGATCAGATATATTAGGTTGATTTTTATGTCAAATGTTGCAGATAGGCAAAATTTATAATTACATAAATATTTAATAATGACATTTCCAAGTTACAGAAACTATTTGTATACTACTTTTGTCTACACAGCAGAAATATATCATCAAATCTTTAATATTTGCTTCAGGTCACCTTTTAAGCATTAAACATTACAGATATTTTTAAAGTCCATGTACATGTGTGTGTTAGTCACTCAGTCATGTCTAACTCTCTGTGACTGCGTGGACTGTAGCCCTCCAGGCTCCTCTGTCCATGCAATTATCCAGGCAGGAATACAGGAGTGGGTTGCCATTTCCTTCTCCAGGGGATCTTCCCGACCCAGGGATTGAACCCAGGCCTCCTGCATTGCAAGCAGACTCTACTGACTGAGCCATGTATTCATCTCTTCAATTTTATTGTGAAACTTGTAACAGTATAAAATATCATACACACCTTGCTCATTCCTCAAAGATACTTTTTTTTATAGTAATCCATAAAAGCATTTTCATACAGTTGCTAAATGTGTTTATAAGCATAAAAAGTTATTTTAAAGTATTGTATCTTTGTTTTAAATATTTTATAAATTTCATCAGTTCTCATCTTGCTTCTTCTTAAACTTTTTGATATCTGTTTATATTGATACATTTAGTTCTAATATGTTATGCTACAAAATGCTTCAGTGAACATTCCTGTATATATTTCCTCATGTGTACCTATACTCAAATACCTATACTTCACTAAAGCATATCAGTAAAGCAGAATTGCAAAGTTCTGGGTGGGGCTTATAACATTTTCAGATGTTATCTATTGCAAAATTTCTTTCTAAAGTGGTTGTAATACTCTGTGCATGTTCCAGCAATGCAAAAATGTTTCTGTTTTTGCAAATTCTTGCTATAATTTTGCATTATTCATCTTTTAAAATTTTGTCAATCAGCTGTGTATGATATTTTATACTGTTACAAGTTTCACAAATATAAATTGTCTTCAATTATACCAAATATACAGAAAAGTGTACAGAGCATAGTACACGACTTGATGAGTTTTCATAACTCAAAACAACTTATAACCAGCACCCAAAATATTGATACATTTTCTGATCCCCAGATCACCCATATTTACTTTTCTAGTCACTGCCTCTTCCCAAGAGTAACTGATATCCTGATTGCCAGCATCCTAAACTAATTTTGCCTGGTTTGGAATAAATTTTTCTTTGGCAATAAACAACATGCTGTTTTGTGTCTGGCTCCTTTTGTTCAGCATCATGTTTGTGAGTCTCTTCTATATGGCCATACTTATTCATTCTCATATTTTACTGAATGACTGTGAAACTGTTTGTTTATGCATTCTACTGTGGATGGATATTTAAATTATTTACTGCTGTATAAGACCCTACAATTTGGTGCCTTAAAGCAGCTGTTTTATTATGTGTTGCAATCTATACCTAGACTCAACTCATCTGAGTCTGGTGCCTCACTGAATGATGCAGAGATTAGCAGGCCAGTGTGTGTAATGTGGTGAACTCACAGGCCTAGAGGTTAATGCTGGTGGGAGCTCTTCTGACATTGCCAACCAGACTGTCTCCATTCCCCACTTTATTTCTTCTTCATATGGTATGGTTCCAAGAGAAGCATCCCAAGATAAGTTTTTCAAATGAAAATAAGCAGATGCTTCCATCATTTTAAAGCCTATGATCTGAAGTCTGAATACCATTTTTGTCACAATTGCTTCATCAGATTATTACAGGACAATCATAGATCCAGGGGGTTTTACAGGGAAGGAAAGAATTTAGGAACAAACAGACACGTTTGTTCATCCTCTTGTCATAATAATTCATTTACACATGAAAAATGCGTTCCCTCCTTCCCTCTTTCCAATTATGTCAATATTGAATGGTTCAAGATACCATCACTAAAATAAGGTCAAGAGCAGATGAGCTAATTGTGTTTAGCATCTCAGGTGCATTTGTTTGGTCTCAAAGACTTGTGAGCTCAAGAGTATCCAGCATATAATGTTGTCAAAAGATCAAGATAATTATGACAAATACTTTCATTTAAAGGGCTTCACATTGAGGAGATACTGTTTCAGGGCATTAAGGTATGCAACCAACCATGTTTCATCAATACCCAGAGGATTTCTAGATAATCTTCCTCAGTTCTTGGCTGTGCCTTCAGAAGTCTTCCTTCTTTTTCTTTGAGAATGCTGGTGGATGTTGAATAGCTTTCTCAGCCTGCTAAATGCCTGTCTAAGTTAAGAACTAAGAGACCATTATCTCATTTTATTATTTTTAAACTTGAATTAAGTTTATTAACATTAAGAACACACCCTAAGGTCTAACCCTTTTAGCAATTTTTTGAGTGTAGAATACAGTACTGCCTGTAGAAAAATATTGTGGAACAGATTTCTAAACCTTTATTGCCTTTCTGATGTTAGCACATATATTTTCTTTGAAAACTGTTTGGTGTATCAAATTGTTGTCTACTTAGACAAAAGTTGTGTGCATGTAATCTCCAGCACCAACTCATCTGTAAATAAGGCTGAAAATCAACTTTATATTGAAAAAAACCTTATCAATCCTCAAAGACTTCATGTTTAACAAGAAGATTGAAGAAGCATGTTTTTATGAATATCTGAATTTTTTTACTGAAATGTTCTATGAAACAACAGCCTCAAAATTCATGAGATATTTACAAACTCTTGAGACTATTCTATTTTTTTTTCACTAGCAGTACCCTGAGTTTCATCTTTTTCTTAAAGACATTTCTGTTTTAAAAGCATATTTTAACTGGAAAGACTCTTTAATATCCTCAATAATTCTAAGTTCTTCTAAAACATTTACATTTCTTCTTATTTTCCATCTATTTTCTCATATATTATCTTAGACAACCAGGAAAAGCCAATTAGCATGTTGCAGGTTGAAGATGCTAAGATATCTAAATATCTCTGAAAATATTTAGTCACTATGACAAGTTCATTACAGAAACTTTATTTTCCATGTTACCATAGTCAACAGCATTGTCAAAATTACACCTCTTCATAGCATGGGTCATTTTCCCCCTCAGCTTTTATTAACACCTTTTTTTACTGTTATGCCTACCTTCAAGAGCCGTGTTTGCAAGATCCTTCAGGCCTGAGAACATTGCCCAGTTTTATTTACATATTGTTTCAGATGAAATGTTTTAGATAATTTTTAGGTGAAATTAACAAAATGGAAATTCACCATTTTAACCATTTATTGTAATTCAGTGGGTTTCCATATGCTAATAATGGTGTGCATTAGTACAACTATCTAAATTTAAGAATATTTCCATCACCCCCAAAAGACACATGATACCACCCAGTTCCTCTTTCACCATCCTGAGATAACCATTAATTTGCTTTCCATCTTTATGGGTATGAAATGGAAACATTATATCTTTCATTCCAGAAGGGTCAAGGGGTATTAAAATATATTTTTGGAGAAAACGTTGGGTTTACAATCATCGTTCAGAAGTCAGAAGAACAGGAGACCTAGGAAAGAACATCTGGACCCATAAATGCTCAAGATGAACAGAGAAAGGAACTAACACACATGGCCTAGATGGAGTAGTCAGTAATGTTACAACTAAATAACTTAAGCTAAGGGTGGCTAAATTTATCTACTAAAAGAACAAGTAACAATAGGATTTAAAATAATGTTTTTTTCTTGAATAAATAGAAGGGAGGAATCATCTGCTATCACAGTGACAAGAGCACACACGGAATGCATTGGGCACAAAGCGGGGCAAAAGCTGCTTTTGAGTTTTGCCAAGAGAATGCACAGCAAACACCCTCTTCCAACAACACAAGAGATGACTCTACACATGGACATCACAAGATCGTCAAAAGTGAAATCAGATTGATTATTTTTTTGCAGCCAGAGTTGGAGAAACACTGTACAGCCAGAAAAAAAAAAAAAAGACATGGAGCTGATTGTGGCTCAGATTATGAGATCCTTATTGCAAAATTCAGACTTAAATTGAAGAAAGTAGGGAAAACCCCTAGGCCATTCATGTATCACTTAAATCAAATCCATTATGACTATACAGTGGAAGTGACAAATAGATTCAAATGCCAATAGAGTGCCTGAAGAACCATGGACAGAGTTCTAACATGGTACAGGAGGTGGTGATCAAAAACAACCCCAAGAAAAAGAAATGCATCAAGGCAAAATGGTTGTCTGAGGTGGCCTTACAAGAAGAGAAGAAGAGAAGAGAAAGGAAAAGAAGAAAGGAAGGATATACCCATCTGAATGCAGAGTTCTGAAGAATAGCAAGGAGAGATAAGAAAGCCCCTTTAGAAGTGAACAATCCAAATAAATAGAGGAAAATAATAGAATGGGAAAGACTTCAAGAAAATTAGAGACTAGTCAAGGCTATGGTTTTTCCTGTGGTCATGTATGGATGTGAGAGTTGGACTGTGAAGAAAGCTGAGCACTGAAGAATTGATGCTCTTCAACTGTGGTGTTGGAGAAGACTCTTGAGAGTCCCTTGGACTGCAAGGAGATCCAACCAGTCCATTCTGAAGGAGATCAGCCCTGGGATTTCTTTGGAAGGAATGATGCTAAAGCTGAAACTCCAGTACTTTGGCCACCTCATGTGAAGAGTTGACTCATTGGAAAAGACTCTGATGCTGGGAGGGATTGGGGGCAGGAGGAGAAGGGGATGACAGAGGATGAGATGGCTGGATGGCATCACAGACTCGATGGACGTGAGTCTGAGTGAACTCTGGGAGTTGGTGATGGACAGGGAAGCCTGGTGTGCTGCAATTTATGGGGTTGCAAAGAGTCAGACATGACCGAGTGACTGAACTGGACTGAACTGAACTGAACTGAACTGAAGGGAATATTTCATGCAAAGATGGGCACAATAAAGGACAGAAATGGTATGGATCTAACAGAAGCAGATGATTTTAAGAAGAGGTAGCAGGAATACACAGAAGAACTGTACAATGTGTTAATGACCCAAATAACCACAGTGGCATGATCTCTCACCTAGACTCAGACATCCTGGAGTGTGAAGTCAAGGTACCTTAGGAAGCATCACTACTACTACAAACAAAGATAGTGGAGGTGATGAATTCCACTGAGCTATTTCAAAGCCTAAAAGATGATGCTGTTAAACTGCTGTACTCAATACACCAGCAATTTGGAAAACTCCACAATGGTCACAGGACTGGAAAAGGTCAATTTTTATTCCAGTCCCAAAGAAGGTCAGTGCCAGAGAATATTCAAACTACTGCACAATTGCATGTATTTCACTTACTAGCAAAGTAATGCTCAAAATCCTTCCATCTAGGCTTCAACTGTATGTGAAACAAGAACTTCCATATGTACCAGCTGGATTTCAAAAAGGCAGAACTAGAGATACATCACCAACATCCACTGGTTCATAGGAAAAGCAAGATTATTCCAGAAAAGCATCTGCTTCTGGATTATTGACTGTGTTAAAGCCTTTGACTGTGTGGATCAAAACACACTATGTAAAAATCTTAGAGATGGAAATACCAGAGCACCATACCTGTCTCCTGAGAAACCTGTATGCAAGTCAAGAAGCAAAAATTAGAACTGGACATGGAACAATGGACTGGTTCCAAATTGGGAAAGGAGTACATCAAGGCTGTATATTGTCACCCTGCTTAATTAACTTATGTGCAGAGTATATCATGTGAAATGCCAATTTGGATAAAGCTCAAGCTGGAAGCTCAAGATGATTCCTGGGAGAATTACCAATAACCTCAGATATGCAATTGACACCATCATAATGGCACAAAGCAAAGAGGAACTAAAAAGCCTCTTGATGAAGGTGAAAAAGGAGAGTGAAAAAGCTGGCTTAAAACTCAACATTCAGAAAACGAAGATCATGGCAGCCAGTCCCAACACTTCATGGCAAATAGTTGGGGAAACAATGGGAACAGTGACAGACTTTATTTACTTGGGCTCCAAAATCACTGCAGATGGTGACTGCAGCCATGAAATTAAAAGACACTTCCTCCTTGAAAGGAAAGCTATGACCAACCTAGACAGCATATTAAAAAGCAGAGACATTATTTTTCTGACAGAGGTCCATCTAGTCAAAACAATGTTTTTTCCAGTAGTCGTGTATGGATGTGAAAGTCAGACCATAAAGAGGGCTGAGAACCAAAGAATTGATGCTTTGAAACTGTAGTTTTGGAGAAGACTCCCAAGAGTCCCTTGGACTGCAAAGAGATTGAACCAGTCAATTCTACAGGAAATCAGTCCTGACTATTCATTGGAAGCACTGATCTTGTAGCTGAAGCTCCAACACTTTGGCCACCTGATGCAATAAGCTGACTCACTGGAAAAGACCAATGATGGGAAAATGATGGGAAAGATTGAGGGCAAGAGAAAAAGGGATCAGCAGAGGATGAGATGGTTGGATAGCATCATCGATTCAAGGAACATGAAGTTGAGCAAACTCTGGGAAATGGTGATGGACAGGTAAGCCTGGCATGCTGCAGTCCTTGGGATCACAAAAAGTTGAACATGACTGAGTGACTGAACAATAGCAAGAAGACTTTTGTGGAGTCAAGGGTGAATATATCATCAATGACTATAACATGTTTTAGAATCATGAATAGGATAGAGAGAGTTTCTCATTTTTAGGTTTGAAGAATTTTAAATTTCATTGTGTTAAGGTGAGGCTCCATGGAGGCTTCTCAGGTGGCTCAGTGGTAAAGAACTGGCCTGCCAATGCAGGAGACATGTTTAATCCCTGGATTGGGAATATGTCCTGGAGGAGGAAATGGCAACCCATTCCAGTATGCTTGCCTGGAAGATCCCATGGACAGAAAGCCTGGAAGGTTCCAATCCATGGGGTTGCCATGAGTTGGACATAACTGAGTGACTGAACATGCACACACGCCATGAAAATAGAAAATAATTGACAATGAACATTCTACAATCTGTATCCTTTAGCGTCATTGTGTGTGTGTTCTTTCTCAGTTTCTGGAGCTTACTTGAACGAACTAAATCAATGCCTGAAGATCAAACATGATTTATTGATCCAAAGTTACTTATGGATAATAATAGTATACTATAATATCACTTGATGAAAATACTTATATGTTAGTGGATATTTTTAATGTCTGAAAAGATATTACATCTGATGCATGGATGTCAAGATTTATGGAAAGGGATAGATACTTTTGGGAGATTTTCTCACTCCTGAAGTTTTATTGTGTATTTCTGATTGCTCTGTCACCATGGAACAGATATAATTCCTGAGTTGTGGAAAAACTGGCTTTATTATTAATCATATCCATTCCATAATGAAATCATAAAGTGTTGACTGATTTAGAGGAACATATTGATCAGACTGTAAATCTTGTAGATGTGGAAACTATTGCCAAGGGAAATGAAATGTGCAGTCAAGGTCACAGTGAAAAAGAAGATGCACCCGAGTTTTCTGATTCATGGTATAATGCTGTATCAAACTGCATATATTGCCTCTCTGGACAGATCATGACAAATTCTTATTTCATCCTCCCCCTCTGGTTGCCAGAGTGCTCAGTAATGTAACTGTCTGGTCCTATCTGTACCGTTTTTAAGTTTCCCATAAATGCTACTTTTTCCTTTACCTGATCTTTCTCAACACAATATAGAATCTGTTGACTGAGGTTTTAATCCTGGTGGTCAACTCACTGTGACTGTAAATAATTTTTATAAAAGTTATTTTGGCTAGTTGTATAAAATAGCAATAATAAATATATCTTCCTTCCTGGGTTGTTGTGAGTACAAACAAAATGTTCTATAAATTGTAAACAAATACAGTTGTGGTTGATGATCCTTTTCTTTCCTTTAGTCTGGAAAATCCTAGACATGTTCTTATTATACTTTAGCCATACTGTTTGTGAACATCATCATCTTACTCTAGTACTACTAACCAAAAATTAATTTATTCAGAGATGAAAATCATTAGCAATAAGTAGAAAGTACTCAGACCTTGATTTATTGGTGTTTTTTGAAGAAATACTGTATTGCCTAGAAAGTAACTTAAAAAAAATTTTTGAAGATATGTGTGGAATTCATATAAATTGAGCACTACTTACAATCACAGTGTAAAAAATATCAAGTTCAGGACCATTGCAAGACTGTACTCCATGTAATCAAGCAAGTGCTGAATTTGTGAGTCATTCTGAGATTTTTTGTTGACATCTTGAATAAGTACAACATGATAAAAAATATGAAAATCAGTTCAAGAAACCACATTGTCTGCCTTGCTTAAATAAATTAGGCTAAGTTTTGTGTAAAATATGTAAATACATAGAATAAAATTTTTCTTGCAAGCCATAACACTAGACCTCCTTACCTTCAAATATGTAAAAGAATGCTGTGTTTCTACATATATTGAAAAAAAAAACAGAAGATAGGAGATAGATTTGTTTGGATTTTTATAATCTTTATACTTGTTAAATAATTATTCCTTATAAAGTAATATATGTACTTGTTGAAAAATCACATCATAAATAAATATGAAATCTACATAAAATGAAGACCTAATTGTGAAAGATAAAAGAAATAGAAAAAAAGTGTAGAATAAAAACATGGGAATTGGAATGGAAAAAAATAAATTATAACAGGTACTCAGAAGCAAAAGCATAATGTAGACAGAGAAAGAAATATTTTTAAAATATCAAAACTAAAGTTTTCATAAAGACACACTTGTCAAAAATATTCATTAGATAACTGAGTAAGATAATTGAAACAGCCCAGTGTGACACCTACATGTGACACCCATTTTTGGGGGGCTCCAAAATCAGTGCAGATGATGACTGCAGCCATGAAATTAAAAAACACTTACTCCTTGGAAGGAAAGCTATGACCAACATAGACAGCATGTTAAAAAGCAGAGACATTACTTTGCCGACAAAGGTCTGTCTAGTTAAAGCTATGTTTTTTCTAGCAGTCGTGTATGGATGTAAGAGTTGGACTATAAAGAAAGTAAGAGCCAAAGAACTGATGCTTTTGAACTGTGGTGTTGGAGAAGACTCTTGAGAGTCCCTTGGACTGCAAGGAGATCCAACCAGTTAATACTAAAGGAAATCAGTCCTGAATATTCATTGGAAGGGCTGATAGTGAAGCTGAAACTCCAGTACTTTGGCCCCCTTTTGCAAAGAACTGACTCCTTGGAAAAGACCTTGATGCTGGGGAAGATTGAAGGTAGGAGAAGGGGATGACAGAAGATAAGACGGTTGGAAAAAAAAAAAAAAGATGAGACGGTTGGATAGCATCACCGACTCAGTAGACATGAGGTTGAGCAAGCTCTGGGAGTTAGTGATGGACAGTGAAACCTGGTGTGCTGCAGTCCATGGGGTTGCAAAAAGTTGGACACAACTGAGCAACTGAACCGAACATGATACCAACCGAACTGAACTGAACATGATACTGGATCATATCTAGCAAAACAAGGAAAGTCTCTAAATCAACAAAACTGAAAAATAGAAGATTAATAGAGAAATTCAATGCATAGTACAATGCAAAAATGGATAGTAAAAGTAGAAAGAAATGGTCAGTTTCATTTGTAATTAGAAAAATATAAATAAGCAATAATTATGTCCACAGTATCCATTACATGGGAAAATATTGGAAAGTTGCTTCCAAAAGTGTTCATTTAATTGATTGGATATTCAAGTTTTCTAATTGTCTGTATCTCAAAATACATAAATGCTTCCAAACTTAAAGATTTAAAACAATGACAACATAAAGCCAGATTGTGAAGGGTTCAGCGGGATCGATGTATAAACTCTTCCACTTTGAGGTGGCTCAAAGGCTGCAGACTGGAAAGATATGAAGAGTAGTTCTCTCAGCAGATGCTGGCTCTCCACTGGAGAATTAGCTCCACCTATAAGCAGGAGCCTCTTGCTGTAGCCAGTTTTCTCGCATGGTGGCTGCTTTCTAAAGAATATCCCACAGGAGACAGCAAGGTGGAAGCAGTGTTGCCTTTCTAACTGCGCCTTAGAAGTCAAGCCCCATCACGCCACAACATTCAATTAATTCATTAGAAGCATATCATATGCAACTCATATACACATATACACAAATACTTGCATTTTAAAGTATCTTTTTGCTGGAATGGAATCACTCTGCAACTTATTATTTTTTAATGTAATGATACACCATTGACAGTCATATCACATTTTTATATATACTTAGCTTTTGTAAAATTGTTAGCAAGTTATTAAAAACAAGCAGGCTATCTTCCTGTAATTATATTTTTTAAAAAGAGCTAACTGAAACATTTATTTTCATCTCAATTAGTATTTTTTACAATATTGAGTGTAAGCATTAGTAATATGGTCTGTAGCCATTTGAGTTTATTATATAAATTACTCTAAGAGAAGGAGATTGTCTTTTTTTTTCTTTTTTTGAACCACTTATCAAGGCTTTATCATTAGTAAATATGTTAATCATTGTGTGTCATATTGTACATTTTGTAAGTGGTCAAGATATGTTAATAAGTTTTATGCTTACATATGTGCTTTTATTTTTATAGATTCTTGACATGCTGAAGAGAAAAAAAAAATTAATTGGTGACTAGAAATAATCCCCAAAATCATTCAGGCCCAGGCCAACATTAATAAAAGGTGGGGCAAGGGGAAGATACCATATGATTTTTTTCTTAATTTATATATTGTGTTTGTGTATATATGTGTGTGTGTGTGTTTGTGCATATCCATGTGTGTGTGCATATATGTACTAGTTTTGCCTTTTCAAAATTTCTACTTTTCTCAATCTCTTTTAGAGTCTGTTGATGGCAATTAAATCTCAAATTTAGACCATGACTTGCATTATAAAAATTGAGACTGAGATGGTATTAGAAGAGAAATAGGAATTATATAAAAATCCTAACTTATGAACCTAAGGGAGAAATTAACAACAGTGTTGGGTTGATTTTCTTTGGGATTGAATATGAGTTTGATATACTTTGCAGAAAAATCATTGGATTGATATGCTGATTTGGAGCTAATTAGAGCACACAGAGATGAAGACTTCAAATACCTTGCAAAAAATTATATACTGTCTGTTTGCTAGGTTAACTGAGCTTCTAGCTGTGAGAGTTTTCAGGCCTTGCCTCAGTTTTCAAACAAGGTCTCGCTCTTCTCCAGGCATTTTCTGGCCAATGATTGAACAAGGAGATACCCAAGGGCCTAGTCCTGTGTATCCAGTGAAGCACCCATTTTATGGGCAGCCTTTGCTCTGCAGCACCCAGCAGCATTAGTAGGGCCTTTTGGGTTGCTTTAATAGTCTGATACCTTCATCTGGCCTTCCCTGTTCTTTCTGTTTTCTTTAAAATTGTTGCTTCCTTTAAAGCTTTTGCAGTTCTGCTCCATTTTAGTATCAACTTCCCTGGGAGTACATTTGGCAAAATTATTTATTTAAGTCTGGGATTCGAAAGGATGGTATATATGGGTATTCAACAGGAAAAAGAACAGAGAATAATATATATCTAATTTTTATATTTAATATATATTATTTAAATATATAAAACTTATAGAAGTATAATTATTTTATAAATGTATATATAATGTAACATTTACATTTATAAAATATATATTAAATACTTATTGGTCTGTTTGTGTGTGTGTGTTTAATGGGCTAATAATCAAATTCCACAACTGCTTTAGGAAAAATATTTTTTAAAACTCCCCTGTGTTTAATATTACTGTAATTAAAGGGCCAACCATCTATAACACAAATCAAAAAGGGAAGGCTCATGGTTCTCTACCCTTCTAGTTCCCAGCAGGCAAGGTACTGGCACAAGACCTACGCTGAGAAAATTCACTGTTTCTGGAGATCATAAAGTTGAATTTGGAGTAGGTGACACATAGAGAGAAATTATCAGAATTAATTAAAAGCAACTGTAACTCTGTTGGGTGGCAAATGCAATAGTATGTGAAATAAGCTTTTTCCAGTGTGATGTCCACTAGCATCTTCTAGTTGTTGGATTTATTCCTCTTCTACATCAGAAGTTATCTTAATTCTTGCTTATTTTCTATCTCTAGCTCCTATGATTCCATGCATCTCTGGCATTCTTCTATCAATCTTTTCTTCTGTTTTTCAATATTAATTTTTCTTGCATGCACACAACAGACCAGATTTATACAAATTTGAATATTAGCAATATTCTCCATTGTCAAATTCCCACAGGGTAATATAAGTTTAAGCAGTTTATCCCCAATAAACTAAGCAGGAACATGGGACAGTGTTAAGTCTCTCAGTCCCATCCTACTGTTTGCAACCCCATGGACTGTAGCCCGCCAGCCTCCTCTATCTGTAGGGTTCTCCAGGGCTTATTCTCAAAGGGAATCTTCCCAACCCAAGGATCACACCTGAGTCTCCCACATCACAGGCAGATTCTTTACCATCTGAGCCATGAGGGACAATTAAAACCTTTAATCTTCAATGAGCTTTGTTCGATCAGCTCCTACAGCCTGAATTGTCACTAAAGAAATGAGATGGTTTATTCAAAACCTCAAAGTTGAAGTTTTTTTTTTTTTTTTTAATACCAACACTCTCAACAGCCTCACAACTTAAATTCTAAATCAAAACTTTCAAAATACCACCCCACACCTATGATACTGAGAAAACTCAAGAACAATTAGAGCCATTTTTCTAACAAAATTATATTTTCAGAACCAGGACATAGAACAATACACAAAGATGCTACCTTTTTAAGAGTTGATGGTGGAGACTTAGTGAAATCTCTGGCAAAAGCAGTAGATAGAGGACTCCTAAGAGTTGGAAATAGCTTACCCTGGTGCCTCAGACAGTAAAGAATCCCACTGTAAAGCAGGACATCTGAGTAATGCCTGGGTTGAGAAGATCCCCTGGAGGAGGGCATGGCAACCCACTCCAGTATTCTTTCCTGGAGAAGCCCCATGAACAGAGGAGCCTAGCGGACTGCAGCCCATGGGGTCTCGAAGAGTGGACAAGACAGTGACTTCACTTTTCTGCGCATTGTAGTTCTTGCCATTGGATATTTTTACATTTTCTTAAAAATTTCAGAAATGTGCAATGATGAAGTCTGGTCTTATTCTCCAGTTTGCATATTTAAACCATCTAAATTTGCATTTCTATCTGAGCCTTTTGTTTCAGGCACTTCAATGCTAAACTGAGTGTGAATTCTGTCAGGTGACATTTGCTTTTCTCACTCCACTATGCAGAGTAAATTGCATCTGTAGCAACCAAGTCTCCATTCATAGAGTGCTTTTCATTACATATCTCAAATCCTGTCTCTTCTGTTTTTCTCCTTTCTCAGAGACCCCTCCTTTTTAATCCTGTACTAAAGTTATCTGCGGACTGCGCTGGTGGCTCAGAGGTAAAGAATCTGCCTACCTGTGCAGAAGACACGGATTCTATCCCTGGATTGGGCAGAACCCCTGGAAAAGGAAATGGCAACCCACTCCAGTATACTTGCCTGGGAAATCCCATGGATAGAAGAGCCTGGTGGGCTACAGTCCACGGGTCGCAAAAAGAGTCAGACATGATTAAGAGACTAAACAACAACAGCATCTGCTCCCATGGATTTTTGGAATGGGGTTTCCTAGGTATATAATAAATATCCAAGAGGGAAGTCCTCGCTTGAGCATCTACATTTGATGCAGCATGGGGCTTGCTCTTCGTGCATTTTTGAAATGAACCTGCTATCAATGCCTGCAGGACCTGGGCTCCCAAGAACCTAGTGAGAATCACTGCTTCTGCCAGATGCTTTTCCCTGATACTTTGCTTTTCCATGGATTTGGTTATGCCAATCCTTTAGAAAACCCTTGGTAATTCAAGGCTTCAAAGAGTAGAAAGAGTCCTTTCTGCCATGCACTTTTCTGTGGCTGTGGAACATACACACTGTGTTCTCTTTTTCCTCTACTCTTTGTAGTTAGGCACAGCTGAGTTTTAAAAATCTGTATCTGCTTTTAAGCTGGCCACATATTCGTTCTGCCTTGTTTGTTGGATTGAATTGCAGTACCTTTATTACTCTTCCTTTCACATTGCTTTCTGGTTCAGAGATTTTTTTTTTTTTTTTTTACTACTAAACAGTTTTGTTTTCTTATCCTCGGCCTGAATTGGATTGGCATTTCTCTTGCTTCCTGTAATTCTATAACATATTCTAGGCAGGAGCTCTCTGAACAGAAGGTATAACTATATCATCATGTAGCAATAACTGTGTCACCTTGTAGCTGATACAATAATGCCAGAAGTATTGTACATACATTTTCCTGGTATTGTCACCCCAATTAGTCTTCTTCTTTTTTTTTTTCCCTGTAGTCATCTAATATAGCTGTTTTTAAATGTTATTATTATGGATTATACATCAGAAGCTTTCTGAGAGTTCTTTTCAATAATTTCCTGGAATCTAGACTGTTTTTGAGAAAAATCAATCAGTTTTTTTTTTTTTTTCCCATTGAATTATTGCCTCTCTTCTTCTGTTAGATGTACTCAGGTATTAATCACTGTTTATAACCCAATAAAATAAAAAATCTTTTTTTTTCAAGTCTCATTTCCTGAACATATAAAGTAGCATTGTTGTTACATGCAAGAATGCAATAACTATGGATGGAATCATACTTTTTTAAAATTTCAGAGCAATTCCTTTTTTTGTCTTTTCTCTTCTTATAGTTTAACATATCTGAACTAAATTTTTCATATGTATTTTCTGATAACAATAAAATTAAAAGTTTAATATCTCAAATACATTTAGTTATATTTTTCTTGCTTATTACTGTATTCATCTGTCAGTAAATAATATTTTTATTCCACATTTTTTTCTATTTATTTTTCTTTATTGTGAACATAGGACCTTCAGGGCGTCCCCAGTACTTCAGTGATAAAGAATTCACCTGCAACGCAGGAGCAGCAGGAGATACGGGTTCAATCCTGGATGGGGAAGATCCCCTGGAGGAGGGCATGGCAGCCGACTCCAGTATTCTTGCCTGGAGAATCCCATGGACAGAGGAGCCAGTCAGGCACAGTCCATGGGGTCTCAAAGAGTCCGACACAACTGAAGAGACTGTGCATGCACGGATATGACCCTAAAAATATTTGGGGTCAAGTTTTAAATGACTTCCTCAGGGAATGAGGAAACTGATTTTGTTTTTATTTTTTACTCAGAGCTGAGTCTGACATCAGTGGTTCTGGAGCAGATGCTATTCCTTCTTCTCCTCATCCTTGATCAATCGTGTTTTTTACTTATCTCTTGATGGCTGCATGAAACTAATAAAGCTAAAATTCTAGGCTTTGGAACACTGGTAGGTAATGCTAAGATGGCAGCTTCAACTTCAGGGTTTAGTAACCTTTCTGTATACATGCATTCTCTTTATTTTTCAAGATTTCTTTTATAGCTACCTCAGGCATTTACAGTAGTTATTTCACACACATTTCCCATGTACTACATTGTTTAACTTACTACAGAAAATTATTAGTAGACAAAATATGGGTTATTTAATTTGACTAATATAAGAGGATAATATGAGCTTAATTGCTTTTAAGAAAGTATATGGAGGAAATGAATCCTTGTAGATTTCAAATTTCTGTAAGCAAACAAGAGGAAAGAAGTATTTCTCAGAAATAATGACAATATACTACAGGGATACAGGGATTAAATCATTTAAAGGAGAGATTAGTATGACTTGATTGAGTTTCTTTCTGAGTAGTGGATAAAATCTTGTAAAATTATGAAGTAGACAATAGCTAAAAGACTTTGAAAGTCAACTAGGGACATGTGGAACCAATTAGGTGAGCAAAAGGTCAGATTGGAATATTGTTTTATAGGGTGGACAATATAAGTGCCTTAGAGTAACTCTGCAGGAAATGTTTGTAGATGGGCTTTAATTGATGATAACAATGTAAAGAGATTTTAATGGAAGTGAGATTTTCTTCACTGAGATAAACCTCACATAATATAAAGTTCACCATTTTAGCCATTTTAAAGTATACAATTCATGAGATTTCAGTGTATCCACAAATTACCACTATTATCTAGTTCAGAACATTTTCTAGAAACAATTCCAGAGAAATTCCATACCATACCTATTAGCAGTCAATACCCATTGTCTGCTTCCCCCAACTCCTGCCAAACACATATACGCTATATATAAAATGTGCCCATTATTAGCTTTCATCTAAATGAAAGTGTCATTCTGTGTGTGTCTGTGCCTTTGTGTCTGGTTTCTTTCTCATAGCATAGTATTATTTTTAAGATTCATCTATAAAGTAATATGTGTCAGTACTTCATTCTTTTTATCAGTTAGTTCAGTCTCTGAGTCGTGTCCAACTCTTTGTGACCCCATGAATCGCAGCACACCAGACCTCCCTGTCCATCACCAACTCCTGGAGTTCACTCAGACTCACGTCCATCGAGTCCGTGATGCCATCCAGCCATCTCATCCTTTGTCGTCCCCTTCTCCTCCTGCCCCCAATCCCTCCCAGCATCAGAGTCTTTTCCAATGAGTCAACTCTTCACATGAGGTGGACAAAGTACTGGAGTATCAGCTTTAGTATCATTCCTTCCAAAGAAATCCCAGGGCTGATCTCCTTCAGAATGGACTGGTTAGATCTCCGTGCAGTCCAAGGGACTCTCAAGAGTCTTCTCCAACACCACAGTTCAAAGCCATCAATTCTTCGGCGCTCAGCCTTTTTCACAGTCCAACTCTCACATCCATCCATGACCACAGGAAAAACCATAGCCTTGACTAGATGGACCTTAGTCGGCAAAGTAATGTCTCTGCTTTTGAATATACTAACTAGATTGATCATAACTGTTCTTCCAAGGAGTAAGCGTCTTTTAATTTCATGGCTGCAATCACCATCTGCAGTGATTTTGAAGCCCCCCAAAATAAAGTCTGACACTGTTTCCACTGTTTGCCCATCTATTTCCCATGAAGTGATGGGACCGGATGCCATGATCATTTTCTGAATGTTGAGCTTTCAGCCAACTTTTTTACTCTGCCCCTTCACTTTCATCAAGAGGCTTTTTAGTTCCTCTTCACTTTCTGCAAAAAGGTGGTGTCATCTGCATATCTGAGGTCACTGACATTTCTCCTGGAAATCTTGATTCCAGCTTGTGTTTCTTCCAGGCCAGCGTTTCTCATGATGTACTCTGCATATAAGTTAACTAAGCAGGGTGACAATATACAGCCTTGACATACTCTGTTTCCTATTTGGAACCAGTCTGCTGTTCCATGTCCAGTTCTAACTGTTGTTTCCTGACCTGCATACAGATTTCTCAAGAGGCAGATTAGGTGGTCTGGTATTCCCATCTCTTTCAGAATTTTCCACAGTTTATTGTGATCCACACAGTCAAAGGCTTTGGCATAGTCAAGAAAGCAGATAGATGTTTTTCTGGAACTCTCTTGCTTTTTCCATGATCCAGCGGATGTTGGCAATTTGATCTCTGGTTCCTCTGCCTTTTCTAAAACCAGCTTGAACATCAGGGAGTTCACGGTTCACGTATTGCTGAAGCCTGGCTTGGAGAATTTTGAGCATTACTTTACTAGCATGTGAGATGAGTGCAATTGTGCAGTAGTTTGAGCATTCTTTGGCATTGCCTTTCTTTGGAATTGGAGTGAAAACTGACCTTTTCCAGTCCTGTGGCCACTGCTGAGTTTTCCAAATTTGCTGGCATATTGAGTGCAGCACTTTCACAGAATCATCTCTCAGGATTTGAAACAGCTCAACTGGAATTCCATCACCTCCACTAGCTTTGTTCGTAGGGATGCTTTCTAAGGCCCACTTGACTTCACATTCCAAGATGTCTGGCTCTAGATTAGTGATCACATCATCATGATTATCTGGGTCGTGAAGATCTTTTTTGTACAGTTCTTCCATGTATTCTTGCCACCTCTTTTAATATCTTCTGCTTCTGTTAGGTCCAGACCATTTCTGTCCTTTATCAAGCCCATCTTTGCATGAAATGTTCCCTTGGTATCTCTAATTTTCTTGAAGAGATCTCTAGTCTTTCCCATTCTGTTGTTTTCCTCTACTTCTCTGCATTGATCGCTGAAGAAGGCTTTCTTATCTCTTCTTGCTATTCTTTGGAACTCTGCATTCAGATGCTTATATCTTTGCTTTTCTCCTTTGCTTTTCACCTCTCTTCTTTTCACAGCTATTTGTAAGGCCTCCCCAGACAGCCATTTTGCTTTTTGCATTTCTTTTCCATGGGGATGGTCTTGATCCCTGTCTCCTGTAAAATGTCATGAACCTCATTCCATAGTTCATCAGTCACTCTATCTATCAGATCTAGACCCTTAAATCTATTTCTCACTTCCACTGTATAATCATAAGGGATTTTATTTAGGCATACCTGAATGGTCTAGCGGTTTTCCCTACTTTCTTCAATTTAAGTCCGAATTTGGCAGTAAGGAGTTCATGATCTGAGCCACAGTCAGCTCCCGGTCTTGTTTTTGTTGACTGTATAGAGCTTTTCCATCTTTGGCTGCAAAGAATATAATCAATCTGATTTCGGTGTTGACCATCTGGTGATGTCCACGTGTAGAGTCTTCTCTTGTGTTGTTGGAAGAGGGTGTTTGCTATGACCAGTGCATTTTCTTGACAAAACTCTATTAGTCTTTGCCCTGCTTCATTCCGCATTCCAAGGCCAAATTTTCCTGTTACTCCAGGTGTTTCTTGACTACCTACTTTGGCATTCCAGCCCCCTATAATGAAAAGGATATCTTTTTTGGGTATTAGTTCTAAAAGATCTTGTAGGTCTTCATAAAACCATTCAAATTCAGTTTCTTCAGCATTAATGGTTGGGGCGTAGACTTGGATAATTGTGATAGTGAATGGTTTGCCTTGGAGACGAACAGAGATCATTGTGTCATTTTTGAGATTGCATCCAAATACTGCATTTCAAACTCTTTTGTTGACCATGATAGCTACTCCATTTCTTCTGAGGGATTCTTGCCCACAGTAGTAGAAATAATGGTCATCTGAGTTAAATTCACCCATTCCAGTCCATTTTAGTTCGCTGATTCCTAGAATGTCGATGTTCACCCTTGCCATCTCTTGTTTGACCACTTCCAATTTGCCTTGATTCATGGATCTGACATTCCAGGTTCCTATGCAATGTTGCTCTTTACAGCATTGGATCTTGCTTCTATCACCAGTCACATCCACAACTGGGTATTGTTTTTGCTTTGGCTCCATCCCTACATTCTTTCTGGAGTTATTTCTCCACTGATCTCCAGTAGCATGTTGGGCACCTAATGATCTGGGGAGTTCCTCTTTTGGTATCCTATCATCTTGTCTTTTCATACTGTTCATGGGGTTCTCAAGGCAAGAATACTGAAGTGGCTTGCCATTCCCTTCTCCAGTGGGCCACATTCTGTCAGGCCTCTCCACCATGACCCACCCATCTTGGGTTGCCCTATAGGCATGGCTTGGTTTCATTGAGTTAGACAAGGCTGTGGTCCTAGTGTGATAAGATTAACTAGTTTTCTGTGAGTATCGTTTCAGTGTGTCTGCCCTCTGATGCCCTCTTGCAACACTTAACATCTTACTTGGGTTTCTCTTACTTTGGCGTGAAATTACATTAAATAATGAATAACAAAATTTGGAGAAGCCAATTCTAGAGAAAATATTTTCAGTTGAGCTCAGTAAAATCACATTTTTATTTGTTATATTATTTTCTTCATATGATAAGTGATCGGAAAAAATTTAGTCTATGATGCATGGGATTTATTTTTGTACATTTATATTATATAATATATTATTCAACATTAATATATACTCAGTATATTATTTTATCACTTTGCTATTTTAATTTTATTTCCCTAGTCTATTTCTGTCCATGCTATGAATGAGGGGTATATATTAAGTGACTACAATTAAAGTTGCTTTGAAAATAACATTTTAATTGATTATAGTTACATTCCATTAACATAATGTTTAAATGCAGCTTTACATATAATAGCAAGCTGGGAAGTTTCCTTATCATCCCACACATTTCAATCCTTTTTGAAGCAATTGACAATGATATTTTCTGTCCCTTAGAAATAGAAAATAGCTACGCTGCATCTCAAATAATAATTCTTTTTAATTAACATTGCAACATAGGGCAAAAAAAAAAAAAAAAAAAAAAACCTGATAAAAAAGATCGTGGGTAACATCCAGTCACAGGAAATTGAAATCCATAAATAATCTGTTCAATGGATATCCTTGAGTAAATTTACAAGTATTTGTACAAAAGAGAATTGATATTCCAAAATTATTATATAATTATGCAATGTAAATTATAGCCACATGTTACTTCTGGCTTGAAGTGAACAGTTGCAATTGGAAGCATTTGAAATCTATTTACAAGAAATCTAAGTTCTATATGCAGTCATTTTTCTACAGCAAGATCCTACAGGAGGATTTCCAGGAAATGTGAGAGAATTTCTATAAAGTCCCAGTGGTCATAGTTTTAATATACTGATCTTCTTTCATATGGATGTTTGCTATATAACCACTATGAGTAAAGCATGCTGTAAAAAATTACAAAATATTTACTGATATATTATCATTTCTCAATTCTACTATGCCTTCTTATAAACTAGCCATCCACAATTGCATATTTGATGAACGTATGAAATAATGAATGATAGATGTTAATAACATATTTAAGATCATGACTATTGTTTATTTTCCTGAATATATTTAAATTTCAATAGGGTGCAAAATATTTGGCTAAATGAAAAAATGGTTTTGTTTACTAGTTATCTTACAGAGTAAGGAATTGTATGAGGGACATAAGTCTCTTGCCCTCCCCATATTCCTTCAATCAAATGCATAAGTAACTACTGTATTAAGAGATAAGGTCTGTCCATACGTACCAGATTATTTCCTCATTTCCATCTTCACAATTTTGTTGAACTATTAACAACAGTATCTAGAATTTTCTCTTTTAATTTTAATTATCTCTATTTTCAAATTAAGAAATATAATAAATAATCTAAAACACAAATATTGAATAGGAAAATAATACATGCTGTTTACTAAAGAGAGGAGAAACAACCCTTTTAATAAAGACCTGGCTAAGCAAAGTAGAAAAGGAAAGATATAAGCATATGAATGCAGAGTTCCAAAGAATAGCAAGAAGGGATAAGAAAGACTTCTTCGGCAATCAATGCAAAGAAATAGAGGAAAACAACAGAATAGGAATGACTAGAGATCTCTTCAAGGAAATTAGAGATACTAAGGGAATATTTCATGGAAAGATGGGCTTGATAAAGGACAGAAATGATATGGACCTAACAGAAGCAGAAGATGTTAAGAAGAGGTGGCAAGAATACACAGAGGAACTGTACAAAAAAGATCTTCATGACCCAAATAATCACGATGGTGTGATCACTCACCTAAAGCCAGACATCCTGGAATGGGAAGTCAAGTGGGCCTTAGCAAGCATCACTATGAACAAAGCTACTGGAGGTGATGGAATTACAGTAGAGCTTTTTAAAATCCTGAAAGATGATGCTGTGAAAGTGCTGCACTCAATATGCCAGCAAGTTTGGAAAACTCAGCAGTGGCTACAGCACTGGAAAAGTTCCTTTCATTCCAATATCAAAGAAAGCCAGTGCCAAAGACTGCTCAAACTACCACACAATTACTCTCATGTCACACCCTAGTAAAGTAATGCTCAAAATTCTCCAAACCAGGCTTCAGTAATATGTGAACTGTGAACTTCCAGATGTTCAAGCTGGTTTTAGAAAAGGCAGAGGAACCAGAGATCAAATTGTCAACATCTGCTGGATCATAGAAAAAGCAAGAGAGTTCCAGAAAAGCATCTATTTCGGCTTTATTGACTATGCCAAAGCCTTTGACTGTGTGGATCACAATAAACTGTGGAAAATTCTGAAAGAGATGGGAATACCAGCCCACCTGACCAGCCTCTTGAGAAACCTATATTCAGGTCAGGAAGCAATGGTTAGAACTGACATGGAACAACAAGCTGGTTCTTAATAGGAAAAAGTGTACGTCAAGGCTGTATATTGTCATCCTGCTTATTTAACTTCTATGCAGAGTACATCATGAGAAATGCTGGGCTGAAAGAAGCACAAGCTGCAATCAAGATTGCCAGGAGAAATCTCAATGACCTCAGATATGCAGATGACACCACCCTTATGGCAGAAAGTGAAGAGGAACTAAAAAGCCTCTTGATGAAAGTGAGAGAGTGAAAAAGTTGGCTTAAATCTCAGCATTCAGAAAACTAAGATCATGGCATCTGATCCTATCACTTCATGGGAAATAGATGGGAAAACAGTAGAAACAGTGTCAGACTATTTTTTTGGGGGCTCCCAAATCACTGCAGATGGTGATTGCAGCCATGAAATTAAAAGACGCTTACTCATTGGAAGGAAAGTTATGACCAACCTAGGTATCATATTCAAAAGTAGAGACATTACTTTGCCAACAAAGGTCTGTCTAGTCAAGGCTATGGTTTTTCCAGTAGTCATGTATGGATGTGAGAGTTGGACTGTGAAGAAAGCTGAGTGCCGAAGAATTGATGCTTTTGAACTGTGGTGTTGGAGAAGACTCTTGAGAGTCTCTTGGCCTGCAAGGAGATCCAACCAGTCCATCCTAAAGGAGATCAGCCCTGGAATTTCTTTGGAAGGGATGATGCTAAAGCTGAAACTCCAGTACTTTGGCCACCTCATGTGAAGGATTGACTCATTGGAAAAGACTCTGACGCTGGGAGGGATTGGCAGCAGGAGGAGAAGGGGACAGCAGAGGATGAGATGGCTGGATGGCATCACTGACTCGATGGACATGAGTCTGAGTGAACCCCGGGAGTTGGTGATGGACAGGGAGGTCTGGCATGCTCCAATTCATGGGATCGCAAAGAGTTGGACAAAACTGAGCCACTGAACTGAACTGAACTAAACTGGCTATATCAGTATTTGTGTCCTGGAACCCTACCCCTACAATGTGATAGTATCAGGAGTTGAGGCCTTTGTGAGATAATTAGGATTACATGAGGTCATGAGGGTGGAGCTTTTACAAATGGAATTAGTGCCCTTATGAAAACTAGGAGAGAGCTTGATTTTTCCCTTTGCTCCCAGCCATCCTTGAGGATGCAAGGATAAGTTCAGTTCAGTCACTCAGTCGGGTCTGACTCTTTGCGACCCCATGAATCGCAGCACACCAGGCCTCCTTGTCCATCACCAACTCCCGGAGTTCACTCAGATTCACGTCCATCAAGTCCGTGATGCCATCCAGCCATCTCATCCTCTGTCATCCCCTTCTCCTCCTGCCCCCAATCCCTCCCAGCATCAGAGTCTTTTCTAATGATTCAACTCTTCACATGAGGTGGACAAAGTACTGGAGCTTCAGCTTTAGCATCATTCCTTCCAAAGAAATCCCAGGGCTGATCTCCTTCAGAATGGACTGGTTGGATCTCCTTGCAGTCTAAGGGACTCTCAAGAGTCTTCTCCAACACCACAGTTCAAAAGCATCAATTCTTTGGCGCTCAGTCTTCTTCACAGTCCAACTCTCACATCCATACATGACCACAGGAAAAACCATAGCCTTGACTACACGGACCTTAGTCGGCAAAGTAATGTCTCTGCTTTTGAATATGCTGTCTAGGTTGGTCATAACTTTTCTTCCAAGGAGTAAGCGTCTTTTAATTTCATGGCTGCAGTCACCATCTGCAGTGATTTTGGAGCCCAGAAAAATAAAGTCTGACACTGTTTCCAGTTTTCCCATCTATTGATAAGTAGGTAGTATATAATCTGAAGAGAGTTCTCATCAGGATTTGATGTGCTTGACACCTTGATCTCAGACTTTGAGCCTCCAGAATTGTTTAAAATGTGTTTCTGTTGTCTATAATCCATTCAATTTATGATATTTTGCTATAGCAGCCCTAGCTGACTATGACAGTATCCTAGACTGTATAATGGATTCACTGTGCTTTACAGTGTTTGTGCTCTTACTTCTGTTAGCAATTTGATGGTTAAAGGTAAACGTTTATAATATGTGATTTCTGAGGACACAATACATGTTAGATTAATGAAGACTGGTAAAGTATATGACCCTAAGTAATATATGTTTTGGATATTTTTACATTTGCATTTGATGGAAGAACATAAATACACTGTTTCCTCTTTTATTCAGCATCTTTGGGTGTATTTTCCTCTTTTATTCATTATCTTTATGTATATAAACACTTGTTAATAATTTATTGAATGATAGCATACTCTAAAAAGATACACTTAACATATCAGGCAAAAAGGTGAACAAAAAAGTTGTTTTTTTTTTTTTTTTAATATGCTAAGTTAAACTTATTATTCTTATGATCATTATGGTTACTTTTGCATTTGTCTGCCTTATGTATTAAATTAGTCTTGATCAATTTTTGTTTGTAAAACTTTGGGGAGTTATTTCTGACATAATTTAACCTAGTGTTCAGAAATGCTGCCTTAAATCATTAATTTGTCAGACTTTCACTCTGGCCAGACTTTCTTGAATCTCAATAATTGTTCAGGGAATATCTTTACCATCCAACATATTGCTGAAGGATGTCCACCTGCCAAGCAATGAAATGAAATAACATAGCCTGGCAAACTTTGCAAGGAGAAAGAGCTTCAAAAATTTGTAAATGCATTTTATTATTTAGAGATATTTGGCACCTGTCATTTTTGTGCTCTTTCCTTTCTTGCAGAAAAGAAGAAATTCCTTTTGTGTTTGACAGCTTCCCCAAGATCAGTGGAGTGATTATTTTTACAGTACAACTTCACATATTTTGATTTCCAAGGGCAAAAAAAAAAAAAAAAATCAAGTCTCAGTGTATATACCCAGAGATTTGGTATTAGATAATCAGATCTTATTTCTCAGAGCACCTTAAATGTGCTGGTCCTGAACATGGGTTACCAATGACAGTAGTACCAGTAAACCAAACTGGGGTAACCAGGTAAAGGCAATTGAGCAGGTCTCGAAATTGGTAGAATTTCAAGCTAGAACCAGCAACAGCAGAGAGTGAGTAAAGGATTTTACATTGAGATGAGGTCAGGGCAGAGTCTGTTCAAAATCACCTAGGCTTGGATAGTTATAAAACAAATTCTAGCATGAGGTCTAGACTATGAATTTTTGAATGTTAGAATGTTTAAGGTTGAAGGAAATCATAATTCATGAACTATTTTCAGACCAGAAAAGTGTATATCATTTCAGTTCGGTTCAGTTCAGTCGCTCAGTCCAACTCTTTGTGACCCCATGAATCACAGCACGCCAGGTCTCCTTGTCCATCACCAACTCCCGGAGTTCACTCAGATTCACGTCCATCGAGTTAGTGATGCCATCCAGCCATCTCACCCTCTGTCATCCCCTTCTCTTCCTGCCCCCAATCCCTCCCAGCATCAGAGTCTTTTCCAATGAGTCAACTCTTCGCATGAGGTAGCCAAAGTACTGGAGTTTCAGCTTTAGCATCATTCCTTCCAAAGGAATCCCAGGGCTGATCTCCTTCAGAATGGACTGGTTGGTATATTTACACATATATGGAAGGGAGTGAATTTCATCTGATGGGAAATTTTGAAAAGTTATTTTGTGATTTAGTCTTAATTCATATATATACAAAGTATATATTTAATTATATTAAAGTAAAATAAGAGTGTCAGTAGCCTAAACTTTGCATTTATATTTTATTACTCCTAGGTTATGATGAAATTATGTTAATAGGCTTTGTTCTGTTCCCTCTCAAATGACAGATCTGTAATAATATGCAGTCAAAATAAAGAAATTATGAGAATAGTGAATAAGGATAATTTTTCATTGTTTTTTCATTATTATGTTTAAAAAAGAACATGCTTTTCAAATTATCAAAACATAATACATTTTGATTTCTGTAAACATTAAATAAACAGCCACCAAAAAACAGAAAACTTTGTGGGAATAAAATGCAAAGAAATAAGTACAAAGAAACGTAACAACTTAAAAATAATAATATTATTAGATTTGCTAGCTCAGTTGTTTAATCTTGATAGTTTATACATCATCTTTATCTCTTAATGTCTCTTAAAACTTATAACTGCAAATATCATAAAAACATAAATAACCCTAGAAAATTCCAATAGTAGAAGCAAACATGTTAGATATGGTATTGTTTTGGTCTTCAAAAGTTTATTATTAAGGATTTACTCAGTGTTGTGCCCAAACTAGCTCAGATCACCTCAGTATAGTCAGTTATGCCCCTCTTTTCCAAACCATTTATTTGGAGATGTCAGTTGTATCTTTCAGTTGGCCATTTTGGGAGTATTTATACCTCAGAAACTGGCAAATGTGAGAAAATTAAGACTTTTTCCCCTTAATTTCTTGAGTGTTAGCAATTAAACATTTGTAGCACATCAGTGAAGATCAATGTGGTTAAAATATTAACATTCAGTAAAATCAGTTAACTATTTGTCTTATTTGTAGTTGCCACACATGGATTAAGAATACATAGTTGCTTTCCACTGAGCATGTAAAGAATCTATTAAAAGAGAAAACATGAAGCTTACCAACTGGTCTAAAGTTTAGTGTCAAACTAGATGTTTTTTTAATTACTTCTTAAAATTTCCTGATGGAAAAGTAAGCATATGCTTTAAGAAAACAAATGTAAATAGATATGAATTAGCTCCTTCATAAAAGTCTCTTTGGAGAAAACAAGTCTTTGAATCTCTGTTAAATTCCTTTAACTTGAATGATATTTGATGAAAGTGGAATCTTTGGAGTGTATTTTTTTTTTTTTAATATTCTCTTAAACTCAGGTGAGTAGTCTTTAATGGTATAAACTGCAGTGCAAAAACAGGTAAAAACATATATTGAAACTTAAGGAAGGGAGTCAAATTTCAGAACAAGTCAAAATAAACTCAGTTTACAGTATGTTTCTGTTTCTCTTAATGTTATCTATATTATTAGAAGGGCCATGATCATTTTGTTTCAATGTGATGCTTGACTCTTTCCCCTTAAAGCTTTGCTATTGTTAACAAAATAATCTTCAATTTTTAATTATTGAAGGATTTCTAATTTTTCTTACTTTGTTTTTATCTTTCAACACATGGTTTTCTTATTAAATTAAACCTAGGCCTTCAGTGTTATTTAGGTCACCTGCAGCTATAGAATGCATTGTGTATTTTAAGCTCAGTGATCTAAAATATACTTTATACTTTCTCAAAGAGTTTTGGATATTTATACATAAACTTTAAAAAAAAAGCTGCCTGTATCGTGATTGTGTTTATTAGGTAGTTAGAATAGGAAACAGGAGTCCAAAATGGCTAAAAAACAAGAAAGGGACAAGCCCAGGAAAATAGAACAAAGAAGGGTCAAAGTAAGGTCCAAGGACTGGAATGAGAACCTCAGGTAGAAGAAACAACACTCCTGCCTAGCCCAATTTACATAGGGCAGGCCCAGGAGGGAGGAAAAAAACATTTACAAAGAGAAGCCAAAGGGTTGGGGGTCTCTCTCCTCTCCTGCGCGCACATGCGCTCATTCTCTCTTTCTCTCTCTCTCTCTCTTCTCTTTATAGTCTTTTGGGTCAGCATGCCCCCATGCCTCAAGGATGTATTTTTCTTTATTTTCTAAATAAAACTGATCTGTCTGAGAACTATAACACAGACTGTCCAAGAGCTGTGACACGCGGAGGGCTTTAACATCCATCGCTTCAAATTTTTCTTGTGATGAGACAGAATTGAGGAAATTACATTCGTCTGACGTGTTTATAGAACTATTTCATACAAATTTTGTACTGAATCAACAAATAAATTCAAATAATTTAAATAAGTAGTGTGTTCAGGTCTAAAATATTTAAGTAGCTTTAACTTTTTTCTTATATTTTGACAAACTTAAATTCTTTGTACTAGAAAAAAAAGTAATACACACGTCAGGAAAAATTAATTAAAATTCATAGATTGAAGGGCAATAGGAAGACAGTGAGGATAACTCTGGAAAGTAGGTAGAATAAAAATAATGATGGTTTCCTTTGAGAATTAGTGGATTTTAACCTGGATTAAATGAAAGATAGTGGTTCTCTCATCTTGGGACTAGGATACTTTCCTTAAGCATGAACCCTTCTAAAATTTGAGTAGAAAATTAATGAGCTGTTGTGTCAGCCTCAGAAAGAAAGTGAAGTCGCTCAGTCGTGTCCGACTCTTTTCGACTCCGTGGACTGTAGCCCACCAGGCCCCTCCGTCCATGGGATTCTCCAGGCAAGAATACTGGAGTGGGTTGCCATTTCCTTCTCCGTCAGCCTCAAGGGATCTAAATTAATTTTTTAAATAAAATTCTAGATTTTCTAAGCCTTCTGAAAAGGCATTATTGGTAATGCAAGTCCGTGTGCCCAAAGCACAGTGAGGCCAAACTGAAATGTCAGAGTTTGGAGCAAGGAAAGGTTTATTCTGGGGCTATGCAAGGAGAGATAGCTCTGGCCCGGAAAAACCTGAGTTCCCCAAAGGGCTTCCGTAAAGAATTTTTACAGGGCAGGTATGGAGGCCATGGCAGGGGATGGGGGATGGGGTGGGGGCTGTGTGGCGGTGACACAGGGAACATACAGTTCTCTGATTGGCTGATGATGAGACAGATTTCAAACGCCTGGGGCTATGTGCTTAAGGTCATCAAGTAGTTCCTCCATTTGTAGCGGGGAAGGGTCAGTTCAGTTCAGTTCAGTCGCAGAGTCGTGTCCCACTCTTTGCGACCCCATGAATTGCAGCACACCAGGCCTCCCTGTCCATCACCATCTCCGAGTTCACTGAGACTCATGTCCATCAAGTCCGTGATGCCATCCAGTCATCTCATCCTCGGTCGTCCCCTTCTCCTCCTGCCCCCAATCCCTCCCAGCATCAGAGTCTTTTCCAATGAGTCAACTCTTCACATGAGGTGGCCAAAGTACTGGAGCTTCAGCTTTAGCATCATTCCTTCCAAAGAAATCCCAGGGCTGATCTCCTTCAGAATGGACTGGTTGTATCTCCTTGCATTCCAAGGGACTCTCAAGAGTCTTCTCCAACACAACAGGGGGACTCTCAAGAGTCTTCTCCAACACCACAGTTCAAAAGCATCAATTCTTCGGCGCTCAGTCTTCTTCACAGTCCAATTCTCACATCCATCCATGACCACAGGAAAAACCATAGCCTTGACTAGACGGACCTTAGTCGGCAAAGTAATGTCTCTGCTTTTTAATATACTCTCTAGGTTGGTCATAACTTTTCTTACAAGGAGTAAGCGTCTTTTAATTTCATGGCTGCAATCACCATCTGCGGTGATTTTGGAGCCCAAAAAAATAAAGTCTGACACTGTTTCTACTGTTTCCCCATCTATTTCCCATGAAGTGATGGGACCGGATGCCATGATCTTCGTTTTCTGAATGTTGAGCTTTAAGGCAACTTTTTCACTCTCCTCTTTCACTTTCATCAAGAGGCTTTTTAGCTCCTCTTCACTTTCTGCCATAAGGGTGGGGTCATCTGCATATCTGAGGTTATTGATATTTCTCCCAGCAATCTTGATTCCAGCTTGTGTTTCTTCCAGTCCAGTGTTTCTCATGATGTACATCTGCAAAACAACTCAGGAAATTGGCATCAAATACTGACAGAGGATGAGATACTTGGATGACATCACTGACTTAATGGACAAGGGTTTGAGAAAACTCCAGGAGATGATAGGGAAGCCTGGTGCTCTGCAGTCCTTGGGGTCCCAGAGTTGGAGAGGACTTAGTGGCTGACTTAGCGACCAACAACAACTGTTATCTAGGTACTTCTGAGGGGACTTAAAGGAGAGGATGTAGAATTCTTTCCTGGGAAGACCCCATAGGGTCCTGCTAGATTACAGTATGAATTGCCTACTAAAAATGTATTATCTTACAATTGAGAGGATAGAATAGTTGCCTAATATCGATGTGCAGTGATTAGTGATGATGGGAAGACAGTAATTAAAGAGCAGCAATCTTTGGCTGCTTTCTGGGTTTGCCCAGAATTTGTGATCTAAAGGACCGTTTTCACATACATTCACTATTGTTTTTCTAAATGCTATGTTAATAACCTATGTATTTTAGATTGGACATGACTGAAGCGACTTAGCATGCATGCATGCATTGGAGAAGGAAATGGCAACTCACTCCAGTATTCTTGCCTGGAGAATCCCATGGACAGAAGAGCCTGGTGGTCTGCTGTCGATGAGGTCGCAGAGTTGGGCACGACTGAAGGGACTTAGCAGCAGCAGGATTTCTTAGACTTCCACAGAACTTAGTGGATTTCCATCAACATGGTTGTAAATGATTTTAAAATAAATTTTAAATATCTGACCCTGTCTTTTCATTTGCTCAGGATTGCTAGTTACAGGGAAAGCTGGTTTTCATCAAGCAGTTCAGCCTCTTCTTTTCTTTAGGCAACTGGATGCCACTTTACTTATAAACTGCTAATTTTATTCATCTTAAAATCCAGCTGAAGTTAAATACAGCCTGCTTTCACATTATGTGATGGCAGTAATAGAAGTTGCAAACCAATTTTATTCCTAATTATATAACTGATGATGTCCTTATAAAATCAAGAATTTGCAACCATAAAGAGTTCAGATAAGAAATATCAGAGTTCCAGTAATAATGTCAGAACATTAAAAAAGCAAATGTTTAAAATATTTAATTCATAAAAGAAAAAAAAAAGAATGTTTTTAAGATACATTTTAACCTGAAGTTAAAAAATGCTTAAAATGTAATTCCGTTTTTATAATATCAAAGTAAAAATTTTATTTGTTATATTAACATCACATATTTTAGTTAATTACACTGAAAGTATAGCTGAAGATAATTTTTTTTTTTCTTTTTTGCACAGGGGTGGTAGTGGTACTTAAAACAACAATTATCACTTTTTTCCTTTTAAAATTAATTTTATTTATTCTTTAATTGGAGGAAAATTGCTTTATAATATTGTGTTGGTTTCTGCCATACAACTACGCAATTTACCCATAATTATACCTACACTACTTCCCTCTTGAATCACCATCTCCTCTCACCTTCACACCCCTCTATGTCATCACCGAGTGCCAGGCTTGGCTCCCTGTGTTATATACCAACTTCTCACTAGCTATCTATTTTACAATTATCATTTATGGTGTCTTTTGCTTCTTAAATGTGGGTGTTGTTTCAATCCCAGCATGTTGATAGTGATGCTGTCTGGACCAAGGTCAGTGTACTTGTATCGAGTCCCCAGAGATATTTCTCTCACTGTATTCAATGCTGTGACTGGACTGGCCCTTGTCGTTCTTATGATTGCAGAACACACTTCAGCAAAAAGCATCAGGAATTGTGAAGAAGAAGATTTAGTACTCTTCTTGTTCTGGAGGGTACTTGAAATGTCTGAAGGCCACACAGCTGAGGTTAAGGCCAGAGAGAGAGAACATGAACCTGGAACTTTATTAAGATCCAAGGATGGAGTATCTAGGGTTTTGTAGGTTTACTTTTTATTGACTGATTTAAAGCATAAGAATAGGAATTAGGGCTTAGGAAGGAAGAAGCGGGATCACTCGAGGTACATTATCCAGGTTACCCATGGCTTTCTGCAAGAGCCTTGTTCCTTGTCTGGTTGTTTTGGTAGTAGCCATGAAACACAGCTGGATACTTATTTATTTAAGTTAGATATATTTTGAAACGGATGCCTTGGCAATCAAAAGCTTAATATCAAACACTTATGCTGTATTGGCTGGTGATGACTAAGGATAGGTATTCTTTATTCCCTGTGGGTTGACCTTGCTGACACAGAGAGCTGAAATTTTCAGGATGGCTTCTACTCATGTGTCCTTTTTCTTTTCTTTTTTAAATATTTATTTATTTTTGGCTGTTCTGGGTCTTTGTTGCTGGGCATGAGCTTTCTCTAGTTGCTTCAAGCTGGTGCTCCTCTCTAGTTTGAGATCCACGGGCTTCTCATTGCAGTAGCTTCTCTTGTTGTGGAGCACAGGCTTAGTAGTTGTGGCACACAGGCTTAGTTACCTTGCAACCTGTGGGATCTTCCTGGACCAGGGATTGAACCCATGTTCCCTGAACTGGCAAGTGGATTCTTAATGACTGGACTCACCAAGGAAGCTCCAACTGACATGTCTTTAATGTGACTGAAATGTCTAGAAGAGTTCAGGGCTGGTCAGATATCTCTGTCTCTCTCCACATGGCCTCTCCATATGGCTAGGTTGGGTTTCCCTTCAACATGGTGGTTTCACAATTTCTTGCATATTGCTTGCTTCCTTCAGAGCACAAAGGTGGAATAAGTGCTCCTGGAATAATTCTATCTTAGAAGTGGATGGAAGGGAGTGGTATTTGAGCTTGGTTCTATAATTTTTTTAAACAACTTTATTGAGATCTTACTGACATATATAAAACTGCATATACTTAGAATACCACTTCAATACATTTTTACCTAAGTATATAAATTAAAATCATCACTCACTTTCAAATAATGAATATATCCATCAGACACAGAAGTTTCCTCAGGACCTTTTGGAAACTTCTCTTCATTCTCTCTGTTTCCACTCCTCCTTCATCTCTAGCATTGATTTTGGCAACAACTGATCTGCTGTCATTATCGATTAGGCTGCATTTTTCAGAGTTTACATAATTGATGCCATGTAGTACTTACATGTTTTTACTGCTTCTTAGCATAATTGTTTTGAAATTCATTTTTGCTATTCCCTATATTAATATTTTGCTCTTCCACTTGGAATAATTATATTGAAATTCATCTTTGCTGTTGTCTGTATTAACAATTCATTCATTTTTGTTGGTGAGTAGCATTCCATTGTGTGTATATGCTACAATTTATTTATTCTCCACTTGACAAACTCTTGGTTATTTCCAGGATGGGGCCACTATAAATAGAGCTGGTATATTATTCATGTACAAGTCCTTATATATATATGAAAGTGAAAGTGAAAGTCACTCATGTCCAGCTCTTGGTGACTTCACAGACTGGACTGTAGCCCACCAGGCTCCTCTGTTCATGGAATTCTCCAGGCAAGAATACTGGAGTGGGTTGCCATTCCTTTCTTCAGGGCATGCTTTTCCATTTTTCTTGGCTATTACTTTGGGAGGAAATGGCTAGATAATTTAGTAGGTATTTGCATTCATTTTCATAGCTTCAGTTTAACCAAATTATGTACTCACGACAATTTTTTCACTTTTACAATTATATAGTGAAATCCAACTAATAGTAGTCTAATGTATTTGTCATTTATGTGCTTATACACATATATAGTACCCATATGTGTATGTCTTTCTAATTAATAATCCCTATATAAAATTTTGAATGTATTTTACCAACATTGGTATGTGGTATATTATTTGTTTGCATGTTAGTAAAGAGAAAAGATAATTATAATCTGTATCTACACTTTGTTTCATTACGTATTCTTATCAAACATTGCAAGATAAAGAATTTGTTGTTTTCTATAAAATATTTATCATTAGCAATATGAATATCTAATACACGATTTTGAGTGATTATAACTTATGGCTTAGTTCACAGTAATGTATGAGACATAGGAACCATGGTACAATTTTATTTATCTTATTAATAATCTGCTTAGGACCACACAATGTGAAATAGCTTTAGTGATAGAAAACCTTATATCAGTGCTTTACTGGGAACAGAATGGCCAAATATACATAAATAAATAGAGAAAGACTAGGGGACAAAGTATTAGTACTATTTGAACTAGAATTATTTTTTATGATCATCATATTGTAATTTTTAATTTCTTCTCTTTGTAGACCCTTTTAATTATTTTAGGTAAAGATTAAAAATGCAATATGTCAATAGCAAAAGTAATAGTACTCCAAAAATTGCCATTGTGTTAGTTATTATATTTAATCCTGATCATAACAGAAAGCTTTCTGGCTTACAACATGATTTCTCAAACCCAAATCAGTAGTGTAACAGTGAATTTATTTTGTTGATTGGTTGTGGAATTATACTGAAAGAACACGCATTCCTCTTCTTAGGGTTTGTGTATTGTGATCTTTTTATTATACCCCTGCAGAATAAGCCTGAAAGCACAGACACTTGAGTTGTAGCTGTCTGCTGTTTTGTAGTAGAAGGCAGACAGTGACAACAAGACTTCTTTCCTCATCCTCAGTACAGAAATAAGAGAATCTGAGGGCTTAACCCACATTTCTAAAGTTCAGATCTCTCATTGTAGAAATGATAATGATATCCCCATTTGTCTACATCACAAAGATAATCTGAGAATCAAATGAGATCATTGAAGTAAAAGTACTTGGTTGACTTCAAAGCACTTTAGAAATGTACAATGATTTAGGGACAACATCAGGGTTTATGTATGGTTTTCTGCTTTAGAAAAAGCTAGATTAAGGTTAAAATTCAATTTTTGGAATTGAATTATGTGTACAGAGAGATATGGAGTGGTGTTCTCAGTACATCTTTTATATTAGCTCTTTATTATAGTTGTCAGTTTTATCTTGATGGTTGGTAATAAATGCAATTTTTAAAGTAATACAATATGAAGAAATTTCATCATTAAAAAAATTAGCCTCAGCCATTTCAGCTTGCATTGTACTTGTTATAACTCTGATTTGGGGCTTTGTGTAGTGTCATACAATCACAGATACTCCAAATATAAGGAATATTGCCTTCCTTTATAAATTAAGGTGGTTTTCTGTAAGAAGAGTATTGTATTTTATAACAAATGCATAGAAGAGGAAAATTTCAGAGTTGAATTATCTGGAGATTGTTGAAAAGAGGTCATGGATGAAATACTTTAAACATTAAGAAAAATCCACACTACCTTTTCACCTTTCCCTCATGTTATGAAACTAAATAAGTTTTTTATTCACATTTGAATAATCAGATAACTCAAGTACATAATTGTGACAACCTGGGTGAAGTGTTTACATTTTCCTCAGTTCTCTTCTGTTCTTCTGAAAGACCAAGTACCTAGAAATGTCTCTTGAGTTCCTTTGTTTGTAACAACATGGTAAACTAGGTATATTGAAAACTCTAAAATAAATGTTGATGAAATATATTTTTTAAATTTCCTTAGAAGCATAGCTGAACTCAGAAGAATGTAAAACATCCGAGGAGTTGAAAGGGAGAGAGAGAGGTAGGAAAAGAGAGTGAGTGATATTGAGGAGGAGAGAGAAAGAAGAAAAGGAGGGAGGGAGGGAGAGAAGAAAGAAGAATAGGCAGGCAGTGAGCTTACCTTGTGGGCTTTCCAGGTGGTACAGTGGTAAAGAATCTGCCTGCCAATGCAGGAGACTCAAGAGACCTGGGTTCCCATTCCAGTCTTCTTGCCTGGAAAATTCCATGGACAGAGGAGCCTGGCAGGCTACAGTCCATGGGGTTGCAAAGAGTGGAGCTTTCCTTATTTGAAATAAATAGGCATTATATAAGCTAGAAGAAATATCTAGCTTGTGAGTATGTGCTGTGGAGAGCACAATCTGTAATGCCTATTATACTTAAGGTTTTCAGAGGCTTACAACTTGATTAAAATGATAGAACATGGGGAAAATGACCTTGCAAAGAAAAGAAGACTGAATTCTGATGAAACTGGCTAATTATTTGAGGAGAGGAATAAAGTGAATAACAAAAATGCCATTCTTACAAAGACTAGAGATTGCCTTTAGTATTACCTTCACCTTCTGTTGTTGCTCTTCAATCACTAAGTCGTGTCCAGCTCTTTGTAACTCCATGGACTGCAGCAGACCAGGTTCCTCTGTCTTCCACTATCTCCTGGATTTACTCAAACTCATGTCCATTGACTCAGTGATGCTATCTAACCATCACATCCTCTTCCATCCCCTTCTCCTTTTGCTTTCAATCTTTCCCAGCATCAGTCTTTCCCAGTGAATTGGCTGTTCACATCATGAGACTAAAATATTGGAGATTCAGCATTAGTACTTCTAATGAACATTCAGAGTTGATCTCCTTTAGGATTGACTGTTTTGATCTCCTTACAATCCAAGGGACTCTCAGAAGTCTTCTCCAGCACCACAGTTTGAAAGCATCAGTTCTTTGGCACTCAGCCTTCTTTCTGATCCAACTCTCACATCCATGCATAACTACTGGAAAAACCATAAGTTTGACTGTGTGGATCTTCATCAGCAAAGTGATGTCTCTGCTTTTTAATGTATAGACTAGATTTTTCATAGCTTTCCTTCCAAGGAGCAAGTGTCTTTTAATTTCATGGCTGCAATCACCATCTGCAGTGATTTTGGAGCCCAAGAAAATAAAATCTGTCACTGCTTCTACTTTTTCCTTATCTATTTAGCATGAAGTGATGTGCCATGATCATAGTTTTTTGAATGTTGAGCTTCAAGCCAGCTTTTCTGGTCTCCTCTTTCACCCTTAATAATAATAATAATACTCCAGGGGTATAATGTGTCTGAGATACCAGGAAGCAACAAATGCAGTGCCTGTAAAGAGCTACACCATCAAATGAGAAAATACACAGATCACCTCCACCTGTGGACACACCAAATCTAGGGCTACATGGGGAATGCTTTCCTCTTTGTGGATCTGAAATTTAGTTTTCCACAATAGAAAATAAAAGGAGCACAATGAGGAAAGGCAGAGACATGATCTCACTATTGAATAGGAAGGGATCTCACAGTTACAGTGCTTCTCCCTGAGGGGTGAGGCGTTCATGCCCCACCTCAGACGCTTGAACATTTGAGGCCTGAAATGGAAACACAATTCCCCAAACATCTGTCTTTGAAAACGAACAGGGCTTTTATCCTGGAGACCCAAAGACTATGAGGAACAGAAATTCTGCTCTTGAGGGGCTTAAATTGCAGACTAACACAGGAACCCAACACAAAAGCAGCAGAAAAGCACTTAGACTCTATGGGAAAAAGACTCATTTGCTAGCTTTGAAGAATCTGCTGGTGGGGTAGAGGCCCGCTGGGATTCTCACTGGGGGCAGAGGCACTGTCAGATGCCAGTTTTATGTTCTCCCTCTACTTTGCTAGCACTAGCAGGAGCATGTAATCACAACACTCCCTAGCTAATCTGCTAAAGCCCCCAGTGAAACTTCCTCTATTTGCAGATAACAGGATTTTATATATAGAATACCCTGAAGGCTTCACCAAAAACTTCTAAAATTGATACAGGAATTCAGAAAAGTTGCATGATACAATATTTATATACAAAAACCTCTTGCATTTCTATGTACTGATATCAACTGTCAGAAACAAAAATTAAGAAAACAGTCCAATAATGATTGCATTTTACAAGGAATAAAATTCCTAGGAATAAATTTAACCAAAGAAGTGAAAGATCTATACACTGAAAATTGTAACAACATTGATGAGAGACACTGAAGAAGATACAAATAAATGGAAAGGTAGTTCATGCTCATGGATTGGAGAATTAAAATAGTTACAATGACCATACTACTCAAAGCAATCTGCAGATTCACTGAATCCCTATCAAAATTCCAATGATACTTTGCAGAAAAAAAAAAAAAGAAAGAAACTACCAAATCAATCTTCAGAGAGACAAAAACCAGAGATTTTTGAACTGTATTAAAAATAAAAGCACCAATACAGTATAGTAATGCATATATATGGAATTTATATTCCATATATAGGGAATTTAGAAAGATTGTAATGATGACCCTATATGAGAGACAGCAAAAGAGACACAGATATAAAGAACAGACTTTTGTACTCTGTGGGAGAAGGCGAGGGTAGGATGATTTGAGAGAATAGCATGGAAACATGTATATTGCCATATGTGAATAGATCACCAGTCCAAGTTTGATGCATGAAACAAGGCAGTCAGAGCCAGTGCACTGGGAAAACCCTGAGGGATGGGATGGGAAGGTAGGTGGGAGGGTGTTCAGGATGAGAGACACGTGTATACCCATGGCTGATTCATGTCAATATACGGCAAAAAACCACAGCAATATTGTAAAGTAATTAGCCTCCAATTAAAATTAATTAATTAAAAATTAGAAAAAAAAAAAAAAAAACCCTGTAGTAATCTGAATAGTGTGGTATTTACATAAAAGCATACACATACCTCAATGGAACAGAATAGACAGCCCAGATATAAACCTAGACATATATGGTCAATTAAATTATGATAAAGGAGGCAATAATTTATAACAGGGAAGGACAGTATCTTCAATAAATGGTGTTGGTAACACTGTATCAGTTCGTTTCTGTTCAGTTGCTCAGTTGTGTCCAACTCTTTGCGACCACATGAATTGCAGCATGCCAGGCCTCCCTGTCCATCACAAACGCCCGGAGTTCACTCAGACTCACATCCATCGAGTCAGTGATGCCATCCAGCCATCTCATCCTCTGTCGTCCCCTTCTCCTCCTGCCCCCAATCCCTCCCAGCATCAAAGTCTTTTCCAATGAGTCAACTCTTCACATGAGGTGGCCAAAGTACTAGAGTTTCAGCTTTGGTATCATTCCTTCCAAAGAAATCCCAGGGTTGGTCTCCTTTAGAATGGACTGGTTGGATCTCCTTCCAGTCCAAGGGACTCTCAAGAGTCTTCTCCAACAACACAGTTCAAAAGCATCAATTCTTCGGCGCTCAGCCTTCTTCACAGTCCAACTCTCACATCCATACACGACTACTGGAAAAACCATAGCCTTGACTAGATGGACCTTAGTCGGCAAAATAATGTCTCTGCTTTTGAATATGCTATCTAGGTTGGTCATAACTTTTCTTCCAAGGAGTAAGCGTCTTTTAATTTCATGGCTGCAATCACCATCTGCGGTGATTTTGGAGCCCAAAAAAATAAAGTCTGACACTGTTTCCACTGTTTCCCCATCTATTTCCCATGAAGTGATGGGACCGCATGCCATGATCTTCGTTTTCTGAATGTTGAGTTTTAAGCCAACTTTTTCACCACCCTCTTTTACTTTCGTCAAGACACTTTTTAGCTCCTCTTCACTTTCTGCCATAAGGGTGGTGTCATCTGCATATCTGAGGTTATTGATATTTCTCCCAGCAATCTTGATTCCAGCTTGTGTTTCTTTCAGCCCAGTGTTTCTCATGATGTACTCTGCATATAAGTTAAATAAGCAGGGTGACAATATACAGCCTTGACGTACTCCTTTTCCTATTTGGAACCAGTCTGTTGTTCCATGTCCAGTTCTAAATATTGCTTCCTGGCCTGCATACAGATTTCTCAAGAGGCATGTCAGGTGGTCTGGTATTCCCATCTCTTTCAGAATTTTCCACAGTTTATTGTGATCCACACAGTCAAAGGCTTTGGCATAGTCAAGAAAGCAGAAATAGATGTTTTTCTGGAACTCTCTTGCTTTTTCCATGATCCAGTGGATGTTGGTAATTTGATCTCTGGTTCCTCTGCCTTTTCTAAAAGCAGCTTGAACATCAGGGAGTTCACGGTTCACGTATTGCTGAAGCCTGGCTTGGAGAATTTTGAGCATTACTGTACTAGCATGTGAGATGAATGGAATTGTGCGGTAGTTTGAGCATTCTTTTGCATTACCTTTCTTTGGGATTGGAATGAAAACTGACCTTTTCCAGTCCTGTGGCCACTGCTGAGTTTTCCAAACTTGCTGGCATGTTGAGTGCAGCAGTTTCATAGCATCATCTCTCAGGATTTGAAACAGCTCAACTGGAATTCCATCACCTCCACTAGCTTTGTTTGTAGTGATGCTTTCTAAGGCCCACTTGACTTCACATTCCAGGATGTCTGGTTCTAGATGAGTGATCACACCATCGTGATTATCCAGGTCGTGAAGATCTTTTTTGTATAGTTTTTCTGTGTATTCTTGCCATCTCTTCTTAATATCTTCTACTTCTGTTAGGTCCATATCATTTCTGTCCTTTATCGAGCCCATCTTTGCATGAAATGTTCCCTTGGTATCTCTAATTTTCTTGAAGAGATCTCTAGTCTTTCCCATTCTGTTGTTTTCCTCTATTTCTTTGCATTGATCGCTGAAGGCTTTCTTATCTCTTCTTGCTATTCTTTGAAACTCTGCATTCAGATGCTTATATCTTTCCTTTTCTCCTTGGCTTTTCACTTCTCTTCTTTTCACAGCTATTTGTAAGGCTTCCCCAGACAGCCATTTTGCTTTTTTGCATTTCTTTTCCATGGGGATGGTCTTGATCCCTGTCTCCTGTAAAATGTCACAAACCTCCATCCATAGTTCATCAGGCACTCTATCTATCAGATTTAGGCCCTTAAATCTAGTTCTCACTTCCACTGTATAATCATAAGGGACTTGATTTAGGTCATACCTGAATGGTCTAGCAGTTTTCCCTACTTTCTTAAATTTCAGTCTGAATTTGGTAATAAGGGTTCATGATCTGAGCCACAGTCAGCTCCTGGTCTTATTTTTGACTGTATAGAGCTTCTCCATCTTTTGCTGCAAAGAATATAATCAATCTGATTTTGGTGTTGACCATCTGGTGATGTCCATGTGTAGAGTCTTTTCTTGTGTTGTTGGAAGAGGGTGTTTGCTATGACCAGTGCATTTTCTTGACAAAACTCTATTAGTCTTTGCCCTGCTTCATTCTGCATTCCAAGGCCAAATTTGCCTGTTACTCCAGGTGTTTCTTGACTTCCTACTTTTGCATTCCAGTCCCCTATAATGAAAAGGATATCTTTTTGGGGTGTTACTTCTAAAAGGTCTTTTAGGTCTTCATAGAACCGTTCAACTTCAGCTTCTTCAGCATTACTGGTTGGGGCAGACTTGGATAACTGTAATATTGAATGGTTTGCCTTGGAAACAAACAGAGTTCATTCTGTTGTTTTTGAGATTGTATCCAAGTACTGCATTTTGGACTCTTTTGTTGACCATGATGGCTACTCGATTTCTTCTGAGGGGTTCCTGCCTGCAGTAGTAGATATAATGGTCATCTGAGTTAAATTCACCCATTCCAGTCCATTTTAGTTTGCTGATGCCTAGAATGTTGACATTCACTCTTTCCATCTCCTGTTTGACCACTTCCAATTTGCCTTGATTCATGGACCTGACATTCCAGGTTCCTATGCAATATTGCTCTTTACAGCATCGGAACTTACTTCTATCACCAGTCACATCCACAGCTGGGTATTGTTTTTGCTTTGGCTCCATCCCTACATTCTTTCTGGAGTTATTTCTCCACTGATCTCTAGTAGCATATTAGGCACCTACTGACCTGGGGAGTACCTCTTTCAGTATCCTATCATTTTGCTTTTTCATACTGTTCATGGGGTTCTCAAGACAAGAATACTGAAATGGTTTTCCATTCCTTTCTCCAGGGGACCTCATTCTGTCAGACCTCTCCACCATGACCCACCCGTCTTGGGTTGCCCCACGGGCATGGCTTAGTTTCATTGAGTTAGACAAGACTGTGGTCCTAGTGTGCAGTGGTGGTGGTGGCCGGTGCACTAAGCGTGGCCAAGAGCTATCCCGCATCCGAGGCCAGGACTGTATAGCCACATGCAAAACACTGAAACTAGACAACTGTCTTAAACAGTACAGAAAAATTCACTCCAAATAGGTTAATGACTTGAGTGTAATACCTGAAACAATAGAACTCCTAGAAGAAAACATAAGTGGTAAGCTCTTTGACATAAATATTGGCCATGAATTTTTGGGTCTGACTTCAAAAACAAAAGCAAAAATAAACAAATAGAACTATATCAAACTAAAAATCTCATAAATAGCAAAGGAAACCATCAACAAAATAAAAGCCAACTTTCTGACTAGGGGAAATTATTTGCAAATCATGTATCCAATAAGAGGCTAATTCCAAAATACATAAAGAACTCATACAGCCTAATAGGTGAAAAAAAAAAAAAAGAGAGAGAGAGAAGAAGAAAGGTAGAAAAGAAAGAAGGAAGGAAGAGAAGAGAAATCTGACTAAAAACAGGCAGAGGATCTGAATAGATGTGTCCGAAGAAGACATACAAGTTGCTAACATACATGAAACGATGCTCAGCATCACTAATCATCAGGAAAATGCAAATTTGAAACCACAATGAGATGCTGCTTCACTATTAGAATGGTCATTATCAAAAAGACCAGAAATTATTAGTTTTGGCAAGGATGTGAAGGAAAGGGAAAATCTCCTGCACTGCTATTGGGAATGTAAATTGGTACAGTCATTATGGAAAATGTTATGAAGATTTCTGAAACATTAAAAATAGAACTACCATATGATCAGCAATTCTGCTTCTGGGTATTTATTTCATTAAAGCAAAAATACTAATTTGAAAAGATACAGTCACCTCAGTATTCATTGCAGCATTATTTACAAACAACCTAAGAGTTCATTAGTGGATGAATGGATTAAAAAGTTGTATTGCTATATATATATATATATATATATACACACACACACATACATATATATATGTACACATACACAGTCGAATGCTACTCAGCCATTAAAATTGAAATCTTACCATTTGTGACAACACGGATGGACCTTGAAAGTATCAAGGTAAGTGAAATAAGTCAGACAGAGGAAGACAAGTAAGAGTATGATTTCACTGATATCTGAAATCTTAAAAATAAAAAACAAATGACAAACAAAACAAAACCAAACTCACAGATTCAGAGAACAGATTGGTGTTTGCCAGAGGGGAGGGTTGTTGCAAAGTTGAGAAAAATGGGTGAACATGATCAAAATGTACAAACTTCAAGTAATAAAGTCATGGGAATGTAAAGAAAAATGCATTTGACATTACTGATATTTCTCTATGTCAATATGGAGAAATATAATTTTGCCTTTGAAAAGGTGATCTCCTTTGAAAAGGAACAAGGACATCACTAATGTCGGTTTTGTTTAGTTATGCCTTTGTTGGGATGTGTTAACAAATACTTTTTAAACTCCTATTATAGCATCTTGGCATAGCTAAGTAAATATGAAATATGTGATCTGGTATATTAACAGGTTAAAAGTAAACAGAAAATACATAATATTTGGAAATAGGATAGGAAAATAATTTTCACAATTTACAGATGTCCTGATAATTCATAAGTGGTGAACTTATATAAAGTCATCTGTAATGAGTGAAAACATTTGTGATTTTATACTTTCCATACCTTGTCCTCTTTTTTTGTAAGAATTACCTAAACTGTTTTAAGAGTGAAAAAAATTAAACTGTAATTTATTTAACTCTCGAAACTAAATAAATACCTTTTTCTGCAAAAAGAAATCTAATTACCTTGATAAAGATTTTTCCAAGTTATAAATGAAATCACAAAGAGATTGGAATATCTTCTATGTTGTGAGGAAAAAAACACCATGACTAATGCTTTTGAACTGTGATGTTGGAGAAGACTCTTGAGGGTCCCTTGGACTGCAAGGAGATCCAACCAGTCCATTCTGAAGGAGATCAGCCCTGGGATTTCTTTGGAAGGAATGATGCTAAAGCTGAAACTCCAGTACTTTGGCCACTTCATGCAAAGACTTGACTCATTGGAAAAAACTCTGATGCTGGGAGGGATTGGGGGCAGGAGGAGAAGGGGACAACCGAGGATGAGATGGCTGGATGGCATCACTGACTCGATGGACGTGAGTCTGAGTGAACTTCGAGAGTTGGTGATGGACAGGGAGGCCTGGTGTGCTGCAATTCATGGGGTTGCTAAGAGTTGGACACGACTGAGCGACTGCACTGAACTGAACTGAAGAATATTTTCACCATGAATGACTGTTAAGTATCATGGAACTTTCAAAACAAAAACAACAAAAGATTTTTATCACTAATATATTTACATCTATGGTCTCTTTAAAGAATGTTAGTTAAAATAGGAAATGGAAACCAAATTTTGAATATAAGATGCATAAGAAAATATGAAACTTACAAATTTACATTATAAATATGCATCAACTATATAAACAATAATATTGTTTTAATTTAGAAGAAAATGTTAGAAATAAAATTTGAACATCCATAATATTTAAAACACAAATTGAAATGGAAAATTTCAAAAATCCTTAAAATATTTATAAATAGTGTAAAGATACAGATAATTTTATCCTTTCAAATAACTACAGCCTTGTAAGTTTTAAGGGTAATCAATAAAATGTTAAAAATTAAATGCATAACATCTTAGATGGTAATGCAGGAAAAAATGTATAAATAAACAGAAAACATAACAAGGTTGAAAATGCTTTCAAATATTTAGATAATCTAACTGTAAAAACTCTCCAATCAAAAGGTTAAACTTGAAAGACTATAATTTTTTTTTAAATTAACTGTTGGTTATTTATATGAGATGACCCAAATCTTAAAAAATATTTCTATTCAAATACTAAACATACATGAGAAACCTCATGTAGTCATATCAATATTAAGTGAAATGAAATTTTATAAAAATCTGAACTAAGAATAAAAAATATATATCATGAAAACATATTTTTAATCTACTAAGGAATTATAGGCTAAGGTATTATTTATTTTATTTAATATTGCAACTTGCATTATGCAAAACAGAATTATAAATAAGGTCTTATCAAATCTATCCCTTTCATGCATTGGAGAAGGAAATAGCAACCCACTCCAGTGTTCTTGCCTGGAGAATCCCAGGGATGGAGGAGCCTGGTGGGCTGCCATCTATGGGATCACACAGAATCAGACACGATTGAAGCGACTTAGCAGCAGCAGTAGCAGTGCTATGCATGATACTGGATGCTTGGGGCTGGTGCACTGAGATGACCCAGAGGGATGGTATGGGGAGGGAGGAGGGAGGGGGGTCCAGGATGGGGAACACATGTATACCTGTGGCAGATTCATGTTGATATAGGGCAAAACCAATACAATATTATAAAGTAATTAACCTCCAATTAAAATACATAAATTTATATTTAAAAATATTCTAGTTACAAGAAAAGTCACAGGAATAAAATAAATTTAAGAGAAAAGGAAATTGTCATACTTAGATTATATGATGGTCTACTTAGAAAACCAAAAAGACGAAAGAGAATTATAGAGTAAGGAAGTTTAGCAATGTTGGTAAATATCTGTTGTTGTTCAGTTGCTAAGTTGTGTCTGACACTTGTGACCCCATGGACTATAGCCCACCAGGCTCCTCTGTCCATGAGATTCTCCAGGCAAGAATACTAGAGTGGGTTGCCATTTCCTTCCCCAGGGATCTTCCCAACCCAGGGATTGAACCCACCTCTCCTGCTTTGGCAGGCAAATTCTTTACCACTGAGACACCAGGAAATACTAGATTGCCACAAATTCAATTCCTTTAAATTAGCAACAAAAAGTCTTTGGAAATAGCAACAAAAATATAAGATGTCTAAGAATAAATATAATAAAGATGTGCATAACTTTTATGTAAAATAAATTTATATTGAATAATTATGGTAGAACTGAAAAAATGGGAGAGATACAGGTGTATGAACATAAAGATGCCATATGAAATGTGACAATACAAATTTGATCTTTTTCTATTAAAAATCCCAACTAATTCACATTTGTGTGTGTGCCTGTACATAGTTGTATGTGAGAGTGAAGCTAGACAAGCTTTATATTAGTACCCAAAAGAACGAAGGGCTAACTGCTACTGTTTTCAATTTGGTTCTTCAGAAACTAAAAGTTGCTCAGTCATGTCTGACTCCTTGTGACCCCAAGGACTTTAGCCCGCCAGTCTCCTCTCTCCATGGAATTCTTCAGGCCAGAATACTGGAGTGAGTAGCTGTTCCCTTCTCCAGGGAATCTTCCAAATCCAGGGATCGAACTCAGGTCCCCCACATTGCAGGTGGAGTCTTTACCCTCTGAGCCACCAGGGAAGCTGGGTTCTTCAGAAGTAGCCTCTAAAATAACTATGCTTGTGCAAATGATTTTTAAAGAAAGTGTGCCAAGTAGAAACTAGTAAGAGAATGAGGAAACCAAGAGAGGGACAAGGAGGGAGCCAGGCAGGATGTGATTTCAGACAGACTGCCATGATGAATCGATTTAGTCTGGTTCTATAAGAACTCAGAGTAAGCTAACTCAGAGGTGTCCCTTTTCTAAGACAATGGATCTGGTCTTTCATAATTCTGCACTGGTAAGTTCTTATTTAGGGGTTTCTTCTGGTTTCCTGTTTCTGGACAAAGCTGGGTCCCATGGCACAGAGATGCTTGGAACTCAAAGTCCACCCAAGCTGGATATAAATATATACAGCTATATATTTATATATATTTATACAGGGATATATAAAATGGTTTAAAAAGGAGTGCCTACATGGTATGCTCTGTCAAGACAGTTTTTAAGAAGAACAAGAGGGAGGACATTTCTCAAATTGTAAAAATAGTGCAATTAATATGTAATATTTGTATAAGAAAAGAAAAATACACTAAAGGGTCAGAAGTAAATCAATATTTGATTACATGATATGTGAGAAAGATAGCTTTGTAAAATCAAGGGGAATACAGTGGAATAAATAGTATTGAGACTAATGTTTTCACATATATAAAAATAAAATTAGATTTCTCTTATTATTTGTTTCTTTAATTTTATAATAAAATATAGAGCTTGAATTAGGAAAATGTCTTAATATCTCAAAAGCAAAACCATACAAAAGTTCTAATAAATTTAACTACTTTAATTTTCCGAGTCTTAAATATATAATTAGAAGAAACACGAGCAGAAATAAAAGTGGAGAAACGCTTGGCAATGTAACCAAAGAAAGGTTCATTTCAACAATATATGAAAAACAATCAGAAATTAGTGAGAAAAACATAAACCAGTAGAAAACTCAATGGAGAAATTATATGAGTTGATAATTCATGGAAGAGAAAGCCAAATAGCTAAAAGTTATAAAAATTAATGCTTTATCTCACTGGTAATCAGAAAATACAGTGCCTCTTCTCTTCTCTAAAAAGGAAAAAATAAAAATAAGCAATTGTGAACTCATTATTTTGACCGACAGTACCAAAAGTTCATAAAGATATGAAAATAAAACAGATTTTCTTATCTGTGCTGAAGAAAATTGAACTGTTTGAATATTTTTCATGCAATATGAAATAGTAAAGTTGAAAATGAATATATTTCTGATGCAATGATAGCAATTTTAGCAGCATAGTACTTCTACAGTATTCTACTTCTATAGCATGGTACTTCTTAGTAAACTTCCAAATATTATCACTAGCCATGTGTGGCTTTTTAAATTCATTTTTATTGAATTTAAAGTAAAAAATAAGTTACTGTGCCACACTTGCCAAGTTTTAAGTGTTCACTGCTTTGAATGACACTGATATAGAAAATTTCCTCATCACAGAAAATTTTGTTCATAAGCACTGCCCTATGTTATATGTATGCACAATGATATTAAGAAGGAATATTTATTGTCACATTTATGGAAGCAAATAATTGGAAGCGAATACCACCAACAGGAAAATAAATTTACTAATTTATGGTATATTTATACAATGAAATATATAGCAATGAAAGTAAATTATATAGAATTACATTCATCAACATGGATAAATCATGTAAATTTATTGATTAAAATAAAAACCATAATGTTTTTGACTTTAATTTGCTGAAATTCTGAGTCATTATTGTTTCAAATATTTCTTCTCTTTCCTCTGTCTCTTTATGGCATTTCCACCACTCATATTTGTCACATCGTCCTTGGGTACTCTATGCTTTTTTTTTTTTTCTTTCTTTCTTTTCAATATTTTTTCTCCTTGCCTTCCCATTCTGGAAGTATTTATGGGGATATCCTTAACTCAGAAATTATTTCCTCAGCCATGTCCAATCTACTAATAAGCCCATCAAAGGCACTGTTCATCTCTAGTATAGTGTTTTTTATATCTAGCTTTTCTTTTCAGTTCTTTCTTAAGGTTTTCATATCTCTGCTTACATCGCCTATCTTTTTCTGTATTCTGTCTACTTGATTCATTAGAGCCTTATCATATTAATCATAGCTGTTTTAAATTCCCAATCTGATAATTCCTACATCTCTGCCATGCTTGTTCCTGATGTCTTTAATTTCTTTTATTTTTGACCTTTGGTTTACTTGTAATTTTTTCTGGATAGTTGAACATGATATGTGCCAGATGAAAACAACTGCTGTAATAGACCTTTAGTAATGTGGAGTTAAGATGGAGGTTGAAAGGCCAGGAGGCATTTTATAGTCTTATGATTAGGTCTTAGTCTTTTAGTGAGCCCATTCTTCTGAACTGTGAATGTTGCAAATATTTCTCAGATTTCCCCCAACTCCCTTAGGGACCAGATGACTAGGTGGACTAGAGTTGGATAATCTCCCTTCCCTCACATCAGTTAGTTTCTGATAATACACCAGCATTTCTCTTTGGAAGGAAAGCCATGACAAACTTAGACAGCATATTAAAAAAGCAGAGACATCACTTTGCTAACAAATTCCATCCAGTCAATGGTTTTTCCAGTAGTCATGTATGGATGTGAGAATTGCTTTCTAATGTGGTGCTAGAGAAGACTCTTGAGAGTCCCTTGGACAGCAAGGAGATCAAACCAGTCAGTCCTAATAAAAATAAACCCTGAATATTCATTGGAAGGACTAAAGCTCTAATACTTCTTTCACTTGATGCGAAGAGCTGACTCATTGAAAAAAACTGATGCTGGGAAAGATTGAAGGCAAAAGGAGAAGGAGTTCGCAGAGGATGAGATGGTTGGATGGCATCACTGACTCAATGGACATGAATTTGAGCAAACTCTAGGAGAGAAATGGAGGACAGTGGAGCCTGGCATGGTGCAGTCCATGAAGTCACAAAGAGTTGGATATAGCGACTGAACAAAACAACAACAACAATATGCTAGCAGGTTAGACTCTGGTTAACTAGTTTCCTTTGAGGGCAGGCTCTATTAAGAACAGAGTGCTCTGGTTTATTTCAATAGGATTCCCATTATCCTCCTCTAGTTGGAAGTATTTTTCCCCATTATTACCAAGGGAATAAGGCTGAACTCTTAGAGGTAAATCCCACAAAACTGTGGTACCACCCAATGATCGGGTGCTCTGGAGTTTTTACCTCTCAGCCTTGTCCACATTGACCAGTTCAGGTTTTCTCCTGGCCATGGTTTCTTAGGAGGTTTCTGCTCTAGTAAATTGTTATTCTCTGTATTCATCTGTCTCTTCTTGTGGTCAGCAGTTTGCCTTGTTTCCTTCTCTTTGTTATGGATTCATGAAGAGTTGTTAATTTTGTCAATCTGTTCAGCTTTCCACTTGTTAGGACATGATGGTGCCTTCCAAACTCTATATGAGGAACCCAACAATAAGTGGCATAATGGAAAAGACATTATTACATTTACATAAAAGTTAAAAGTATGCAAAATACTAGATCATATTTATGGATATAAAGTTGTCAAATAAACATGAAAAGGCATTCGTGGAAATGAAAAACACCAAATTTAAGAGATTGATGAGCTCTGGTAGGAGCAGGATATGTAAAAAGGGGAATGAAATTGATTAGGGCTACATAAGAATGTTTAACTCTGCATATATTTGTATAAGCTAAGAAGAGGGGCATATGAATGGTTGTTAAACTGTTCTCTTTATTATATATCTGAAATATTATAAATTTTAAACTTTCTCATTGTGTGCCTTCTACTTGTCAGTTACATCTAAGAACAAATACAAAATTCTAGTAATAAGTTAGCTTCTTTTCCAACATGTGTCTTCTAAATTCTGTGTTAAATATTCTGAAATTAAAAGTTCACTGTTATTGTTTTTCTTTTTTTAATTTTTAATGAATGGAAGAAATTTATAATTTAATATAAATTTTTTCTGACCCTAAATGTAAAGGTCAAAATTGCATTATTACATGTCATTTGTTTTTAGAGTTAAGGGAGATATTCAGCCTATAAATTCTTTGTGTCTGAAATCTATTATTATTTTTTTCAGAGAGTAATGCTTGCACATTTGATAAGTGTTTCTGCAAGGACTAATAAAATTCTTGGAAAACAGGCTCAAATATAAGACCTTCTTCTGTGTTCATACCAGTCCGTTATTCATATTATCCATATTATTTAGTATTCTTTAGTTACATTCATTGTGAAACCAGACTGAAAAGTGTATAACAAAATTCTTTTAATAAGTAATCTCTAACATGACTATTAAAAACTTTAACAGTTTTTACTTAAAAATTGCATCTCCAACTATTAAGAGAAATAATGAAATGACTAAATGCATAAAAAATTGAAAGCTTTTTCAAATAATTTATTTAAAATATTATTATTGCCTCTTGCTATCTGACCTTTGACATGAATAGAAAACACAATTTCTGTTTAAATCTTAAATGATCAATCATGTGGTTATGGAAATGTGCCTTCCAATGTGCAGAGAAAGATCATTCAATTCTGAGTGTTTCTAATTTGATTTTCGTGACATCTAATCATCTCAAAAACAAATATCTGTGCATCCGTCAGTTCTTATTTAATGCTGAACTTGATAAGGCAATCTACTAAAACAGAAGAGAATTAAAAGATATTACAGAGGGAAAGGCTTTTCTTCATTCATTTACTATTCACATACTAATATATAAGTATTTATTGTGTATTAAGCAGTAGGAAAATAATTTTGTTTATACTAAAGCCTCCATTTCTTAAAGCAACCTTATTAGTAGGTCATACTAGCTTCATTTTGCCAAGAGAACACAAAGAAAAATCTAACATTATTGAATGCTAAATTTATGCCAGACATTGTTAAAATTGCTTAAACATGTTACTCTGCACAACAATGATATAGGTAAAAATTAATGCCTTTCCAACTTTCTATAAGAAGTCATATTACAAAGATACATTAAGAAACTTGTTCAAGGTCACTCAGTTTAGAGACTCAAGATTAAATCCTATGCAGTTTAGCTTCAGCATTTATTCTCTTGAACATAATGTTATAGCTGTTTCTGTGTAAGAGATCCAGGACTCAGTCTCAGAAATCCTAGCTGCCAAGGCCAATTCTTGAAATGTTACACTATACTACCAACAATCTGTTTCCTGTAATGGCAGATTAGGTTGTTTTTGACTAGCACTTACATTAGAAAATCTGGACAAGCTATTTTTAAAAATGTATTCAAATGTTCTCCAGAGCAGTGAGGAATTATTATAGGGTTTGAAAAAGGAGAGAAGAAAAACCAAAAGAGCCAAGATTTGGGGCCCTTTAATTATTAAGTTATATGCAGATTCAAAAATATGGTGGCAAAGAGAGACTGAATGGAATTGTTGGTATACGTATTGGATGAAGGGAGAAACTGCAGGCCAATACTTTCAGCTGGGACACAATTATGAACCTTAAAAATAAACCTTAGGAGAAAGGGGTAACCATAAATTGACCTGCTTTAAATTACCTCAACACCTTATTAGATTCATCTTTGTTCTAGCTGCTTAACAAAAGCAAAACCAAAACCTTTCTTAAAGTAAGATAAGCATAAGATAATGTATGTGTGTGCGTGTTTGTGTGTGTGCTCAGTCATGCCCAGCTCTTTGTGATCACATAGACTGTAGCCCACCAGGCTCCTTTGTCCATGGGATTTCCCAGGCAAGAAAACTGGAGTGCGTTGCCATTTCCCACCCCAGGGGATCTTCCTGATGCAAGGATGGAACTTGTATCTCTTGTATTCTCTGTATTGGCAGGGGAATTCTTTACCACTGTGCAACCTGCGATGTGGTTAAAAGTCTAATATAGGTATAATTCAAATCCTATATAAAGGAAAGTAAGAGTACAAGAAATAATTAAAATGTTAACGACTGAATGTTTTCTAAAATATTCAAGTTAATGATTGAAGAAGACCTGAGAATCCCACCCAGGATAAATGCAACAAAAGTATATTTAGGTTCATCATATAAATGCTGGTAACATAAAAAATGTAAGTTTCTTTCAGTATTGGGATAGTTTCAGGGGTACAGCAAAGTAATTCAGTTATGCATATACATATCTACATTTTTCACATTATTCTCCCATTTAGGTTGTTACATAATATTGAGTAGAGTTCCCTTTGCTACAAAGTAGGTCTCTGTTGGTTACCCAAGAAAAAAATGTAAATCTTAAATAAATTGGATGTGCATTCTAAGTCACTTGGTCATATCCAAATGTAGCCCTTGAGGCTCCTCTGTCCATGGGTATTCAAGAATTCTGGAGTAAGTTGCCATGCCCTCTTCCTAAATAAGCTGGAGGTGATGTTAAAAAAAAAAAAAATGTTATCTCTTCAAAGAAACCAAAATAACACTGATAGTTAACTTTTTAACAGAAACAGTGGAAGCCAGAAGACAGTATCTATAAAATACAAAAAGCTAACTGCCAACCTAGTACTCTTGCCTGGAAAAACCCATGGATGGAGGAGCCTGGAAGGCTGCAGTCGATGGGGTCGCTGAGGGTCAGATACGACTGAGCAACTTCACTTTCACTTTTCACTTTCATGTGTTGGAGAGGGAAATGGCAACCCACTCCAGTGTTCTTGCCTGGAGAATCCTAGGGACAGAGGAGCCTGGTGGGCTGCTGTCTATGGGGTCACACAGAGTTGGACACGACTGAAGTGACTTAGCAGTAGCAGCAGCAGAAGTCTATACTCAGGTAAAATATACTCTATATACTTAAATATACTTTAAGCCTACTTAAAAGTCACTTTTAGACAAAAATAATTTGTTACAAGCCAACCTGTATTCTTATCTGGAGAATCCCATGGACAGAGGAGCCTCACAGGCTTCAGTCCATGGGATCGCAAGAGTCGGACACAACCTGGTGACTAAACCACCAACCTGTATAAAAGTAAATATTAAAGTATCTTCAGGGAAAAAAAGAGCAGACTTTTCTGCAAATGTTCCTGGTTTGAAAACTGTAGGACCTTAAAATGGGGATTGGAAACATCTCAGTGGATACATTGGGAAATCTTGTACTTATTTCCAAAGAACATAGACTTTGTAAACTGAATACAAGCTAAAGATTGAGTATATCTATCCTTCAGCCCCACTCAAATGTGGCCCTAAAAGACAAAACAAGAGTGAGAGAAGAACAGCTTCCAGGGAATAGTTATAACTTAGAGACACTTTTCAAACACACAAAATAGCAGCTAATACAGGGTGGGGGGAAGAGATGGGGAAGTCAATGGTTTGATCAGGTGGTTGTGAGCAAAACAATTGGAAGATTGGAAGTCATCTGCAGAAGAGGCATGATGCTGAGACTTCAGACGTATGCATAAGTATGAACATCTTTTACCCATATTAACACCCAACAGACACATTCACCATCAACAACCAAGTGGATTGAAAGGCAAACATTTGATGTCAGCAAGCCTCTAGTCAGAGTTGGCACAATGGATACATGAGCCCATCATTCAAACCCTGCACTGTAGCTTGAGGAAATAAACTAGTAGCAAGTTGATCAATAGAAGGATGATTTGTCTTGATGAGTTTTCAAGTTGCCTTTTCTTCAGAGCCTCATAAAGCAATGTTAAGTGAGGTTATAGGATGTTCGATTCACCCAAACAGGATACTTGTTTTAGAATAAAGGACCTACTTTTCAGCGAAGATGATGTAGTGGGCACACGGTGATGAGATTTGGTGTCATGTAACAGTAACCAGAAAACACCAACATGATAGTGGTAGAACTGAATATGAGTGTCAGCTCAGAGAGAATAACCTGTAGGACCTCCTGGGTCATTAGGTCATCGTAACTTCAGGGTTCACAAAGACCATTATAACAGATATCATTTGCTACTGTGTCACAATAGACAAAGTATGCATCCAGAAGTCAATATATAGGAATGTTACTATTTGCCTTTATTCCCAGGGATTCACTTTGGAAATTCAGGCTTCATTCCCTACAAATCTATGTTCTGTGCATATAGAGATTCTGATTTCCAAAAAGGTGTTACCTCTACTGGGGGAGAGAAGCAAGGGACAGTAAGCAAGGGAAGGAATAATATTCCAGTGTGGAGAAGGTAGGGTAGCTGTTACACCATTAGGGCAGAGAAGAATATTTTGGCACCAGGTGACACACTGCAGAGATTCTTGATACCCCCTTGCTCCATTTTGACTCAATTGCCCAAGTACAGTAGCATTGGCTTGAGAAATTCCTGATGACTAGAGACTTATATCCCTCAGATCATCCCACTGGGATCTTCACAGTCCAACACTCACATCGATATATGACTACTGGAAAAACCATAGTCTTGACTAGATGGACCTTTGATAGCAAAGTAATGTCTCTGCTTTTGAATATGCTATCTAGGTTGGTCATAACTTTTCTTCCAAGGAGTGAGCATCTTTTAATTTCATGGCTGCAGTTACCATCTGCAGTGATTTGGGAGCCCAAAAGAATAAAGTCTGACACTGTTTCCACTGTTCCCCCATCTATTTCCCATGAAGTGATGGGACCAGAGGCCATGGTCTTCGTTTTCTGAATGTTGAGCTTTAAGACAACTTTTTCACTCTCCTCTTTCACTTTCATCAAGACACTTTTTAGCTCCTCTTCACTTTCTGCCATAAGGGTGGTGTCATATGCATATCTGAGGTGATTGATATTTCTCCTGGCAATCTTGATTGCAGTTTGTGCTTCTTCCAGCCCAGCGTTTCTCATGATGTACTCTGCATAGAAGTTAAATAAGCAGGGTGACAATATACAGCCTTGGCTTTACTTTAATACAAAGTAAATAGATCTTTCTGGGTAAGTGGGTGGATGTTGCAATGTGTTACCCAGGCCCACTCCATTCATTTGAGACCGAGGCACTTATTCTTCAGACGCCAGGGACTTTGGCTGTTGATGGCTTAATGTTGAGTCTCCATGAGGACTTCCTTCAGTCAAAGGGAGTTATCTCACAGAACTATCTCATTATATGTTTGCTTTAGTTGATACAGGAGGGGAGATGAAGGGCCTGTCTCAATTCAGACATCTCTTAAATACTCTCCCAGGTGCTTTGAAACTTACTTGTAGTTGAGATTTTCTGTTTCTCCCAGTTGTGTTTCTCTTGCACCCTCACATACCAAGAGCTCTCCCAAATATATCTCCCGTTTGTAAATATCAGTTTCAGAACCTATGTCCCAGGGAACCTGACCTGTGATGTGAATGATATAACTACATAGCTTAATCTGAAGTGTAAGGTGGGAGCTAAGGAAATAATTAGTATCAAGTAAATAAATTATAGGTAATCTGGAAAAATACAAATTAGTTTGAGGCAGAATAAATCCACAGAGTAGAAACATCAGCTCCTCTGACTTTCAGGTGCTTGGGAATCAGTTTATATACAGAGAAAACTCAGAAGAGAGCAGAGTTTGGAGAGATAATCAAGGGTTCACTTTGGGATATAATTTTAGTTGATTTGTTATCTCTCAGAAGACCAGTGGTATGTGGACAAGGATTGAAAGCATGAAATGAGAAGCAATTATTTCAGAGGGCTATTATTCTAAAAAGGGGCTTCTTCCCGTGACTCTATGTTAAAGAAACTGCCTGCCAATGCAGGAGACATAAGAGATGTGGGTTGGATCCCTGGGTTGGAAAGATCCCTTAGAGGAGGGCGTGGCAACCCACTCCAGTATTCATGTCCAGAGAATCCCATGGACAGAGGAGCCTGGCAAGCTACAGTCCACAGGGTCACACAGAGTTGGGCACAACTGAAGAATCTTAGCATGCATGCATGTATTCTAAAAAGCAAAGGGAGTATGTCCAAACCAGAGGAATACAGACCTTTAGAAATGACCATAGGAATGAAGGTCTGTTAAGGAGACAGACTAAAAATAATCAGTGGGAAAAATCAGTTTCTAGGGAGATGAGGTTATGCATAAAAATGGATATAGCTTTTAATCATGAAGATATTTTCAGGATAATACTAGGAGGTAACATAAGATACCAGAGAAGGTAATGGCATCCCACTCCAGTAATCTTGCCTGGAAAATCCCATGGATGGAGGAGCCTGGTGGGCTGCAGTCCATAGGGTCGCATTAAGAGTCAGACACGACTGAACAACTTCACTTTCACTTTTCCCTTTCATGCATTGGAGAAGGAAATGGCAACGCACTCCAGTGTTCTTGCCTGGAGAATCCCAGGGATGGGGAGCCTGGTGGGCTGCCGTCTATGGGGTCGCACAGAGTTGGACACGACTGAAGCGACTTAGCAGCAGCAGTAGCGGCAACATAAGATACAAATTGACATTTTTCAGAGTTTAGTATCACATTTTTTTATAAAAGTCTTAGCAACTTTTTGAAAAAGTATTGGTTTTTTTTTTAAATTTTGATATAGAAATAGAACTGGGAGAAGAGATTGAATGGAAAGATGCTGATAATCTTTTGTAAAAACTTTAAAGAACTTTAAAACATGTTTTAGCATTGATGGGGGAAAATAAAGTGGAGAGAGAAGTTTGGGAGACTTGGAAAGAAGGGATTATCCACAGTGTTGTCTCAGAGGGGGCAGGAAAAAGTGAATTTCAGAGCACATGATTAGCCTTAAAAATAAAGAGACGTTTTTCCTAAACATAACAGTAGTGGAAAGGAAACTGTGTGGATTAATTTGTAGATATTATAGTTTTATTAAATAAGATTTCATTGTCTGAGTTTACAGTTAAAAATAATTTAAGATGTGAACATTATAAAGAATCTATTAATACTCTTTAGTTTCCACTATGTAAATAAATTTGAGACCCAAAAAAGCTTTGAAGAGATTATTAAGTTAGCATTGATTTCAATTCTAAATTTAGAATCCATTTTGAGAATGTATTGCTTTTAATTTCAGAATCACTTTGGGTTTATTATCACACACCAAAAAAAAAAAAAAAAAAAAAAAACCAAGAAAAATTTATTCTCTCAGAGGGAAAAATCAACACTATAAGAATTTTATACTATGTCTCACAGGCCTAGTAAAATACTAGTACAAAAAAGTGAAAAGTAAAAGTGAAGTCACCAGTCGTGTCTGACTGTTTTCGAACTCATGGACTGTACACTATCCGGCTCCTCCAAACATGGGATTTTCTAGGCAAGAGCACTGGAGTGGGTTGCCATTTCCTTCTCCAGGAGAGCTTCTCAACCCGGGGATTGAACCCAGGTCTCCCACATTGTAGGCAGACGATTTACCATCTGAGCCACCAGGGAAGCTGCCCAGAAGGACAAAAGAGGAGTAATATACAGAACCAATGATGAAAACTAACCACCAAGAGGTTCATGAAAAATGTAAACATGAGATACAAACTCCAAGAGGATATGAGGTTGTTATAATGATGTACAATGAAATTCAAAATGTCTTTCCAAATGATTTCTATCAATGAATATGAATTAATGTTAAGACTGAAGTGTTAGCATCATGCTATATATACTGTACAATGGGATCAGAGATATTAATAGTTAGTATCTAAATAGTTTCCTTTCAACATGAATTCATTAAAAAATATTTTGCTTTATCACTTGTAAATCAGTTTATTAAAAGTAAATTCAAAGAGTGATAAAAGCATAGTTGTTTTCAAATCTTAGTCCTCAAAACCCATAAAAAAACATGGAGCTATTTTTTTTTTAATTTACTTAATTTGCTTAGAAGAGATTTTCTGTTCTATAACATTGAAAGCTTCATTAGCAATTGATCAAAATTTGCTTATTTTTCAAAACAAATGATAATGATTTTTAAAGGATTTTTCCATTTAATTTGTTCTCTAATTTTTTCATCTGTATATATTAAGGAAAAATCCCCTACCCTGATGCTGGAAAGAGAGGTAGACCAAGCAGATACATAGTTTCTAATATGTAAAAACGCAAGCAAATAAACACAACAGTGTAAACTCAGATAAATGAGAGGAGAGAGAGGGTGATAGATGTAGAGGATGGTTTAGAAAGGTCCTCTTGAGGCAGTGACATAAGAGCAGAGACCTGAGTGGTCCGTGGAGGTGTGTCCTGTGGTCTCACATCATGCTCAGTCATGTCAGACTCTGCGACCTCATGGAATGTAGCCCGCCAGGCTCCTCTGTCCATGGAATTTTCTCGGCAAGAATACTGGAGTGGGTTGCCACTCCAGTAGATTCTCCAGAGGATCTTCCTGCCCCAGGGATCGAATCTGTGTCTCCTATATTTCCTGCATTGTAGGCAAATTCTGTACCCACTGAGCTATCCAGGAAGCCCTGACTTTCAGGAAAGTAACAGTGAATAGAGATGAGTTTGGCAAATTCTAGAACCAGCAAGAAGATCAGGGGAGCAAAAGAGAGAATGAGCATATGAGGCCAGAGAAATAAGCAAAAGTCAGAAAAAGGTACAGTGTGTTGAGAGAGAGAAGAGAAAACTACTTCTTTCCTGTTTGATAAAATGTCATCATTCTCTTTGTAGTTTTTATCACTTAAAAACAAAGATATTTTCATTAAGTTTTTGGTTTTGCCTACTAGCTAGAGTACTAGATGAAAATGATTTATCAAAATAACTTCACAGTGAATATTTACCCAATATTATAATCTCATACATTCTAAAACTATTTTTATGAACTCAATATACCCTAATATAAAGTTAATGAGATAATATTCAAAACAATTAAAATAAAAGGAAAAATCACTGGAGCAAAAATTGTTTCTAAACATTCCTGTATCTTTTTTTTTTTTCTGTTAACCAAGGTTTCAACTGTTTTGTTTTCTTAAGAATATTAAGGATATTTGGGTAATCTTATATTTGCATTGTAATTCTTGATTGCTTGCACGTTTTACATATGTCATTTAACTTGGTTGAATCATGTCCATGAATGTGACCTTATTGGAAAATGGAGTCATTACAGATGTCATCAAGTTATGACAAGGTCATACTAGATTAGAGTGAGCCCTAAATCCAATATGCCTGGAGCCCTTTAAGAAGAGGGAAATATAGGGGATTTCCCTGGTGATCAGTGGTTGAGTATCCACCTTCCAGTGCAGGGGATGTGGTTCAGTCCCTGGTTAGGGAACTAAGATCCTGCATGCCACAAGGCAACTAAGACTGTACTCTGCAACTAGAGAAGCCTGCACCACAGGGAAGATACAGCACAGCCAAAATAAGAAAAAAATAGAGTAATTTAGATCCAGAGACACACACACAGAGAAGGTGGCCATATGAACACAGAGGAAGAAATTGAAATGATGCAGCTACAAACAAAGGAAAATTAAGGATTACTAGTATCCACCAGAAGCTGGGAAGAAGCAACAAAAAATTCTTTCCTAAAGTCTTTGGAAATGGCAACCCACTCCAGTACTCTTGCCTAGAAAATCCCATGGATGGAGGAGCCTGGTGTCCATGGGGTCGCAAAGAGTTGGACACGCCTGAGCAACTTCACTTTAAAGTCTTTCCAGTAGTCATGTACAGATATGAGAGGTGGACCATAGGGAAGGATGAGCACCAAAGAATTGATGCTTTTGAACTGTGGTGCTAGAGAAGACTCTTGAGAATCATTTGGACTGCAAGAGGATCAAACCAGCCAATCCTAAAGGAAATCAATCCTGAATATTCATTAGAAGACTGTTGCTGAAGCTGAAGCTCCAGTACTTTGGCCACCTGATGTGAAAAGACAACTCATTGGAAAGATTCTGATGTTGAGAAACATTGAGGGCAGGAGGAGAAGGGGGCGACAGAGGATAAGATGGTTGGATGGCATCACTGACACAACAGAGGTGAGTTTGAGTAAGCAATGGGAGATAGTGAAGGATAGGGAAGCCTGGCATGCAGCAATCCACGGGGTCACAAAGAGTGGCACATAGCTGAGCAACTGAACAACAGCAAAGTCTTCCAGGGGACATTTGCCTTGACAATACCCTGATTTCAGACTTCCAATCTCTTGTACAGTGAGGAATAAATTTTCTCTTGCTTTCAGTCACCTAGTTTGTTATCACAGACCTAGGATGCAAATATAGTCTTTATACAAAGAAGAATTTGAAAATGTCCATGGTTTTGTCCTTCCTGATACAATGTTGCATTTTCCATCCTTCAATAGCTTCTGGATATGAGGAATTGAATTGTTTGAAGTGTTTTCAACCTAGCCTATAAATTAGATACTATTTTCCTTCAAAGGTGCTAAAACCACTATCTGTATAATTGACCTGATACCCATAGTCTTTGATATCTCAAATACTATCACCCACTTTCCCTTGCCTATCAATTTCCCCTTGTCACATCCCTCTAATTTCATTATGCAAGTGTGATAGAATAATTATACATATATGTGTCCTACCTTGGGAAGCACAGAACTCTTAGAATCATTTACATAATAGAACAACTTAAAATATTTCAAGTATCGATTCTCCCCCTCATCTCTCTCTCTCTCTCTCTGAAGGAAGCAGGTGGAGCATGCCATGTTCATTTACATCTTCCTACTAATTCATGCACATATAAAAGGACATTACTTGGCCAAAGCCAAGGTGTGCAATGCATGTAATTCTCTTGAAAACCAGTTTCAAAAATGGCTAATTTTCCCAAGGTTATAAACAGCTTGATTTGCCGAGTAAAGTTTTGTTTTTAATAGTTTATGATAAATAAAATGTGTGTTATCACCAGTCTTCCAGAGTAATTTCTCCCTTCCTGATCGTCCTGGCTTTACATTTTTTTCTTCCCAAAATGCTGTGGTTGCAGAGCAAACTCATGTTAGTTTAGGTCCTTGGAGCCCAAAGAGGCTGCTGTTTAAGCCCAGCAGAGAACGGAGCTAGTGCTAATAGCTGCAGGTCGCCCAACCTTCAAAAGTCCTACCTTTAGCCACTTTCTTTAAACAAAACAAAACAAAACTGGGATGTTTAGGATCCAACTGGTTACCTACTTAGCTTTTCTTGTTTTATTGCTGTTATTATTTGCAGGATAGTAGGTCACTCTAAGCTTGCGATTACCAGTCCATCACTCCAGTCTGATACAACATAGTTCTGTTTCCTATAGATTCTCCAAAACCTAGCTCAGTATTTCTACCCTTTCCTTCCCTTGATTTTAATTTACAAGCAGGGATCCAGGATATGTGCATGAACTCCTGTCTTATCCTCCCCTCCCCTCTCTCATCATTTCTGCCTCCCTCTGGAAAGAATCCCCCTAAATCCAAAGACCTCTCCTTTACTCAGCATGATTCAGGTGCTTCTGCCGCCAGCACCCTTTGGACACTTGTATCTGGCAGTCAGCAGGCAACAAGAGGTGTCCTCATCGTGACTGTGCCATTCGACACTGACCAGGAAGCCTAGGTAGAGCTGCTTTACATAGTAATAGCTCTTGTTCAGTCAGTAAGTCGTGTCTGACTCCTTCAACACCATCAACACACACCAGGTTCCCTGTCCTTCACTATCTCCCAGAGTTTGCTCAAACTCAAACCCATGTCCATTGAATAGGTGATGCCATCCAACCATCTCATCCTCTGTGGCCCCCTTCTCCTCCTGCCCTCAATCTTTCCCAGCATCAGGGTCTTTTCCAGTGAGCTGGTTCTTCACATCAGATGACCAAATTATTGGAGCTTCAGCCTCAGCATCAGTCCTTCCAAAGAATATTAAGGATTGGTTTCCTTTAGGATTGATTGGTTTGATCTCCTTGTTGTCCAAGGGGCCCTCAAGAGTGTTCTCCAGCACCACAGTTTGAAAGCATCAATTCTTGAGGTCTGCGGAATACCTGGGGTCTCAGGAGATCCTCTTGCATACCTTCTTGCAGTCCCTTGCCATAATATGGCAACAGCCTACAGTGTAACATTGGGTGCACCTGTGCAGCAGCCCTGGACTAAAAGGATCATGAGGAAACTTCTGGGATGGAGGTTTATGTCACACACTACCAAGTAAGCCACCAAGACACACCTGGTTGATAGCTCAGCCTGAGGGACATTGAAGATGGACAGTGAAGTCCAGAGATGAGCACCAGAAACTCCAGTAGAGGGAGCTGCAGTTGCTCCCTCTAGTCTCCTTCTTAGTAATTTTCCTGCAGAAATAAAATTCCATGGGAATTGTACTGGAGCTGTGATTTGGACTTAGGTGAAGTAGATCTGTGCAGTACAGAGATATCAGTGGTGGTTGTGAGAACTGCCTCAATTTGATCATTGGCCAGAGGCCCCAGCTGCTGTGCTCTGAAATCTACCTCCAGTGAGAGTGCAGAGGGATGCTACATGCTTATTCACAGTCATGCGTGACTCTTTGTGACCCCATGGGCTGTAGCCCACCAGGCTCCTTTGTCCATGGGATTCTCTAGGCAAGAATAATGGAATGGATTGTCATTCCCTTCTTCAGGGGATCCTCCTGACTCAGGGATTGAACCTGGGTCTCCCACATTGCAGGTAGATGATTTATCATCTGAGCTTAAGGCAGGCCCATTCCAGGGAAATTTGACAACCTATTCAAAGCTCAAGGAGCCCATGGAGACTTTGCTGCACCTTCCTTATACTTCAAAGCAATCCATGATGCTTCCACCCAGATTTCTCTTCTTTCTCCTTCACCTGTGGTTAGATTTGGATCATGTCCTGACATCGCTTGGGCTTCCCAGGTGGGGCCAGGGGTAAAGAACATGCCTGCCAATGCACGAGATGAAAGAAACGCAGATTTGATCCTTGGGTTGGGAAGATCCCCTGGAGGAGGGCGTGACAATCCACTCCAGTATTCTTGCCTGTAGAATTCCCAAGGACAGAGGACCCTGGCAGGCTACAGTCCATGGGGTCACAAAGAACTATATACTACTGAAGCAACTTAGCATGCACGCACTGACACCTCACTCAGCCCTTTTCATTTTCCATCCCTGTTTCCTTTTCACACAGGTGTTTGATCCTTTCTTGGTATATGCCCTTTGGAGGACCAGGATTAGCAAAGTTAACAAATCTGGTATTCCCAGGATCTGGTTTCTGGATGACTCTTTCTCTCTGGCCTCGTTTAGGATGGAATTTCTCCAGGTTTCTCATTCTGGGTCTTGAGCATTCTTAGATCACTTTCTATTGGTGTGAGTTTGCTTCCTTAAATATTTAATAGATTTGTGACCTACTTGTTTTATATCATGCTTTTAGATATATATGTGAAAGGGCCAGTTTAAAAATCTCTCATGGGATAGAAAATAATATAAACTGAATTATTAGAAAAATTAAATTTGAAAAGTGTATTGAGTGTTGAGAAGCAATGTCAAAATGTTGTGACATTTTCTGAAAACTTGCAAACTGGTAATAATGTCTACAAGCAAACTGGTAATAAACATTTCAAGACTCTACACCAGTCTGTGAACCACATTTACAGAAACAATCCTTTAGATCAATTTTGTAAGATGAAAACTACTCAGAGAAATGTTCAAGAGAAAGATTTTGCTTCATAGAATTCCTGTTTTCATGCTGATCCTGAGTTAAAGGTCTCTGAATTGGGATATTTGAAATTATACCCTTGACTGGGGTGGACACTGGCTAGAATGTCTTTCAGAAGCATTTAAACAGTGGGGAATGAAAAAAAAGTAAAATGATTTGAGAAAAATAAAATAAACAGTGAGTATGTTTGAACAGTTTTGTGTAAAGAAGCCAAACATTGAAGAAGCTAAGGTGATCAGACTTGCTTTTTATGTCAATGTATTTTTTTTTCCTCACTTTCCTGTATATGCTGGTACCTTCATTATTGAGTTAGAAAACTTGTCTCATTTTACATTATACAGAATGTTAGATGATCACATTTTTATTGAAGTCTAGTAAATAGGTTTTCTAAGGAAAGCTATGCTTCCTCTACTTTTTGTCTTCGTGTCCCTTACATTAATGATATATTAAATACCCCAAGAAATACATAATGTAATACAATAGTTTATATATTTAGTTAGCTCATCATTACCAAGGCACCTAATGCTACACAATCACTAAATAAGAAGCAAATGCCAGGCCAGAGTTTAAACAGTAGTTTCCCAGCAGCATGAGTCCTCTGCTTGGTACATGACAAGGCATCTACTTGGCCTGGTATCATGCTGCTACTGCTGCTAAGTCTCTTCAGTCGTGTCCGACTTTGTGTGACCCTATACATGGCAGCCCACCAGGCTCCGCCGTCCCTGGGATTCTCCAAGCAAGAACACTGGAGTGGGTTGCCATTTCCTTCTCCAATGCATGAAAGTGAAAAGTGAAAGTAAAGTTGCTCAGTAGTGCCAAACTCTTAGCGACCCCATGGACTGCAGCCTACCAGGCTCCTCTGTACATAGGATTTTCCAGGCAAGAGTACTGGAGTGGGATGAAGTCCTTACTGTCTCTGCTCTGACTCCTCCATTCAGTCTGACCAAGATGACCTTAATGTTCCCTTCTGTCTTAGTCAATTCAGGCTGCTATTAGAAAAAAAAAATACCATAGACTGGGTGACTTATGAACAACAGACATTTGTTTCCCATGGTCTGGAATCTGAGAATTCTTCGATCAAGGTGCTGGAACTTCTAGTGTCTGATAAGAACCTTCTTCCTGGTTTAGAAGCAGCCATCTTTTTGTTGTAACCTCTCTTGGAAGAAAGGGATAAAGGGAGTCTTCTATGAGCTCCCTTTATAAGGGAGTTCATGAAGACTACCCTTGCTGTCTGATCACCTCCCAAAGTCCCCACTTCCTAAAACCATCACATCCAGAGATGAGGTTTTGCGAAAGGAAACTTGAGAGATGCAAACATTCAGTCTGTATTACTTGATTCAACTCTAGTCAGATTTCTTCCTGACTCTAGGTCTGTGACCTCTCTTTTTTTAGAGCATGTCTTTCGAAAACTTGCAGCTGTAAATTCTGCCTGTGCCCCTTTGAGACCACTTTTTATAAAAGCTTTTTGTCAGTTTTCCAACCCAGGAATGTCTTTCTCAGGGACCGGGAGCCATCTCTATGAAGTGTAATCATTGAGGGAGGTTCAGTTCAGTTCAGTCACTCAGTCGTGTCTGACTCTCTGCGACCCCAGGTAGTACCCCTAATTGCCAGATTCTGTATGAGAGGGGATGAGCTTAACTTCAGAGGGCAACTTGATCTAAGCTGTTAAAATGCCCCCTTTCATGAAGGTACAAAAAGTGGTCTTTTCCTTTGAGTACAACCAATTAGCAAACACCAAGGGTCTATAATTTCCCCACCTCAGCTCTTAAAGTCTCCAGCCCTGTATTTCAACAGAGTTGAGCCCAGACTGAATTCTGGCCTCAATTCCCCATTTTAATAGCATTGAATAAGGTCTCCCTTGCCTGTTTAATTTTGCGCAGCACAAATTTGGTTTTGACAAGCTTATTTCTTTGTATGGTTGTTGTGATATCATTTTTTCCTGTTCCCAAATTCTTCATTTGTCAAAACACTCTCCTCTGCTAACAACCTAATAGTGAAATCAAAGTGGCCCAAACAGTGAGGGTGTGTGTTATCATTTACCATAAAGTCCAGAAAAGGAGTGGTGTTCACACTGACCCAAAAGTTTAATGATATAATCAAAGAGCACAGGTGTTTCTGGGTTCCAATTTGCTTTCCACAATGTTGGATAAGTGCTGAAATTCTTCAATCTCTTGGTTATAAGATGACTGCCAATAAAAACGAGGCTACATGCTTCCTTTTTAAAGAGAAAAGAGAGAGGGAGAAACTTTTATGTATCTGGCTTGAAAGTTGGGAAAAGTTACTACCAAGACTTCCAGCAACTTTCTAATTTTAATTTTTGCTTATATTTCACTGGAATTCAATCATATTCCTGAAGCAAACACTAGCTGCCATATTGACATTGTTAAGAGTATATGGTGAAATTACTGTTAGCTTTCAATAGTACTGTCCACTGCAATATGATATTCCTAGTGTTCTTGGAATATAAACCTTAGTTGATTTCAATATTTTTTTAATTTAGACAAATTAAAATATAAAATCTTAATAGTTTTAAAGTGACACTTTCTAAATACCAGTCTTTTTCTTTGATGTACGTTTCATTCTGAACATGATTTTCTGTATAATAACTGCTAACACTCTAATAATTTTCTTTTAAAGTTCTTCACTCTTAGCATTTTGCTGGAAATTACTGATTTTGAGTTATATTTTCCGAGGTTTTAATATAATTTAATAACTACATAATAAGATTTGTCTTCTCATGGTATGAATGTTTTCCACCATTCTTTTCCAAGCACAAAATTAATGATCATCCTAATCATGACCCTTAATTTCATGACTGAAGAATAAGATGAATATTTAACATTGAATTCATCACTGTAGGTCAAGAAGTATAGGAAAAAATTGATGATACATAAGATAATCTTAATAATATACCTTGTCATCATATAATGAAAATATGTGTATTCAAATTGGGATAGTAAAGTTAGATTAACCTCAGTTTATATTGTGAATAATTCATTGTTACATTAAAGCAAATGGCATGTGATTGGCTTGTTATTTTGAGTTTATTTTTGTTTCCCTTTGTCATTGGATAATTGTAAGTCTGTGGCTTGAGACTTGGAAGAGATATACTTTCACTGTTAGCTGTATGGCTTCTTTTATAGCCTTGCCACGATGATTCCAAAGATGTAACATAAGGATGATTCATGTGAGCACATGAGTTACATCATGTGCTTTAAAATGCTATGATACTGCTTTCTTACTTATTTTAAATTTGGAAAAAAAAATTTCCACTTGTTAAATATGGCATTACCGAGTGCAGACTCGTTCTTTTCCAAATCTGTTCTCAGAATTTCTCAACAAATTGTCTCAGCAACTTTTTAACCCACTAGAAGGATTTGATCTGGTTTAGGCATCATTTATCTCTGAGAAGTCACTGATGACTCTTAATTCATGTGCCAACTTGTGGGTTAGATTCCAGTGGGTATAAAAGAAATCTATAGATTAAATACATGAAAGATTATACAGGTGCTGTTCATTCAGTCTTACTGAGTTACAACTACAAAAACTTTGTAGCTATTTTTAATGGCAAAGATAAAAATATCTGGTAAATATTAAATATGTTCTTAAATATACATTTGGTATTTAATTGGAAGATATTTTAATGAACTTTCATAGTTTAATGTATTTTACTTAGATATAGTAAATTATAAGCACTTTATATGTAAATGGGCTTCCCTCGTAGCTCAGTTGGTAAAGAATCTGCCTGCAGTGCAGGAGACCCTGGTTCAGTTCCTGGGTCGAGAAGATCCCCTGGAGAAGGAAATGGCAATCCACTCCAGTATTCTTGCCTGGAGAATCCCATGGACAGAAGAGCCAGGCAGGCTACAGTCCATGGGGTCGCGAGAGTTGGACACGACTTAGTGACTAAACTACTACTACTATGTGTAAATATCTCCAATGAATTTTGACAAATGTAAAGACCATGGTTGAAATATGGAATATTTCCACCAGTCACAGAAAATTCCATTTGGTCCTTTGCAACCAATCCTCCTGTATTACTGACTACAGACAACCATTCATTTACTTTATGATTGCATTAAGTATTTGTATTGTCTAGATTCCCCATGTAAAGAAATTCATGTAGAATCTTTCATGTCTGTCATCTTTTATTCAGCATTATTATTTTGAAATTCAGCCATGTTGTAGCATACATGGACACCCATTCCTTTTTATTGCTTAATAGTAGCCATAATAGGAATGTGCTTGCTGCAGTTTCTATTAATCCATTCACCTGCTGACTGGGGCTTCCCAGGTGTCACTAGAGATAAAGAACCCACCTCCCAATGCAGGAGACCTAAGAGATGCAGCTTAAATCCCTGGGTCAGGAAGATCCCCTGGAAGAGGGCATTGCAAGAAGAGGGCATTTCACCTCACTCCAGTATTCTTGCCTGGAGAAATTCACAGACAGATGAGCCTGGAGAACTACAGTCCATGGGGTAACTAAGAGTTGGACATGACTGAAGTGACTTGGCATAGTTTTGAAAAAACAGTTTTTCAAAGTGGGAGTTCCCAGCCTTTGTATTTTTACATTTGCATGTACATAGATTTAATATCTATATGAAAACTACTATCTACCTACCTATTTATCAGTGAAAACTACTATCCAATCATGCTTACGGTTGGTATGATATAGAATATACTAATAAATCCTGTATGCAAATGTTTACATGTGAATATGTACTTCACACACCATTTCATAATCCCTGTTCTTTCTTCAATTTATGCAATGTTTGTCTATCCCTGTGTAGTAAAATGTTTTGCAAGATTATTCTGATGAATTTTAATGTTAAACAAATTTTAACATAATTTGTTTAATCAATAACTTTTTAAATAGATTCTTTTATAAGAATCCTACAAATTGTTTTTATAGTTAATTTTGTTGTGCATTTCTGATTAATTCCTCCAGATAAATTTCTAAATATAACACTATGGGTCAAATAAAATGAATATTTTCTGTAGAATTTACAGATTGCACTGTATGAACCACAGGCTCCATTCCATTTTCAGACGATGCTGTTGAGGCAGTCATGCATGGTATGGCTATTTAACCCACCCTGCAATTTGAAAAGAAACTATATTTTTGAAAACCCTACATAATATTTGTTTTATTTTACATTTATTTGGCTAAATAAGAACCTAAAATTCAGATTTTTAAATACATAAATGTGGTTTCATATTCTTCCTTCACTCAGCTTTATTTTCTATTATGTTATTAATTTTTAGCCATTTGAATTTAAGTTGGCCTCATTAAATAGAATTATCTCCCATATATGTCTTGAATATTTTTATCCAATTTATTCTTTTTTATTATTTAGAAATTTAAATGACTATATTTAAAATTGTTATTAATAGCTTATATAAGGTACTTTCCCTTTTAAACACTTATTTTTTGTTTATCCTATATGATATAGATAAATTTATTCAAAGAATATTATAATAGGAAAGTTATATTGATAATAAAAACTTACTTTGTTTAGGATATTTTAATCTATTCTTATGAACCACTTATTTCAAAACCATACTGCCTACAATGTATTTTTATTTTTAGAAGTACAAACTTCTCACCAAATTTTTTTCCAAAATTGTGTTGACGATTCTTAAATATTTGTTATATATTGTATGTTAATCTATGATTATCATGAATCATAGATCTGATTAATTAAGGAAGATGTTAAAACCAGTTTTAGGCACATTTAAGGAGTTCGGTATTTAAATATTATTTAATAGTGCAGTTTTAGGAAAAGAATGTGAAAGCAGATGCAGAAATGATTAACAACCAACAGAGCAACAAGTGATGATGACCTTTGGAGTTTTCTGTCTTACTGGACAAAAATCATTGATGTCTAGAACAGATAAATATCTACTTATTAAACTCTCCTTTTCTGAACTATAAGATTGCTCAGTACATAGAAAATCTTTTAGGATACAAGCCCAGTATAGCATTATAGAGGGGAAAAAAAAAACAGAAACCAGCAATCACTTTAGCCTACTCCACGTTCTGTTAATTATTCTGACAATCCAAGCTTGTGTGATCATAAATAATCTCCAGAGACTATTCATAATCACAGAGGGCTGTTCTCATTAGGTTTGGTCTATTTATTTTCATAAGTATAGGAAAGTATTAATCATGACTATTAAAAGATAAGCTGAGACATATTTTTTTTAAATGTAAGAGTTTATTTGAGTAATAACCAATCCAGCAGCATCAGGCTGGAAGTAGGTAGAAGGGCTCCACAGACAAGAGATTAGGGCAAGAGTTTTACAGAGAAGTAGAAGCAAAGTCAGAAAGAGTTTGATTGGCTACAGCTTAAGTGGTTGCAGTATTTGGGAAAGACTGATTGTCTGTGATTGGTTGTCCTTGGGTTTCTATTTCTTCCCCTTGAGCGGTCATAGGTTAATATTTTGGTTTACTTACATAGACTACTAAGACATTAAAACGTCCTCAGTCTAATGGTCATGTTGTTTAATTATTTAAATTCTATATAATTTCATGGCTGCAGTCAACATCCACAGTAATTTTGGAGCCCCCCCCCCAAAAAAAACCTGTCAATGTTTTCACTTTTTCCCCATCTATTTGCCCTGAAGTGATAGGACTGGATTTCCTGGTCTTAGTTTTTTGAATGTTGAGTCTTAAGCCAGCTTTTTTACTCTCTTCTTTCATCCTCATCTAGAGGCTCCTTCCTCTTTGCTTTCTGCCATTAGAGTGTTAACATTTGCATATGTAAGGCTGTTGCTATTTTTCCAGGTAATCTTAATTCCAGTTTGTGATTCACCCAGCCTGGCATTTCACATGATGTACTCTGCATGTAAGTTAAATAAGCAGGGTGACAGTAAACAGCCTTGACATACTCCTTTCCCAATTTTGAACCATGTCCATTGTTCCATGTCCAATTCTAATAGTTGGTTCTTGTCTTGTCTACAGGTCTCTCTTCCCGACCCAGGTATAGAACCTGGGTCTCCTTCATTGCAGGCAGATTCTTTTACTGTCTGAGCCACCAGGGAAGCCCCAAGAAACTGAGCCCGTTTTCTGCAGGGGACTTTGTGTAGGGCATTGGTTTCACATATAAAGTGAATTTGTGTTCCTTAATTGTGTCCTTGTCAGAACTGATTAAATGAAAATCATTCTCAAATATGGCACCCCAGGTAGGAAATAATTAAACAATGACAATTAGAATTTATGCTGGAAGCTAGGAAAAGACGTGCATGAACTTAAGCAGCCCATGAAGTATTCTCTATAACAATATAGTTTATTGGCTATCTCAGGTAAGTCTGTGTTGGCAACTTGAAGATGTCTTGCAAAAATAGTAAAGTATACTTTTCATAAAAATGTAAAATGTTGACTCTAATGCAAATATAAAATGCATACCTGACAAAGATTGAATTAATTTTGCCTAAACTCCTTTCTCTGTTCCTACAACCTTTCTTTTTTTTTAATATCTTCAATCTGGTGTTCCTTCTCCTACACCAGGGCTTTCAACTATTCCACATAGAAAGGGGGAAAAGTCTCTTTAGTTGGTTTGTATTACAAAGATGATTTTTCCCAGACAGGGACTTTAGCGCACCAGGCTTCTCTGCCTGTGGGATTTTCCAGGCGAGAATATTAGAGTGGGTTGCCATTTCCTCCTCCAGAGGATCTTCCCAACCCAGAGAGTGAACTTACATCTCCTTCATTGGCAGGCAAGTTCTTTACCAGTGATGCCAATTGGAAAGACCTTCTCAGACACTGACTAGGTGATAAAAAGTTCGTATTATCTGTTTCTATACTGAAATGAATGGTGATTGCTTGGCCCACACTAGTTATTTAAAAAAAGGAATACATACTGCAAAGGTGAGGATTAATTTTATTTAAGAATTTTTTATTTTATTATTATTTTTCTAGAGATAATTCATCATAGTTTTATGGGAACACACAGAAACCCCTATTTCTTCCATTATTAAGAATCTTGACACTGTTTCTTAAAACATAATAGCACTAGCCTTACTATGATAAGGTACACTTGACTCCTTCGACAACCTGATTTCCATTTAATCTGCCACCACTTTTAATCTTAATAATTCCGTTTTAGCCTAACACTGGAGGTGACACCAGCTCTAGTTAAATTTTTTTCAGATACCTCAAACTAGTCCCTGGGCAATCACCGTTAAGCCAATTTAGAGGAAAATAACATTTCTGCCATATTAGGGAAGTTATAAAATGTCTCAATTCTCCTTAAGTTTACAGTTAGTGCAGTGAATATTCTGTATGATAAGGAGAAAAATCTCACAGGACGTTGTGGATAGAAATAACAAGACTTATGAAAATTCTCTGCCAAATAGTCCATGCCCTGCATCATTTTTCAATGAATTATCCTTTGAGATTTCATTTTAGGTTGCACTCTTCCCATTAGTTTCATTCTTCATCCTGAAAGGGGGAAAAAAATGGAGAGACAGAGTGTTCTCTGAGAATTCTATACCCTTAGCATATCACTTGAACATAAGAGCAGGAAAAAAAAAAAAAAGTCAAGGATTTCATTTGAATAAGAATGATTTATCTACTCAGTGCTGAAGGACATGAATATATTATGGGTATCTTTTGCATTTGACTTTTATTTCTTTCTTAGCAAGTAGATGGTTTCAGAGAATGCTTAAAAACAATTCTAAAACAGTATGAGGCATTTATTTCTCTCAGTGGCATAGACTTCCATATAAATTGTTGAGCTATACATGAAATCTCAGACTGCTCCATAAAGTTTAGACTAGTGGCATAGTTACTTTTGCATTTTTGAAGTTCACTGTAAAGCTTTATAAACTTTCATGTGTTAATATACTTCAGTGTTTATGATTGATAATTTTCATACTAAATTGATATTAACTATATTTGTAAAATAAACATGTGCAGGGGTTCAGAAATTAATTTTTAAGTTGAAATCACATATAATTAACTAGAGAAATTAAATCTGAGCTATTACTTTCTATACTGTTTTTAATGTTTGTAAATTTTTACATTACTCTCTTTATTTACATGTAAAGTTTCCTTTTATGCTATGTACAGTTTTCTATATTTTAAGTACCCAAATAGTTCTCACATGTATGTGACAATAAGAACATTTTTTTATTTTAGTATCCTGGTTGGGGAATGTACAATTTAACATGATAGTTTATAACTGCCATATTTTTGATAGATTTGATATTTTAAATGCTTTCAATATTCCTGAGGCTGAGGCTTGGGCAGCATACTATTCTGCCATCCATGAAGGGGTAAATCACTGTAAATTTTGAGGGTAAAAGAAATATAATAATTAGAGAGTAGTAGGGGCATGATTTCCATTTCCTCTAATCTGAATTCCTGGCTGAAAAATTTAAGAACAGCTTCTCCCTCTATTTTTATCTTCCTGATACTTAGCATAGTCTTTGCCATATAGAAATCACATCATTTATAATGTGATGGATTTTGAAAAGCTAGCTTATTATATTCTGAATTTTAAAGCTAAGGATTAAAAATTCATGAATTAGTGTTGCTACTTATAATCCAGGAAAATATTTTAGAAAATGTCACTAAGGGATTCTAGATAGATGAGAGTATGGATAATTGGATAAGTAACACTGCAGGTTAAAAAAATTTTTAAATGAATAAAATTTGCACTCACTGGCTTGATAAATGAGGTAATTTGGGAGATTCCAATTGGATGTAGCTGTTGCTTCAGCAGCTGCAAGTTTTACCACATATTCATCCTATATTCACACGTATTTGCCTCATACTATAAGAAGGCAAGGGCCACGAATAGTTTTGTTCACCACTGTTAGCCTGTCTGCTGCTTCTGCTGCTGCTGCTGCTGCTAAGTTACTGCAGTCGTGTCTGACTCTGTGTGACCCCATAGACGGCAGCCCACCAGGCTCCCCCGTCCCTGGGATTCTCCAGGCAAGAACACTGGAGTGGGTTGCCATTTCCTTCTCCAATGCATGAAAGTGAAAAGTGAAAGTGAAGTTGCTCAGTTGTGTCCGACTCCTAGAGACTCCATGGACTGCAGCCTACCAGGCTTCTCTATCCACTGGATTTTCCCGGCAAGAGTACTAGAGTTGGGTGCCATTATCTTCTCTGAGCCTGTCTGCACCAGGCGTCTTTTCATAACGCTCTTTCTTTTCATTTTCCAGGCTGTGTATCTCCTTCCAATCCACATATTAAATTTATAACGTTTCTTTCTTGTGATTATTTGACGCAGAAGTCATTTGTTCTTAATTTGCCTTTGTTTTTTTTAGTGCCTGGTCATGTGTCAGGAAATATTCAGTCGGTTAGTGTTTAATTAACCCACTCCAGTGTTCTTTCCTGGAGAATCCCAGGGACGGTGGTGGGCTGCCGTCTATGGGGTCGCACAGAGTCGGACACAACTGAAGCGACTTAGCAGCAGCAACAGCAGTGTTTAATGATTTGCAACACTCTCTGTTTAACTGGCAGTGGTGATCTTGTGTTCAGATTCTAAATTAAACTCATGAGATGAGATAGTCTTCACCCAAGACTATTAGGTTGAAGAATGAATAAGCATTAGGCAAAGTCAGAGTATGAACATGGAGAATATTGTAGGGATCATGTGATTGCAATATCAGCTTCTTTGCATTGGGAACATGGGCATTCACAAGTGATGAGACTGTGTGGGTGCATACCACTGTTAAAGAAAATGTGTTCCATGGCATTGGTTAAAATGGTAAGGTTGACTTTATTCATGACCATTGTTATAGACACAGGGACTACTGTGATGGAATTATACAGTGAGAGAGAGACATCAAGCCAACCTTGAGTGCCCACAGCATGGGCAAGTGGGAATTCATAAACAGAGGTATGAGTAGGGGTCACTGGATGGAAAACAACTACATCAGGAGTAAGGGGGACTCTGGCTAAATCAACTTTGCAGAATACCTGCTGAAGACAGGCCAAGGTCAGGAATCAGACATCACCATCACTAGGGGTGGTGGATAAGAAACCTGATCAGATAGAGGGGGTGAACAGAGTATGGAAGGTCCAGTGGTGGGGGCTCTGGATAAACTGTTTTAGCAAAGTTCTTGCTGAAACAAGACTTTGCAGGGAAGTGCACAGTTGTGCCAAGGAGATGGGTTAGCAGTTTGACTAAAGCTTGGCGAAACAAAGAATTTTTTTGACCACCTCAGATCAGGAAAGCTTTCAGGAGTTCATCTAGTTTTGTAATTTACTAATTACATAATTCCCTGATAAATTGCTAAAAACATAAGCCCCTCAAAGTTATATCGACCACGGAAAAGTAGCACAATTTCGGTGGTTATATGCTTTGATGGAGTTGGCCCGTTTAGGAAGATGAAGAATTAAATGCAACATCATCTTCTACTGAAGAGTAGGTGTTGACTCAATTTATGCCAGCTCTGCAGCATTAGCTCTTCTAATCTCTGTGTTTCTTTATTCTGTCTGTTTCTCTAGCCTCCTGCTGCCGTACAGATTTTTCTAATGATTTTGCAATGGACTTGCTGTTCTCATTATTTGTGATTGAAATACCTACAACTGCTTTCTGTTTTCTTTTCCCAAATTTGCCTGAAACATTAATAATTGAATTACTGAGCCGATAATGGCATACAATTTTAGTGGGAACTTATTAATTACTCATCCCAAGCCCTGCTCTATTAAGGCTTCACAAATAGGCTAATATACCATGAAAGGCTGCATTAAATTAAAACCCTCTTCAGAGGTCCTACCTAGCTTAGCAAAATACTCACACCTCAACCTGAATTCTGAAAATTTGTTGTAGGAACTGTATGAAAAATCTACATTGTGAGTTCAGTTCAGTTGCTCAGTTGTGTTTGACACCTTGTGACCCCATGAACCGAGGCATGCAATGCCTCCCAGTCTATCACCAACTCCCAGAGTCAACCCAAATCCATGCCCATTGAGTCGATGATGCCATCCAGCCATCTCATCCTCTGTCATCCCCTTTTCCTCCTGCCCTCAATCTTCCCCAGCATCAGAGTCTTTTCAAATGAGTCAGATCATCACATCAGGTGGCCAAAGTATTGGAGTTTCAGCTTCAACATCAGTCCATCCAATGAACACCCAGGACTGATCTTTAGGATGGACTGGTTGGATCTCCTTGCAGTCCAAAGGACTCTCAAGAGTCTTCTCCAACACCACAGTTCAAAAGCATCAATTCTTTGGTGCTCAGCTTTCTTCACAGTCCAACTCTCACATCCATACATGACCACTGGAAAAACCACAGCCTTGACTAGATGGACCTGTGTTGGCAAAGTAATGTCTCTGTTTTTGAATATGCTATCTAGGTTGGTCATAACTTTCCTTCTAAGGTGTAAGTGTCTTTTAACTTCATGGCTGCAATCACCATCTGCAGTGATTTTGGAGCCCAGAAAAATAAAGTCAGCCACTGTTTCCACTGTTTCCCCATCTATTTCCCATGAAGTGATGGGACCAGATGCCATGATCTTCGTTTTCTGAATGTTGAGCTTTAAGCCAAATTTTTCACTCTCCTCTTTCACTTTTATCAAGAAGCTCTTTAGTTCTTCTTCACTTTCTGCCATAAGAGTGGTGTCATCTGCATATCTGAGGTTATTGACATTTCTCCCGGCAATCTTGATTCCAGATTGTGCTTCTTCCAGTCAAGCATTTCTCATGATGTATCTGCATATAAGTTAAATAAGCAGGGTGACAATATACACCCTCAACGTACTCCTTTTCCTATTTGGAACCAGTCTGTTGTTCCATGTCCAGCTGTAACTGCTGCTTCCTGACCTGCATATAGGTTTCTCAAGAGGCAGGTCAGGTGGTCTGGTATTCCCATCTCTTTCAGAATTTTCCACAGTTTATTGTGATCCGCACAGTCAAAGGCTTTGGCATAGTCAATAAAGCAGAAATAGATGTTTTTCTGGACCTCTTGCCGGGGGCCAGCGTGAGGAACTCCACCCATGGCAAAGGTCATGAGGAAGGAGGCTTGGCATACGCAAAGGCGTGATCAAGCCTCAGGAAACCCCCTGTTCCTGAGCATCTACCCCAAAACCAGAGTCAGTTTTATGCTCTCACCTACACCTCTGACTTTACGGGGGGCTCTCCCCCATAACCCTTTTTCTCGGAAAAGGAGTAAACGTGCAGCTCCAAGGCAATAAAAATTCCTGGGCGTGACAAGAGTGTTTCAGTTTACGGACTTCGTCTGGCCACATGTGATTGTTTACAGCCTCCCAATCTGAGAGGCACGAGATGTTTTAGACTTACTGAAGGCAATTTCTTTTGGGGAGTTGGAAATTATTAGCATAGTGGGTTGGTTAGGAATTATATTGGTGAAGGGTTTTTCATTTGTTGTGCCAATAATGGCTGCTAATTCCCTGCCCTGGGTGGGACAAGGGTGTCTCAGGGTCAAACCTCTCTGCTGACAGACTAGCTTGTGTGACAGGATTACCCATACTCCTGCCACTACGCACATGATTGTTTACCACCTCTCAACCATAAACAGCACAGAGAGTTTTGGAGTATTTTGAAAGTCTTAATTAGCATAGGGCTTTTCTCATTGTTGAGTCAATGATTGCCGCCAGGCCTCCATATCCTTAGGCACCTGGGAGTATATTAATCAATGTATTTGGAATATAGAAAAGGAAATATAGTAGTTTTTAAGGTTAGCAATACTAGACTTTTTGAGTTAATGAATTTTCTCTTTTGTAATAGATCACTGTACTTTGTTATAAATCACTGTGTCCTTGCTATGTAAAAATGTAACTTTATCACTATCTTAAGACTAAATAGATCTTAAGGGGAACATTGGGGAAAGGATTTTCATTTGTTGGGCTGATGTTTGCTGCTAAATCTCCATGTTCCCTGCCCTTATAATGACTATAACTAGCAATTAGGAGAAATAAGTATTAACATTTAAGATTAATCATGTTAACCTTGGGTTAAATAAATTCCTTCCTTGATTGTAACTCACTACACCCTCACCCTATAGGAATGCAACTTTATTTGGAGGGTGGTGCCTGGTTTAAGAAAAAACACCCTTGTAAAAAATAAGTTTTTGGTTATCAGAAAGATCATAAAATGTCAGCAGGTCTCATTCATGGCCAGAAGATGATGTAATATCCCTAAGACCTTTTTTTTTATACATTTATGTGAAGCACCTGATTTTGATAAAGGTCAGGCCTGCGTATTCATCCCTATGTGTAACAAAAGGTATATAAGCAAACCCAAAAATAAAGAAATCGGAACAGTTTCCGGAAAGACTGATACCTCCATGTCGCTTCTTTCTTGCTCCCCATTTCTCTGGCTGAATTCCAAGTTATTCAGCCTCTTTTTCTCCACTAATTTTCCTACTACACTATCCGTTTCTAATCTCTCTATATCTCTGTAATTAAATATGTATTTTTCCAAGGACGCCGACGCCGTCCCCACCTTCAAATCACCCTGGATCCACCGGGGCTGGACCCCGGCAAACTCTCTTCCTTTTTTGATGATCCAGCAGATGTTGGCAATTTGATCTCTGGTCCCTCTGCCTTTTCTAAAACCAGCTTGAACATCTGGAAGTTCACAGTTCATGTATTGCTGAAGCCTGGCTTGGAGAATTTTAAGCATTACTTTAGTAGCGTGTGAGATGAGTGCAATTGTATGGTAGCTTGGGCATTCTTTGGCATTGTCTTTCTTTGGAATTGAAATGAAAACTGACTTTTTCCAGTCCTGTGGCCACTGCTGAGTTTTCCATATTTGCTGGCATATTCAGTGCAGCACTTTCACAGCATCATCTTTCAGGATTTGAAATAGCTCAACTGGAATTCCATAACCTCCACTAGCTTTTTTCATAGTGATGCTTTCTAAGGCCCACTTGACTTTACATTCTAGGATGTCTGGCTCTAGGTGAGTTATCACACACTATTATCTTGGTTGTGAAGTTCTTTCTTGAATAGTTCTTCTGTGTATTCTTGCCACCTCTTCTTAATATCTTCTGCTTCTGTTAGGTCCCTTCCATTTCTGTCCTTTATTAGAAATACAGTCTATCTGATGGGATATTAGCACAACCCCACCCCCAGCAAAGGGGAAAATAAAAAACAACTTTGCTTAAAAAAATAACTTGAATTTATGATGTGTAGTCTGCAGTCATTAGTTTCTTAGCTTTCCATTGTTCTTAACTGAGCCTTATGATAAGATTTATAGCCCTAGTTAACACTGATCCAAGAAATAGTCACCTTTTCCAATTTTGTTATTTTCCGTTAGTGTCATTTTAAAATGTAAGACAGACGGTTCAGTGGTAAAGAATCTGCCTGCCAAAACAGTGATGTGAGTTTGATCCCTGGGTCGGGAGGATTCCCTGGAGAAGGAAATGGCAACCCACTCCAGTACTCTTGCCTGGAGAATTCCATGGATAGAGGAGTCTGGAGGGGTCCATGGGGTTATGAAAGTCAGACACGTCTTAGAGACTAAGCAACAACAACAAACAGGATAAATGGTTATTGAAACTAGAATTCAGTAGCCCTGAACTGGAATTACAATAAGCAGTGATCAAACATATAGGTTTCCTTCTATGAAAGCAATGGTGATATAGGCAGTATATATCCTTGATTGGAGAGAATGAGGAGAAAATAGTGCTGCTGTAAGCACAGTTGTAACCTTTAATTTACATAAAAAAATACTAAAGAGTAAATCATCTTTCATAATGTGATTATTATAGATATTCTTCTCACTAATTTCATTATACATTCCTATCTTAGAGATTCTAACATGTGATGGGAAAACAAGATGGAAATATATTTCCAAAGAGCAGATGTTATTGATTTAGAATCATTCACTTGAAAATGTTAAAATTTCATGTTTTTAATGATATTTTATCATTTGATTTCATAGACATATAAATCCAAAATTAACATGTGCATTATACTTCATCTCTATAGAGGGGAAGACGAATATTTGAATTGGAATTTCTGTTCAATATAATTGTTTTCCTAAGTCTGCTCATGTCCTACCAAGCCTTTTCTTTTTTAAAAAATTAATTTATTTTAATTGGAGGCTAATTGCTTTACAATATTGTAGTGGTTTTGCCATAAAGCCTTTTCATAAAAAGAGAAAGTTCTGCTTCCATAGGGTGGTAGAGGATTCTGGATGATAATTAAGTATATTTGCTTTTCTTTCTAGTTATAAAGTTAGATGAAAGCTCCCAGCTACCCTGAGGAAAAGTGTGGCTATGAGACTGGGTCCCGCAACATAGGTGGAAGTGACAGGCACACCTCTTAGCCTGGGTCTAGGATTCAATTCTCCCTATAATTTCTCTTCTGTAAAGCCCTGAAATAGAAGGATCTTATGACTCTAAACCACCCCCTCCCAAATAGCCACTTCAGATTTAATGCAAGAGAAATAAAGTTCTATTATGTCAAGTCATTGAGAGGTTTTGCTTTCCTTTATATTTGCAAAAGTAAGTCTAAACAATAAAAGGGTTCCAACAACTTGTGCTTAACCCAGTTAAGGAAAAAAAAAAAAATCATAGTCAAAAAGTACAGTAATTGCTTTTGCTGCATTTTTGATGTTTTATTTAAAGTAGCATTTTAAAGTTTGTTATTCTTAATTAAAACTTTTACAAGTAATTTGAAAGTCTATGATACAAAGTGACCTATAATTACTCTGGGTCATGGATTTATATTATGAACCTTCAAAGGTGGTGAGTAAGCCAGATCTGGCTGATTACTCAGCCTAGCCGTCCAGCACCTTGCATCCCAGAACTGGCTTTATCATTCTCCCCTGTCTAGTAGAACTCAGAAAATGATCAAAGCTTACATTGTCATTCAATACTACTCAGTAAAATAAAAGCTGCTTACAATGTTAAAAAAAGGCTATTTAAGTCACAAAATATTCTTTCTTATTAAGAAAATACGTCCAGCAAAATGATTTCCTACAATCATTCTGCGTGTGTACTCCGTATGTATTTTAAGAATTCTACTATATTTTACTTTGTATATTTTTGCTCATGAACTTTTAAATCTATTGTTATTTTAGCACAAAGGAACGTCATCATATTGACATCGTATTGACACTACAAAAATTATGTTTTAAGGAGTCTCAAATGAGATAACACTTTTAAAAAACTGTTGTCTAAGTGCTTTGCTGAAACAGAATGCTCAAAAGTACTGGAAACATTTTTTATGATGGGTGGCTAATCACGTGCATTTTGATTATTCTGAGTAGGAAAAAAGGGATATTTGATGTAATTGTGTAACTTTTCAGGGCAAAATAATGCATTTGACCTTATATTCTGAAGAATAAATGAGTTAAATGAATTTTATTTTGCTGAGTATATCTTTTTGTTTAATATTTTGCATTTTACATAAAAAATTTAAGCATAAGATAACTCCATTGAGAAATAAAAACCGGCGTTACTTCAAATGCAAAGAACCGATCACCACTGGGAAAAATTTTCATGGAAGTCATGCACCACTTATCTATTTGCTTTCACTGGGTCAGAAAATTCATGATTTATTTTTAACAAATGCTGGAGACTCAATTTTTAATAAAGTACTTAGAAACCAGCTTCTTGTAATATGTTAAATGTTTTGACTTTCAGTGATACTTAGCATATCGGTTGATGTCAGAATGTTAAAAAGGCAGTGTTGAATTACAATTCAAAAGAATCTGAATAAACTTACGGTGAAAGTCCCAGCAGATGAAGCAATGTTTGTTAAGGAAAAAGTCACTGTCTGGGATGCAGAATGTGCTTCATATGTAGGTCAAATGGACAAGAGCCCACCAGAGTACTCATTTTTACTATGTTATTTGATTCAGTTAGATGAAATTATTTTGATAATAGGTTGATGATTTTTTTAACCAAGCTCAGCAGTTTATTGTTTTTTTTTCTTTACTAACACAATTGTATTTCTAAAACTACTGTTGAATTATCAAACGTATAACTAGACACAAAGGTAAATTGGGGAAGAGATAAAAATTGTATTTCCAGATTTAAAACAAAGGTTGAAAAAAAAAGGTTGTTTATTTACTTTGTGAGTCAGGAAAGAATGGACTAATTTTCCTTAAAAAAAATTGTCAGGGCCCTTCATGTAACTGTGATCTCATCAAAACTGAATCAAATTATCACCTCTACAAATTCATAGGTAGATCTCTTTATAATGTTTTAACCAACTAAATCTGGATAGCCTTAGGAATATAACCTGTTATTATTAGAACAAACGCATAAACAGAAAATCAATGTAAGTTAATTTAGAAAAGAGGCACAGCTTGCATAAGCAGCTAACTGCTGAAAATTTACCATCCTCAATTTCAAATGGAGACTGAGTTGTAGAAACTACTGAAGAAGAAAAAAGGGAGCTCCATATGTCTTTCCATATTGAGAAATATGTCCAAGTAAAGTGAAAGCACAAGCTTTACACTCTGTAATTTTTATAAGGACCTAGGACAAAAATTTTCCCAACTTTTTTTTTTTACAGTGAATCAATTAAGAAAGACATAAACATGATATCAGAGAAGTAGCTACAGAGCAAAAGTATGGTTTAATGAAGATCCTTGTTTCTCCTTTTGGAGAATACTATTACGGAATTTAGTAATTACTTTCAAAAGAACATTGCAATAACTCTACTCAGGTTCATAAAGCTTTCATGTGAAATACATGAAGCACATTATAAACATATAAATACATACATTTTTTGGTCACAAGTGAACTGTAACATTTAGTGTATTCCGAGAAGCTCCATCAACAATAAAAATGTTTGGGAGAATGAACCAGAGAATCAATCATGTTGTGTTTAAAGTGCCATTCTGGAAAATCCACTCATAGTCCTTTACAGTAATTCTGATACAATCTATAAACACTGCAATATAATTTGGTTAAACAATAAAGGAGTGGGCCCTTTCTTTGGAACGACTATTACTTAGGGTATCTGATAGCAAAGCCCTCAAGGGTTACCAGGAAGCGTTCTGGTTTTTGTTCTGTTTCTGTCCAGACAGAATTACTCTTAGTACTTTCTCATACTTTATTTGTTTTTTCTGCCATATTTTATTAGAGTTGGTTTTAAACATGTCTAAACTTAAGTAGTGCTACAAAATCTTAAAGAAAAAAATTCCTTCTGATAAATCTCAAACAACGTAACTTGAGTCTTGGGTTGTATTTAATAAAAAGATGTTAGAAGATATTTTTCCTTGGGCAGTCTGAAACTCAGGTTGGTAAATTTCTGGCTTAAGATGGTTGGACAACAAAGAAATTTAAATCTTTATTATCTTTTTTTTTTTTTTTCATTATAGAAAATTTTAAAGATATTAGAAAGTAGAGGGGGTAATGTCTTGACTCGGATCCATCCAGTTCTCAACTTCCACTAATGTCTGTTTTATGTCATTTAGCAGGACCCCTTGCCCTGACACAAAGGAAAGACATATTTTGTATTAGATACCAACTTAAAACATTATCATTATATTAATATAATTCCATTATGTTATCAAATGTCTAGTCAGTATTCACAGTTTGTTTTACATTTTGTTAGATTTGGAATTCAAATAAAGTCCATTACATTGTATTAGGCTGTCTCTTAAAGCTCTCTTACTTAGATTACCACTACATTTCTTTTTTCTCCTTGCTACATTTGATTGAATAAGTTTTAGTTATACTGCATTTTTATGTGTCTCCTGTTGAGACAGAAGTCCCTGACCCCATAGTATATACCACATAAGAATAATTAAGAATCACCGTGATAAAGAAACACTGTTACTGATAGAAAGGAGTATCTTCTAGATACAGCTCAGTGGAGAGGAAAAATGTGAGCACTGCTAACACCACCTACTATTTTACATACCTGATAATAAACAGAGAAGAGTTGTCATTAATAATTTGGTGTCTTTAACTCATCCCAAAATAAATTTCAGAAATATTTCCTTGATTCTAGGCATGATCATTTAACACAAGTTGTTTAGGCAGTAATAAAGATGTCATGATGAGGTATTTTAAGCTTTTTTTTTTTCTTTTCAGCATTATCAGTAGTATATTCCTATTCATACAAGATGCAAGATGAGTGAATATTCAAATAATAATGGGAAATTCTTGAATTGTTATGTTATGTATTGTCACATATTTTTAATATTAATATTAGCAAAACAAGACCAAAAATTATATCATGAGGTCAGTGAGGTGACCAGTACATTTATACAAGATGTAGAAAGTTATTTTTAAAGATGTTTAATAATTTAACAGTACATTTAGAAAATTATTTTTGTTCTTAGGTCAAATTTTAGGATGTTATGTTAATAAAGAAATTTTTATTACCTTATATTTTATGTCTTTAAAATTTTATTAAATTTAAAAGAATATAAATTCAATTATTGTATTAAATATTGATACACACCAATAAAAATTGATAATCATTATTTCATGAAAATAAAAATAAAAGGTTTATTCCAACAATGCAATGTTGTTATTATAGTCTCCATCATTATGTTCTATTTAGTCTATCTATTTTACAATGTTTTTAACTTGCCCAAATTTACAAAGCTAGTTAAGGTCTGGGTTAGAATTTGAATCTATTTGGATTTCAGAGTCCATGTACTAACTATTAGATAATGCTTCCATTTTGATTGTTTGTTTCATGTTTTAAAATATGAAACACATAAAACACGACCAGAATATTTTCATTGTAAGCCACACCCTCAAGTTCATTTAGTATATCTTTCTCAAAAGTAAACAGTAAACATGAATTTGATAATTTAGACTTCAAGTCCATTTTAATCCATGCAAGGGAATTTTAAATATATGTGCTATTTATTGTTTTGTAGCTTTCTTTTAATCCATGATTTTTTTCTTTTATCTGTGTCTGCTACTGCTGCTGCTGCTAAGTCGCTTCAGTCGTGTCCGACTCTGTGCGACCCCATAGACGGCAGCCCGCCAGGCTCCCCCGTCCCTGGGATTCTCCAGGCAAGAATACTGGAGTGAGTTGCCATTTCCTTCTCCAATGCATGAAAGGAAAAGTGAAAGTGAAGTCGCTCAGTCATGTCCGACTCTTAGCGACCCCATGGACTGTAGTCTACCAGGCTCCTCCATCCATGGGACTTTCCAGGCAAGAGTACTGGAGTGGGGTGCCATTGCCTTCTCTGTGTCTAGTTAGATTTAAATCATTCTCTTTAGTTGGTATATAGCATTTTAACGATTATTATAACACTATGCATTTATCCCTTGTTTTTCACTACTGCAAAGAATGCTGCAATATTTATCCAAGTTCTTGGTATATATGTGTGTATATATATTTCTTACCTACGTGCCAATAAAATGATGTTACTGAAATGTAGTATATACTCTACTCTAATTTAATTAGACACCAAGTAGTTGTATTTGTTTTAAGTAACTCTGATAAGTAGACTTCTGAGATGGGCCCAGAGGATCATGCCCCTTGATATCCAGACTTTGTCTATAACCACCCCTCAGTATCTTGGGGGAATTGTTATTATAGTCTCCATCATTACGTTCTATTTAATCTATCTATTTTACAATGTTTACAGGGACCACTCCGGTACTTAAATTCGAGGATGCTCAAGTTCCTTACATACAATGGCATAGTGCAGTTGGCCATCCCTATGTGTCATATCCCTCCCATGATATAAGGTCATATGTCAGGGAGAAGGGATTTGTAATTGTAATTAGGTCTTTAAACTTCTAAGTTAATCAAATGGAAGATAATTTCTGTTGGGGCTGAATCCTTTGATCTTCAGAGACTCTGAAGGTGGGGACACTGAAGCAGCAGAGGTTCTCTTCATTTCTGACTTTGAAGAAGCAAGTGGCCATGGACATATTCTACAGCCTCAAGGAGATGACTTCCGCCAGCAACCTGTCCTTAGCTGAAATTGCAAATGAAATTGCAGCCCTTCTGGGACTGATTGCAGACCTGTGAGACTCTCAGTAAGGGACCCAACTAAGCTGTGCCTGGACTCCTGAACCACAGGAAATGGGAAAGAAAACACGTGTACGGTCCCAAATCACTGTGTTTGTGAAATACGGACAGCATTTTCTCATATCTTTGCATTTGTTATCTGACCTATATTTCAGATACATATTTGTTATATACATATATATATATATATCACACAGAAATGCACGCACACTTGTTCTCTGTTTTGTGTTTAAGAATTCCTTTCATTTTTCACATTCAAGGTCATAAAGATATTCTCCTATATACTTTTAAGAGCTTTCATCTGGCTTTTGATGTTTTTAACATTTATGTTTTCAATTCTCTTGAGATCTATTTTTATAGAGTGTAAGGTGGCCATCTGTTATATAAAATAAAAGTCTGATATTTCTAATACCTATTATTAAATTATCCAGCTGTTTCTCTTGAATTTGGAACATCACCTGTAATATTTACCAACATTTCAGTGTGTTTCTATCTCTTGCTAGATTTAACTTTGTTTTAAGTAAGTACCATCTGTATTTTTTTTTTTTTTCATTTTGGACATGGCTATTGTTGTCATGTCTGTCAGTATAGAATCATATAGAAACAGGGAATTAATCTACATAGCTTTTACAAGTGAGAGTTGGATGAAAGAATAGCACAACTATATTATGAGAGTGGTATGATTAGATATTAAAGTTTCCTTTTTATAATTAAGTATATGGGATTTTTCAGTAAATATAAATTCATTAAGTGTGACAAGTATAATATATGGAGAAGACAAAACATGTGTGTGTTTGCTAAGTTAAGAGGTCTTGTCATCTCTTGAACAGTATTTAAGCACATGAAAGCATTATCCATAATGGGAGTTAGTATTACAAAATAGTTATTACATTAGAATTTGGAGTTAAGCAAATTATTCTGAACTACTAGTATGTTATGCTGTTAACTAGCAGCATAGTTGTCTCTGGCATCTGAATTCATACTTTCTCAGTGGTTTCAACTGTGTTAACAAAATGATCTGTCAAAAAGAAACACAATAGGAAACTAAGCTGACTGCAGAAAAGTAATTGATGAAATAATATTTCTCCTTTTCTTGGAATACATGAAAATATATTTGCATTTTATGTATTCTATTGGACATTACATTATTTGATATTTAGTTTCTGAGTGAGGTATTTGTTACAGCTAAATTTGCATTTCAGTTCTGGTATTCCAAGAAATAATTCTGTAATAGCATTTGATGTGAAAGCAATCTTAAGAAGTTTATTTTGGTAATGAATACATATATATATATACACATATATATATGTATTTATATATAAATTGGAGTTGAGAAAAAAGATACAATAGGTGGCAAATGCATTAAACATTTGCAAATTGTCGACTAGAATACTTTTGGGAGACAATAAAAAGTATAGAATACCTTTGGAACTGAATTTATTTCCAATAGAAGAAAGAAAAAGTAAAATGAGAGGAAAGTAGTTGCCAGACCTAGGTCACATTTTTAGCTGGACACTGCTGTACTTTGTTGCTGAGTTTTGCAAGATGCAACTAAGGTTAGGTAATTATGTTCATTCCTGAGTAAGGCTGAAAGATGCATTTTAAGTGTATTAGTCAGGGTCAGCTCAGTAAAATGGAAATTGCATAAAGTAACATAAAGGATTTAATGTAAGAAATTGCTTACACAGGTGTGCAGGAGCTGAGAGAGCAAACAAAGAAATGAGGTAATCCCAAACTAGGAACTGCAGGAAATTGTTCCCACGTCTTTGTCTGGGAAAATGAGAAGCGTCCTAGAAGCTCAGAGGGGCCTCCTGGACATCTACGTCTTAAAGGAGGGATACATTTGAAGAGTGCACTGATGTTGATTCCAGAGTCCAGAACAAACTGGAGGTGGTACACTGACCTCTCTGGCTGTGGGGGCAATATTGAAAGGAACAGCAAGCAGAAGTGGAGACACAAAGTCCCTTCTCCTCAAACTTTGCTTCCAGATTTTCCTACGTTTCTCCTACTTCCAGAATTGAGTGGAAAGCCTCTAACAAAAAAATAAGGGAAAGGCAGGTTATAGAATCCTAGCTTGAGCATGCCCAAATAGATTTGAAGGGACTTTTTCGCAGCTAAGAGACCCTAATGCTGAGGAAGATTGAAGGCAGGAGGAGAAGGGGACAACAGAGTACAAGACGGCTGGGTGGCATCACTGACTTGATGGACGTGAGTTTGAGCAAGCTCCAGGAGGTGGTGATGGACAGGGAAGCCTGGTGTGCTGCAATTCATGGGGTTGCAGAGTCGGACACGACTGAGTGAACAACAACAAAGGGACAAGAGCTAAATATGCTGCCTATTCAGCATATCCATACATATCTTGTTAAACATACTGATCTCTTGTTAAAGAGTAACATACTCACTAATATCCATGTATTCTTTACATGAACAAAGACACTCTCATCCTTTCATGTAAGATGTATCTTGGTATCCATCTCAGTGCACTAATCATGAAAGAATATTTGGGCCATTTTGTCTTTTAGGCTAGTCACAAAACTTTGTGAATATCTTCACAGTTTAAGGACTCAAATATAGAGTTATCCACAAAAAATAATTGAAGATAGAAACATAAAAAATTAGTCAATATAAACTAATTACTAGGAATACAACCAGCAGGGAAGAAAAGATGTATAGTTACTATAATTTTCTTTTTCATATTTAGGTTCAGTGGTTTATTTATTACCCATTTTATATTGTTTTTGATCTCAGCCACCACCTCAGCTGGTCAGTGTCTGGCAAAACAGAAGGATGATACAAACTTTCATTCCTGAAGGGCCTGAATCCTCAGAGGTCCTTCCTATTGCTCCCTGTAAGAGTTCATTAACATTTAAGAGTAAGCTCACAAAAAACCCTAGGTCAAAAATATTCTCTTTGTCTCAATTGTGTAGCTGTCTTGCAATCTGTCTTTGATAATTGAAATTAGTAACTTCAGCAATAACTGTTAGCTCTTTCTTTGCCTATCAGTTCATAGAAATGAGAAGAACAAAACGCCCACATGGCTACATCAATTTCTAATTCAGTATAATTATTTTGGTATCACTTGATAGAAACAGTCTTACTGTTGTGAACTAAGACTTCTAAACTGGTTAACTCTATGGACATGAGTGTGCAAACTCCAGGGGATAGTGAAGCACAAGCAGGCCTGGTGTGCTGCAGTCCATGGGATTGCAGAGTCAGACATGACTTAGCGACTAAACAACAACAAGCCAGTGGAGCACAGAGTGCAGAGAAGGGAAGCAAAGCTTTGAAGCAGTATTAGAGTCTAACAGTGAGGAAAGCTACACTCAATTCCACCACTTCATCTTCGTATCCGGGCTTTTTTTTTTTGGCACCACAAAATATTAGAAACACCCACCCAGTAAACAGCTCTTTAATCTTACAGAGAATATTATGTCATACTAATAATATTAGATCAGTTGCCTATCAATGCACTGTGCAGGGAGACCAGTATAATCCATGGGCATGAGCTCATTGCTGCATAAGTTTTGTTGTGAAATATATTTCTTCAAGAATATGGGTACCATGACTCTGGATAAGGCATTTTACAAGTCTACAGATAACAGTGTTGAATCATTTAAGGTAAGAAGGCAAATCCATACCCAGAATTAAAGGGGATATTACAGGGAGGGCAAATGATTGCCTACTCAAGAAAGGGGCCCGGTGTCATTATTTTGCTCTTCCGGTGACTAGTTGCTCTTCTTAGAGGAAGAATACTCCCTCTATATCAGGGGTCAAGAAATCATCTCAGGTTTGGCAGGCTTACTCATCAGTAATTGCAATAAGATCAATCTTAGTGAAGAAAACATTTTATACTGCTGAGCTCATGCTTAGCCTCCAAATGGCTAGTCATGGCCACTTTGTACATGGGTCCATTGTGCACAAAGCAAATTAAAGAGAATAACTGATATGCATAGATCATATAGTCTTGTTCTCCAGATTATTAAAGGTTGACTCTGCAGTGGATATTCACTGATAAACATACCAATATAACACAAGCATCTTCTCACTCTATACCTTTGAAGATGTCCAGCCATGTATTTTCTTTTTGGATCTCCAAGTCAATCATCTTTCAATTGTGATCTTTCTAAGATCCTAACAACGTCAAAGTCTTGAACATTGCCCTTGCATCTTTGAGAATTTACACTATTTTTGGTCAAAATGGAACAATCAAATGCAAGACTCAAAGTTCTGCTTAAGGAGAGCTTAAGGCATTACTAAGCTGTACAAGGTAGTATCAGGAAGACTATCAGAATGTTAGTGCTCCACAAAATGTTTCCATTAATGTCTGCATATTAAGCAACACCACCCTTAATCAGGTGGTGTTTTTTCTTCATAAATCCACGAGTATTGAGAAAGTGTTCATGGATTCACTGCTGTGGAATGAAGTAAAGAAGAAATGTAAGAAAATCACATGCACTGGAAGCTGAGCCATATGCATCTGGAATTTACTTTTGTCATAAAGAGCTATTCAAGCCTGATCATGTAATAACCTATTTCTAATTGATTCTGGGTTACACTTGTGCAGAAATGATTTTTATAACATGCTGGATCAGACAGAGTACAAATTATAATCAGAAATTTACTTGAGTGTATGATCAACATTTATTTTCTATTAAATTCCAATAGTAACACAAGACTTGTTTCTCAAAACTAGAAGGAAAAGAGCATGGTCTTTCTCCAAAACTCTTGAAGTCAGTTTAGTGATTTTCTTATAAAGGCTCTAAATTGGCTCTATAGAATATTCTGCTTGTCAAGGATACAAAGAATATATTTGGATCTGTTTTGTCATGAGGGAAAAATAATAGAATAGCTTTCATAGCAGCCTGAAATTGCTGCAGAATCTTCTCTTGCTCTGAGCCCTACTCAAAATGGCAACTTTATGGCTAACTCATTAATGATCCATGAAAACACACTTGTATATGATTTTTTATTACCTCTAAAATTGAAAAAGCCCCTTTAAGAACTGTTCTTTTCTTTCTGAGTCATAATGCAAGATATAAAAAATTGTTATTTTGGAAGGTCTATACTGTACAGGTCAAGACCTCTAGACAGAAATTCACCAAGGTCTTAGATTTATGACCCTTATTATTAATGAGTTTCTCTCCCATTATCTAAGGTGAACACCACTGGTAAGACACATGCATCTTATAGACTTGCTAGTTTGTTTATTTTTTTAAATTAGGTCCAGTCAGCATGACATCATGAATTTAATTGGCCATTGTGAATTTCCATGGGTTACAATTAAGTTTTTGGTGAACTTGATCGGTGGTACTCAAAGTAAGGTCCATTGTACAGTGGCAATTTGAAAATTCTTTACTACTGCCCCACAGTAAGCATATAAATCGAAAGTAAGCTTTTACTTATATTATTATAAACTGACATAATCCACAGATTAGATATCAGCACTGGAGAAATTATAGACAAGAACAGAAGAGCTGGTACGGTCCTGAGGCAAGACTTTGAAATTGTACTGTTATTCTAGTCAGTTGACAGCAAGCTAGGGTGATGCATGGAAATGAGTCTAGAGGAGAATAGGCATTTGCCAGATCAATAGCTACAAAACAAGTGCTGGGTTACGTTTGTTCCAGATGAGATAAATACCTGGAGAGTGTTTTCAACTGAGTCTGCCATCTGATTAAAATTTTTATAATCCGCAATTTATTGTTAGCATTCATTTGTTTTTCACATAAGCAATACAGCCAAGTCAATGAGATGTTACAGTAATCTTTACATCTTCCAAATCTTGGGGCACTGACTTTTACAATTCCTTGTTAATTATCCTTGTTATCATTATTAAGAGTGATTTACAGCATTTTTCATACTGTACTGTAATAGCTTAAATTAATATTTTAATTAAGTGTACACAACTGGACACTTTTTCTGAGTGAAAAGGGTGCAATAATTATATCTGGACAGTAGGTGTAAATAGACTTTGGCCAGGATATATGGTAAATGTGTCTCTCTAATCATTATTCAGAAGCCAATGTGGGATTCTTATTATGCTTATTATGATTTTGGAAAAGAAAATATGAGGCATATCTGCCAAAATTGAGGTTGTTTCTCAAGTGTCGGGTATACTGGTTCGGCCAAAAAGTCCCATTTGGGCTTTTACGTGCCACTTTACAATAAAACCCAAACTTTTTGGCCAACCCAATAGATTACGCTTATTGCAATTAGAGATTTAAAAACTAGTAAAATAAGTACAGGTGGGTCTGCAAGCCAGCTATCTCACTGTGAGAAGTCTTTGTGTCAGAAGTCCTTTTGTCTTCTGACAATGATAGGCAGAGTGTTGTTTTTGTCCTCAGAAAATTGCATTATGTTAAAGGTTTACAATAACAGTGAAAGTTGCTCAGTTGCATCTGACTTTTTGCAAAACCCATGGACTGTAGCTGCCAGGCTCCTCTGTCCATGGAATTCTCCAGGCCAGAATACTAGAGTGGGTAGCCGTTCCCTTCTCCAGGGGATCTTCCTGACCCAGAAATCGAACTGAGATCTCCAGCATTGCAGGTGGATTCTTACCAGCTGAGCCACCAAGGCAGCATGTTAAAGGTTAATGTCTATATATCCTCAAATTTTTTGAATAACTCTCATTTGCTGGTATTATGCCACCTTTATAAATGACTTCTGTTCCTTTGGAAATAGCTTTGGAATCATAATTACATTTGTATTTGTCAGTATTATAGTCTTTTCATAGTGAAATGTTGCCTCTCTCAATCAAGGGGTTACAGAACTTTGAATAAACTAAAATCCAGAAGTTTCTTAAGACTTTATTTCTTTCCACCACGACAACACAAATGAATCTTCTTTTAACATGAATGTTTTTTCTCTAACAAATATAAAGTAATATTTTGGTGTATAAACATTTTATTTTATTGCTAATAATGCATTATTGATTGACCACTGCAAAGATTATGTCAAATAAAGTATATATTTACAGCTAATTAATTCTTGCTGAGTATTATGGTATTTATGATTATACTGTCTGATTATTAAGTGCTAATAGTTGGTATCTGTTGCTCTGACTTCTGACTATGACTACACTCATGGAAATCATTTCACCCACTTCAGTGGTGCCATTTCTCATTACTGTTTATGGTCTACACACCAACCACAGTGGAATTTATGAGGATGATGTCAGAGCCCTCACTCATGCCTTTTAAGGCTTAGTGAAGTGAATATACTTGCCTTGTTGAAGGATATATCAAGCTGGTGGTTTTGCCAGTAACACATGATAAATACACCCCAGCACTCCTAGTTCTCTAAACCTTTAGAATTTTTCCTCTTTATTTTTAGTAGGATATTGTTAGAATCTTAACCTAATTGAATCTAAACCAATACAATTTAGTATCAAATTTAAGTTTTTCAAAGTGTTTGAGTTACCTCCACCTATACACAGCTAGTCTTTTAAATCCAAAATCATTAAGTATACCCCCCAAAATAAATTCAAACTATTCTCATGTTATATTACATTATTCTGTGACTAGCATTCTTAGAATGCATTCAGGAAGTATCCCCCAGGTTTCTGCTGATATGAACTAACTAAATGCTCAAGCTATTTGCAGCATAAGCTCTCCTGCTGGTTCAGAAATTTGAGCTTATTTCCCTGGCTTCCCTGGTGGCTCAGAGGTGAAAGCATCTGCCTGCAATGCAGGAGATCTGGGTTCAATCCCTGGGTCGGGAAGATCCCCTGGAGAAGGAAATGGCAACCCATTCCAGTATTCTTGCCTGGAGAATCCTATGAATGGAGGAGCCTGGTGGGCTGCAGTCCACGAGGTCGCAAAGAGTCGGACACAACTGAGTGAGTCCACCCTCACTTCCCTGGATCACACTGGAAGTGACTCTCGTTGTGCCTTTGGAGGTAACAAGAGGATGAGGAAGTGTGCCATATAAAAGAACAGGCATCCCTTCTTTAAAAATATTAAATTGGGGGGTTTTTAAGATATTATTATTTTTGCCCCTCTCTCTTCTTTCTATTATTCCCACACATCTCTGAAGCTCTGCTTATTTTTTTAATCATTCTTTTACTTTGTTTTTGTTCTTCACATTAGTTATTTCTATTAATATATATTCACATTAATAGATTATATCTTCTGCAAGTTCAAATCTTCTTTTGAGCTCCTTTGGTGATCATCTTTCATTTTTGTTATTATAATTTTAATATCATAATTTCTACTTGGTACTTTTTAAACTTTCTGTCTTCTTATTAATGTTCTGTACTTGTTGAGTCATTGTTGCCATATTTTAATTTTATTTTCTAAGCATAACTGACTTTAACTGTTATGAATGTATTTATGATAGTTTCTTTGAAGTCTTTGCTTGCTAAATTCAACATGTGAGCCCTCAGAGGCAATTTTACTGGTTTTTGAGGTCCCCTCCGTATGAGTCACTTTCCTGTTTCTTTTCGTCCATCTTATACTTTACTATGGTTGGTGGTGGTGAAAATAGGACATTTGAGATAATCTGCTGAAATAATTCTGAATTATGATGGCACTGGGAATTGTTGCTGCTATTTGTTTGTTGATTTGTACAGTGACTTGCGTGGACTAATTTAATAGCATCTGTATCCTGCAATGTGAGGCCAGTGGTGATGTTGCTTGTTCTTTTTGTTTACTTTTTGTTGTTTTTAAGTCTGACATCCTAAGGGTCACTTGTGGGAAAATATAACTTTGAGACTGGCTGGAGATTGGTCAGAGGTTGTGATGAAGAACATTGAGCCAGTAAGACTTTCATTCTGTTGGATGGCTCTGTGTGTGGTTTGGGGAACATATTTAAATTCAGGTGGTTTAGAAGGCTGTCCCAGCTTTTATTTTCTGTTCCTGCAAAGCTTTATTTCATCCAGTGACTTACAGGTAGTTGGGGCCCCCTCGAGTCTCTCCTAGGCATGTGCGTGCTGCCTTATACTTGTGCTCAGACTTCTTGAACACTGGGGATATCTCAAAGCTTATGGAGACCCACTGTGCCTGTCTCATTACCCAGATTTCCATGTTATATTTTTGTCTTGTCTAAGTGTAGGCTTTTATGCTTAAAAGTGCTTGACTTAATGGATATCACAGCTGGGATGTTGGCCTTCCCTGATTGATTGCCCTGGGGTTGCCATTGTTTCTGGCAGTTCTCTGGGCCTGGTGATTTTCCTGTTCTCTCAATCTGGCCCACCCCTCAAACAGCACAACTGCAAGTACTCTTGGCCTGCATAGCCTTCCTATAACTATTCTGCCATTATGCTCAATGGATGACTAGCCGCAGACCCTAGCTAAAATATCACAGCATACAATTGTTCTAGCCAGTTTTTAGTACTATTTCTTTTCCCCTCACTATGCCTGAAATATAGGGAAATTCTCCCATATTCTGTGGGAACTTGATCATGACCCTGAAAGTCAATCTCACAATATTTGAGGGGAGGGGGCTAGGTCCCCCTGGAGTTTTTAACTCTCAAACTTGTCCATGCTGAGCTTCCAGCCATTGGTCAATTACAGTTCCAGTTCCCCTACCCACCCCTTGTCCCCCAGGCGAGTCTCTTCTCTCGGAAGCCTTGATTCCCTGTGTTCCTTTGTCTCGGCCTCATGGGGGGTGCTGCTTTGTTCTGTATACCCCTACCCCTTCAAGATTAAAGAAGAGTTGTTGAATTTTATTCTGCTCAGCTTTTCACTTGTTGGGAAAGAGTAGTGACTTCAAAGATCCTGACAAGAGGAACAGGAAACTGCAAACTTCTAGCAGTATTCCTTGGATAAATACCACCCGATTTGTTGTGTGACATGAGGTTTTGTTCAATTTCTAGGCTTCAAAAATGGTTGTTTTTTGAACTTTTCTTCCAGTTTACTGTTGTTTTTAGGGAAAATATATACTACCATTCAGGAAGTTCTGCTCATCTACACATAATGGTATGTATTTATAATGTACAGTGTATAATTCAACACTAGCTATTGGATTCAGGTCTTTGGTATATATTCTGTTTCCACTAAACATTTTTACATAGTAGATAAAGTCATCATGAGTGTTTTAACAGCTTCATCTCCTAATTTAAGTTGGGGTTGGGTTTGATTAAGTTGAGACTGGTTTTGATTGATTCGCATTCTTCCTATTATGTTCAGCACCAACTTTTCCAGTAGACATAGTTCCTAACACTCCAGTAATTTTACAGGCCCACAGAAAACTTTAACAGAATTTTCTGGTAAAATCAGAAGAAAAAAATGAATGGAGTTTTAGTTGAAAAAAAAAATCTCAACATGTAATGTTAATATATTTGTCTTTAAACCAAAGATGATATAAAATATAAATTTTATTTTTTTATTTTTAATAGAAGGAGATCATGAAGATAACAGTGCCTCAGACCCATGAATGCAAACTTCTGCTAACTTCTTGCTCTTTTACATTGATTATTGTGGAATTTTGCACTTAAGGCACTCTGTTCCTTTCTACTCAGAGACATTTTATCACTTACATTGGTTTCAGCAATCAAGTGGATAAACCCTTTGACACCCTGATCTGTCTTTTGTTTGATATTTTCAACACTAGGAGTACTCAGTGTCAGTGTAGCTCATAATCTCTCAAAATTGTTACCTGAATCTTGGCATTCTTTCAAAATGCTTCTCTCTGAAACAGTAACTTCAAATTCCTCATATTTTTGATCCTTAAACTATCATTTCTGATTATTCCAGTCGTCTAATTTTGTTACTAATACTGTTCTTCAACCTCTGCTCCCTTAACTTGAGTCATTAATCTCAATTCAATCCCTTTCTCTGTCTTTATTTCTTTCCTTAGTTTAACTATTTTCTATGATATCCAACTATTTATTTTCAAATATGATTGTGTTATATGTATTTTAAAACAATTTCAGTACAGGATAACTGTGATTATTTGCCTACTTTTGTTCTATGCTGAGGCTTTTCCCATGAGGTTAGAGAAAATAACTCATATAGAGTGGTACCACCACACAATTTTGTTGTCGTTGTTTAGTTGTTGAGTCATATCCAACTCTTGTGACCCCCCCCCCCATGGACACAACTTTCCTATTAATTACCCTTTTTTCTTCAACTCATTTCTATTTTAATTTCATATTTGAATTTAAACACAAGTTATCTTACACTTTAGAAATATTCTTGGCCTCATGGTGACTCTCCTTACTATTGTATATTTCTTCCCATTTTCAGTCAGTTTCATATAGTAGAATATATAATTTACCTTCAGATTTCTTGCTTCTCAGTTATTTATCAATATACTGCATCTGATCTCCATCTGAATGATTTTGCTAAAACTGGTATTGATATAAATATCAAATAACTTAAAAAAATTTAACCTAACAGGTAATTTTCATCTTGTTTCTTATTTAAGTTTTTCCTATTTTGTTGTTATTATTATTGCCCATTCCTTCTTTCTGGAAATTTTTCATTTTTAATCCAGCTCTATTGTGATCATGCTATAATTTTCATTCTGTCTTGGGCATTTTTCTTCTACTGATCTTCTTGTTTTTAACTTTTAACCTTCTTACTCTGAACATCATTCCTAGGTGATGGTCATATGCGTTTCTTCAGTTACTAACTGTATGTTGATTTTTCTCATATCTTTGTGGTGGTTTCATCACTCAGTCATGTGTGACTCTTGTGGCCCCATGGAGTGTAGCCCACGAAGCTTCTCTGTCCATGGGATTTCTTGGGTAAGAATGCTGGAGTGGGTATCCCTCTCCTTCTCCAGGGATCCTCCTGACCTAGGGATCGAAGCCGTGTCCTGTGTTGCAGGTGGTTTCCTGCATTGCAGGAGAATTCTTTACCAACTGAGCCACCCTTACTTTCCTAACTTAAAGCCATAATTTAAGCTGCCTATGAGAGAAATATATTTGGACATTTCTGTGAGAGTCAAACTTAATAAGACCCAACTGATCTTATATGCTCCACACCAAATGGTTTTATTTTCTTTTGTTTCCTATCTCAGAAAATGCCTACACCACCCACAGTTACATAAGTTGGAAAAGCCTCACTACTCACAACTCTATCAAATACACAGCTCATCAATTATTGAATTCATTGATTCTGTCCTTTAATTATTTGTTAAAGGCATTCACTTTTCTACATACCACCTGCCATTTGTTCATGTGCATACTATTACCATTTTTCACTTGAATTCCCACAACCATTTCAAACTCTTCTTACTGCTGCTTTTCTTTTGTCTCACAATATATATACTTCTTAGTGAAGACATAAAAATGTTCTAAAACACAAATATCTCCATTCCACTTGTCTACCTAATAGTATTTAAGAGCTTCTATCACCCTCAGGAAAAAGTCAAAACATTTTAATGCTCCATATATATAATCATTCCTTTGTAAACTTACCCATGCTTTTATCTTCCCAGTCTTTTATAGACTACTATTACTTTGTGTTAAATGTATAGACACTTTCTTACTCTTCTCCAAGTGTGTCATTCTTTTTCTCTCTGGTGACTAAATGTGTTACTCTCTCTCTGCCCATAATACTCTTTTATTTCCAGCAAAATTTCTCTCATCTTCAAGACCCTCTGAAATATGAATACACAGATTATGTTGGCTGTTCTTCCTGTTTTTCTTCGTATTCCCAAGAATACACCTCCTATAGCATGTTTTATAGTGGTGCTGTTGCATTTTACTTGTTTGTAACTCTTATGTCTTGTAAATTATGGGGGCCAGGAAATACTGTGTAGCATTCTAATCAAGACAACTAGAGTTGAGCAAAACACATAACAGTTCAGTCCAGTCCAGTCACTCAGGCTCAGTAGTGTCTGACCCTTTGCAACCCCATAAATCGCAGCACTCCAGGCCTCCCTGTCCATCACCAACTCCCAGAGTTCACTCAAACTCATGTCCATCGACTTGGTGATGCCATCCAGCCATCTCATCCTCTGTCGTCCCCTTCTTCTCCTGCCCTCAATCCCTCCCAGCATCAGGGTCTTTTCCAATGAGTCAACTCTTCCCATGAGGTGGCCAAAGTATTGGAATTTCAGCTTTAGCATCAGTCCTTCCAGTGAACACCCAGGACTGATCTCCTTTAGGATGGACTGGTTGGACCTCCTTGCAGTCCAAGGGACTCTCAAGAGTCTTCTCCAACACCACAGTTCAAAATCATCAATTCTTCAGCGTTAGTCAAATGCCTTTTATAAAGACAAGATGTCTAAAGAAAAGAAGTTCCTTAACAAAATACTGTGGCCAATAAATATTTAAATGGTTTTGTAATTCACTGTGTGTGGAGCTGAATAGAAAAGAGTTAGCTAGTATATTTAATTAATGGTTAGTATTGGTCCAATCTAGGATGTTTTAAGTCTATATATATCCTATATATATAAACAACTGCAGCTTATGCAGTCTAATTATTACACTTTGATGATACTACCCCAAAAAACTATGAGTATATTTTTTGTATTGGATGTGTCATCATCAATATAAAAGTTAATACATTTTTAGATGAACTAGAACTTTATAAAATATCTAGACAGTATGAATACTATCTTTTAGATTTCATTTTAAATTAATTAAACAATATAGTAATTTTCCCCTTCCCCTGGAGGAGGGCATAGCAAGCCACTCCAGTATTCTTGCCTGAGAATCCGATGGGCAGAAGAGCCTGGAGGGTCACAGTCCATGGGCTTGCAAAGAGTTGGACTTGCCTGAGCAACTAACACTTCCACTTTCATAGTAGATTAAACATAAATTATGGAATTTTTATATAAAATATGTAAAATATATCATGAAATACATGTCCTTTTAGTTGAGAAAATAAAATATTAAGGTAAATCAAAGAATGGTCTGAGAGAATCATTATAGTTCTTTTATCTATTTTCCAAGCAAAATTTTAAATACCTGTAACACAAATGTCAACAATGAAAGTAATTTTATGATGAGGCAAACATAAGTCTTTGTCAGCATCCATTTAAGTGTTTCTCTAGAAGCTCCAACTCAACATTCTAGAATTGGACTACTTTATTTTTCAAGGCCTTTTTCTTCCTGGGTTATTTCAATGAAACCATCTTCAATTTACGCACACCAGAGACCTGACCTTCACAGATGATTTCCACTTTACCTTTACACTGACAACATAATAATTAGCAGAATATTTTTGATTCTGTGTCCTGAACATCTCAATGAATTCACAGTGTGAAATAACCTCTGATATTACTTTTCTTTACCACTGCCAACATTATATGTTTGATTTGTATATATTTAAAAATATGTAGGCCCCATTTAGGCCCATTTCAGGTTTGGTGGTGAAGGAGAAAAGGGAATAAAGAAGTTGGATGGTATGTATCAGTAGAACAGTAGACCAGGATCAAGTAGAAGATGGCCTGATGGAAGACAGTACATCTTGCCAGTTTGTCTGAAATACTCTGCAGATTTCTCCCTACACATACCACAGCTGACCAACAAACATGATACCTCTTTTCTTGAGGAGCTATAGAGTATTTGAAAGCTGTACCAACCTAATCAGGTCTTTGAATTGCTTGTTTACTGTTTGGTGGGAACTTTAGGAGAAACCAGTTACAACTCTGGTCATCGTTTTGGCTAATCTTTCATCTACGTGGTACTTTTGCAGTTTTATGTATTCACCAGTCAGTGTTGGGATGCATAAATGCAAGTTATTATTTAAAGCTCTGAATTGATTCTTTATATCTCATTTACATCATTACTATTCATGTAGCAAAAATTGGATTAGTTCAGCTCAGTCGCTCAGTCGTGTCCGACTCTTTGCGACCCCATGAACCGCAACACGCCAGGCCTCCCTGTCCATCACCATCTCCCGGAGTTCACTCAGACTCACGTCCATCGAGTCCGTGATGCCACCCAGCCATCTCATCCTCTGTCTTCCCCTTCTCCTCCGGCCCCCAGTCCCTCCCAGCATCAGGGTCTTTTCCAATAAATCAACTCTTCGCATGAGGTGGCCAAAGTACTGGAGTTTCAGCTTTAGCATCATTCCTTCCAAGGAAATCCCGGGGCTGATCTCCTTCAGAATGGACTGGTTGGATCTCCTTGCAGTCCAAGGGACTCTCAAGAGTCTTCTCCAACACCACAGTTCAAAAGCATCAATTCTTCAGCGCTCAGCCTTCTTCACAGTCCAACTCTCACATCCATACATGACCACAGGAAAACCGATAGCCTTGACTAGATGGACCTTAGTCGGCAAAGTAATGTCTCTGCTTTTGAATATACTATCTAGATTGGTCATAACTTTTCTTCCAAGGAGTAAGTGTCTTTTAATTTCATGGCTGCAGTCACCATCTGCAGTGATTTTGGAGCCCCCCCAAATAAAGTCTGACACTGTTTCCACTGTTTCCCCATCTATTTCCCATGAAGTGATGGGACCAGATGCCATGATCTTCATTTTCTGAATGTTGAGATTTAAGCCAACTTTTTCACTCTCCTCTTCCACTTTCATCAAGAGGCTTTTTAGCTCCTCTTCACTTTCTGCCAAAAGGGTGGTGTCATCTGCATATCTGAGGTTATTGATATTTCTCCCTGCAATCTTGATTCCAGCTTGTGTTTCTTCCAACCCAGCGTTTCTCATGATGTACTCTGCATATAAGTTAAATAAGCAGGGTGACAATATACAGCCTTGACATACTCTGTTTCCTATTTGGAACCAGTCTGTTGTTCCATGTCCAGTTCTAACTGTTGCTTCCTGACCTGCATATAGCTTTCTCAAGAGGCAGGTCAGGTGGTCTGGTATTCCCGTCTCTTTCAGAATTTTCCACAGTTGATTGTGATTAGAGAATTCTTAAAATAATAGTCTAGAATTGAAATTAAAAATAAATAGTTTGGAACAAAATACAGAAAAATGTAAAAAGAAGTAATATATCAGCTTTATTAATAATGAAGCATTGATCATTAATTGATTAAAAGCAGCCGTTTACCAGCACTTTGACTTCACGGTTTACTTGTGACTCTTTTTAAACTTTGGCAAATGGAAGCACATAGAATGTGTTCTCTATGTCTGGCTTCTGTCACTTAATATGTTCATAGGATTCATTCATTCAGTACATATGGCTGTTTTAGTTTATTTTTGATGTACTCAGTACTATAAACAATTATATGAACATAACTTTTGTTTGGCCATTTTACTATTGAACATTTATTTTGTTTACTTTTTTTCTAGATATTTACTATAACAATAATGTTAATATGAACACACTAGTATGTATAGTACATATCTTTTGGTGAGTGATGTACACATTTTGATGGGAGTATATATGGAAAATGGAGTTCTGGGTCACAGAGCATGTATGTTCGAACTTGGCAAGTAATACTGAGATATTTCGTAAAGAGGCATACCCTTTAACATTCAGTCTATAAAAGTCTTCATTGCTCTGAATTCTCAATGTACTTACTGTTTTTAATTTTTTTTAATTGAAGCATAGTTGATTTACAATGCTGTGTACAGCATAGTGATTCCATTATACATATAAATATATTCTTTCTCAGATTCTTTTCCATTATAGGTTAATAAAAGATATTGACTATAGTTCCCTGTGCTATACAGTAGGGCCTTGTTGTCTATCTGTTTTATATATAGTAGTTTCTATCTGCTAATCTAAAAGGCCTAATTTATCTCTCTCTCCTCCCTTTCCCTATAGGTAACCATGTTTATTTTCTAGGTCTGGGAGTCTCTTTCTATTTTGTATAAGTTCGTTCATATCATTTTCAAATGATTTGGGTAAATTTGAAGGAGTGAAGTGAAGTAGCTCAGTCTTGTCCAACTCTTTGCAACCCCCACGGACTGTAGTCTACCAGTCTCCTCCATCCATGGAATTTTCCAGGCAAGAGTACTGGAGTGGGTTGCCATTTCCTTCTCCAGGGATCTTCCTGACTCAGGGATTGAACCCGGGTCTCCCGCATTGCAGGCAGACACTTTACTGTCTGAGCCACCAGGGAAGCCCCAAATCATTTGGAAACTTATTCCCACACAAAAGCTGCACATGTTTGATTTACAGTCACCAAAATCTTGAAGCAACCAGCATGCTCTTCAATAGGTGGCATATTCATAGTCTGGAATGTTACTCAGTGAGAAAAATAAATGAGCTATGAATAATGAAAGAAATGTTGAATCTTAATGCATACTGCTAAGTGAAAGATGATTCTGTTCCCTGATGACTCAGTGGTTAAGAATCTGCCCTCAATGCAGGAGATGCAGGTTCTATCCATGGGTTGGGAAGATCCCCTGGAGCAGGGCATGGCAACCCACTCCAGCAGTCTTACCTGGAGAATCCCATGGACAGAAGAGCCTGGAGGACTGTAGTCCATTGGGTTGCAAAGAGTCAGACACAGCTGAGTATGTATGCACACATACATTGGAAAACTGTGTTTAACTTGAAAAGAAGCTGCCAGATTTTCTTCCAAAGTGGCTCCTACCATTTTGCATTTTTACCAACAATGAAGATTTCCTATTGCTCCAAGCGAAACAAGCAACTGTTATTTTCATTTTTTATTTTTTAATTTTAATCATTCTAATAAGTGTGTATAAATATTGTTAGAAATGTTGTGTTGTTGTTGTGTTGTGTGCTCAGTCATGTCCAACTCTTTTGAATCCCATGGTCTGTAGTCTGCCAGTCTCCTCTGCCCATAGAATTTTCCAGGCAAGAATACTGGAGTGAGTTGCCATTTCCTCCTCCAGGGGTCTTTCTGACCCAGGGATCAAACTTGAGTCTCCTGCACTGGCAGGCAGATTCGTTACTACTCTGCCACTGGGAAGCCCATTTTAAATATTTTCTTGCAGGCAACAAAATTGCTAAATTCATTTATTATTGTTTAACATGTCTGTTCCATGTGTTCTTAATATCTATTTTTATTTATGTTACCCTTAAAACAGACATGAGATTTCTGGATCTGGAATCAGACTTATTACTTGCCATAATCTCACTGGGAGCTTCCCTCGTGGCTCAGACAATAAAGAATCTGCCTGCAATGAAGGAGACATGGGTTCCATCCCTGGGTCAGGAAGATCCCCTGGAGAAGGGAATGGCTACCCACTCCACTATTCCTGCCTGGGAAATCCCACGGACAGAAGTCCTGGAGGGCTACAACCCCTGGGATCACAAAGAGTCATACATGACTGAGCAACTAACATTTTCACTTTTCACTTTCACAATCTCATTAGCTCCTGTGCTCATGTTTTCCCCTTTTGCACAACCCAATGAGAATTGGTTGCTTAATATAGCACATGCAAAAACGAATCTCTGATACCACCTACCAGGGACTCAAAAAATATGAACCTGGGAATTTATATACAAATCTCTATACATATGCTCAGTCTCCTTCTAAGACTGGGAAAGAAATCTAATTTTCCTAATGTAAAGTAATCTCCATGAATAAAAGGGAAAGTCCTTGGTTTACAGCTCTTTAGACTGTAAATGAATGTCTCTGGGTTTCATCCTTCTTTGAAATATAAACACATACCTGTGAGGAGATAATTTCTGTATCCATCTAGGGGTCACTATGTAATCCCTCTGTAACTTCCTGAGCTTGTCTCTGAAACTACATACCAGATTTTTTTGCTTAGAACATACTATCTCGCCTCTTCAGAAACCATGATGATATTCACATTGCATTTTTATGTTATTAGGTCAATTGTGCATTTTCATTTATTTAATTATATCACCTGAGAATATTTACTGTTTTACTTATTCCATTAGCATATCTATATCTTTTCAGTGTTTCTTGCCTTAGAAAACTGGCATGGACATTTAGTACAATGCAGAATATAATCAGGGATCCTAAGGCATTCTTGGTTTATTCCATTTTCAGAAGAAAAGACTAGTTTTTCACTATTAAGTAGTATGGTGCTAGATGTGATTTCTTTTTGTAGAAACCATTTCCTTCTATTTCTAGTTTGCTATGACTTTTAAACATATATAGATGTTAAATATTATCAGAAGCTTTCCTGCATGTATCAAATAACCTTATACGTTTCATTTTTATTTGGGTCAATTATACTGATTAACTTTTCAAAGGTGAAATCAATTACAGACTGAACAACCATTGTTGTAGTTCTATTTGAATACTAATGCTAGATACAATATTTTGTTCAGAAATATTCATTTATGCTAATGAGAATAATTGTCCTATAATTTTCATTTCTTATGAAGTCCTTGACAGTGTTTGGAAACAATGTTATGATGAATGCGTACAACATTGTTGGAAATGGGCTCTCCTTTCATATTTCAGGAAGAGTTAAATAACATTTTAAAAATTGTAGAAATCCCAGCAAAATTAGGTGGCTTGGGAGATTTCTCTTAATATATTTAGAATTTTATTTACTTAAATGAATGAGATATTTTGTTTTAATATTTCTTAAATATTAATTTTTGCAGTTAATTTTTCTAGAAATCTATGTACTCAACAACATGATAAAATATTCATTGGCATTAATTTTATTAATACAAATCATATATATTTACTATCCATAAAATTCAAGTAGCATGCAATTTCTTACTTTTTAAATTATATATATATACTATTCATCATTATTTCTTCATGATAACCTTTGTGCTTTTTAAGCATATTTTTCATTAGTATTGTCTTAGAATTGTCATTCTAATTGATCATTCGAAGAGGCAGAATTACAAATATTTTTCTATTTATTTTCTATCTTATTTCTTTCTATTATAATATTTATTAAATTCTAAAAATTTTAAATTCTTATTTGTATTTTAATTTCTCCAAATGAAGAAATTTTACTTTCCTCAAATGAAAAAAATTTTATTTCTTCAAATATTAACTTTTTCCATTCATTTTGCTCCCTTTTTAATTGCTAAGTGGTCTTTTAAAGTATAATTTCTTTCCTGTTGTTTATTAGTGAGAATTTTTTAGATATTCCAGATAACAGCTTTTTGTTAGAGATAAGTATTGGAAGTATTTTCTCATAGGTTTTTGCTTGCTCTTTTATTTTCTTAGCAAGATCTTACTTGTATATAAGTGAGATTCACTGAGATATAAATTAACATGAGATAACATGAAAACTCTCATGCCTAGAACTTGATGAGTTTCAACAAATTTAGAGTGATTTATCAAGAATGAAACAGCACCACAGTTAAGAATTAGAATGTTACCACTGCCTGAGGAGAGTCCCTAATGGCCTTTTGTCCCCTCCACCACCTCAGCCTTGACCTCTTTCCCTATAATTTTCCCTTTTTCAGAACGTCAGTATTTGAAATTATGAAGCTGTTTATTCTCTAAACGTTTTCAGTTAATGTAAAGGTCATAATAGTATTTATTCATGTTCTTCCATTATTAATATTTGATTCTTATTGATGAGAAATATTCTCATGTTTTGAATTAACCACAAATTATTTCCATTTTATCAGTTGATGGACATTACAGTTGTTTCTAGCTTGAGATTATTATGAAAAATCTGCTTTAAACATTGTTTACTGAAATGATAGTTCTCTTTGAATTTCATCTTGCCAGCTACATTGAAAATTAATTGCTGTGTACATATAGATCTATTATTTTATGTATTGTCCTTTTTTTCCCATTGTTATATATGTCTCTAATTATGTGGATGACAATAAACTGTGGAAAATTCTGAAAGAGACGGGAATACCAGACCACCTGAACTGTCTCTTGAGAAATCTGTATGCAGGTCAGGAAGCAACAGTTAGAACTGGACATGGAACAACAGACTGGTTCCAAATAGGGAAAGGAGTACGTCAAGGCTGTATATTGTCACCCTGCTTATTTAACTTATATGCAGAGTGCATCATGAGAAACGCTGGGCTAGAAGAAGCACAAGCTGGAATCAAGATTGCCGGGAAAAATCTCAATAACCCAGATATGCAGATGACCCCACCCTTATGGCAGAAAGTGAAGAGGAGCTAAAAAGCCTCTTGATGAAAGTGAAGGAGGAGAGTGAAAAAGTTGGCTTAAAGCTCAACATTCAGAAAACGAAGATCATGGCATCTGGTCCCATCACTTCATGGGAAGTAGATGGGGAAAGAGTGGAAACAGTGTCAGACTTTATTTTGGGGAGCTCCAAAATCACTGCAGATGGTGACTGCAGCCATGAAATTAAAAGACGCTTACTCCTTGGAAGAAAAGTTATGACCAATCTAGATAGTATATTCAAAAGCAGAGACATTACTTTGCCGACTAAGGTCCATCTAGTCAAGGCTATGGTTGTTCCTGTGGTCATGTATGGATGTGAGAGTTGGACTGTGAAGAAGGCTGAGCGCCGAAGAATTGATGCTTTCGAACTGTGGTGTTGGAGAAGACTCTTGAGAGTGCCTTGGACTGCAAGGAGATCCAACCAGTCCATCCTAAAGGAGATCAGTCTTGGGTGTTCATTGGAAGGCCTGATGCTGAAGTTGAAACTCCAAATCTTTGGCCACCTCATGGAAAGAGTTGACATATTGGAAAATATCCTAATGCTGGGAGGGATTGGGGGCAGGAGGAGAAGAGGACAACAGAGGATGAGATGGCTGGATGGCATCACCGACTCGATGGACATGGGTCTGGGTGGACTCTGGGAGTTGATGATGGATAAGAAGGCCTGGCATGCTGCGATTCATGGGATTGTAAAGAGTCAGGCACGACTGAGCAACTGATCTGAACTGAACTGAATTATAACAATACAACAAGTCTCTCTTGATTGTTTTAACTGTATGGTAAGGTTTGAATTACATACGAGTACTCCAAATTTGGTCATTCTTTCAATAGTTTTCTCTATTGTAGGTCTTTCATTTTCTCATATAAAGTTTTCAATGAAATAATCAATGTTTCCAAAAATGTCTGCTGGATCTTGGCATTGGATTGAGTCTGCAGATTCATTTGGAGACCATTGACATCTACTGTATTGAATATTCTAATCGATGGATATGTTTCTCCATTTTAGATCTTCTTTAATTTTTTCAGCAGTTCTGTGCTTTGTGGCTTTGGGCTTGTGTCCTACAAATCTTGCAAATATTTTGTTTGGTTTGCCCTCAACTTTTCATGTTTTTATGCTATTATAAATGGCTTCTATTTGCTTATTACAACTGATTTTGCTCATTGACCTTGTGCTTCCATAAATGCACTTTTAGTTCCTAGCAGCAATTTTAATAATTCTTTAGAATTTTCTATGTTGACTATTGGGTTTCCCAGTGGCCAATCATTAAAGAAGATCTCCTGGAGAAGATCTTCTTGGAGAGGGCATTGAAACTTGCTCCAGTATTCCTGTCTGGAGAATCCCATGGACAGAGAAGCAAAGAGTCAGATGATTGATGTGACTTAGCACACACGCACAGGCTGACTATTAAGCAATTTGTAAATAGATTTTGGACATCCTTTTTAGTCTGCATAGAGTACTGTTTGTTTTTTCTTGTTTTATCACATTAGTTAGACTCCACGCAATGTTTAATAGTCATGGCCATTCATTAAATTTTTCTGATTTAGGAAAGTTTTTTTCATTATTAAATATGATGTTGGCTGTAAGATATTTTTAAATGCCTACTTTCAGTTTGAAGAAGTTTCCTTCTCTTTTCCTAGTTTATTAAGATAATATCAAATGGCGCCTTTTTTTTTGGGTGGGGGTCTATGTAGTTTACATATCTCTCTGGCTGGCAGAGGACTAGGTATGCTTCAAAATTGGATCACTGGATCGTTTGTAATCAATTCAAAATACTGGATTAGAAGATCTGGCACTGAGCTTGAATCTCCAAATTTTCTGCTTAAAATTCTTCAAGAGGTTTAATCCTGAATGCCTGGGTCATTCACTAAGGTCTTGAAGGTTAGTACCCTTGAAATACATTTTTATTCCCAGAACTTTTCATTTTTAAGAAAAAAAAAAGAAAGCTTTTCTGCTCCTTAACTCTTGATTGGGATCATCAAATGGCCCAAGCAGAAATATAGCACCTTTTTAGTTTCCCTTCTTCCTTACATTTTCAAACCTTTTATAAATCCTAACCTTATTAGTTCTGTGATGCTTTCAAGTAGATGAAAATATTTCCTCCTGGTTTTACAGTTGATATCAGCAAGAGGGGTTGATCTGAAGCAGCCTAGTCTGTAATTGGTAGAAAAAGAACCTGAAAATACTTTGAAAACAAAGTAAAGTCATCTCTATCATTAATGCAGAAATTATTTATAATTTATTTAAATATCCTTATTAGGATATTCTAGCTACAACTTTCTAACTGCAATAGCAGTTTGCAAGATATAGCTTTAATTATTAACTTTCAATAGTAATTTTTTAGAACAATTGAAGCATATAACACTCTTATCAAATGCTGGATACTGATTTTGCATTGAAGTTTGTACTATTGATATCATATAATGAAAAGATGTATATATTGATATTATATGATGAAAAGTAGATAAATGAATAAATGTGATTTTAAGTCATTTTAATACTACTGAAAGAATGAAAAAGTTATAAAAATCATTTAATAAAATATCAACAGTTTACTTTGGCTTATCTCCTATATTCCTTTCCTAAGGCTGCTGGAACAAATTACCACAAACATGGTGACTTAGAGCAACAGAAATGTATTCTCTTTCAGTTCTGGAGTCAGTAGTCCAAAATCATTCTCTCTGCTGAGATCAAAATATGAGCAGGGCCACACTCCCTCTAGAGTCTCTAGGGGAGAGTCTTTATTTGCTGTATTCCAGCATGTGATCAGTTCTTTACTTGTGGCCACATCACTCCAGTCTCTTCCTCTGTCAACAAATTGCCTTTATGTCAAATGATCCTCCTCTGCCTTTCTTTCAAATGAATACATATGATTGCATTTTGAGACCACCCAGATAATCCAGTCACTCTCTCCATATCAAGATTTTTATCTCCATTACGTCTGTATTGTCCTTTTATGCTGTCTAAGGCTCCATTCACAGGTTCCAGACACTAGGGAGTGAGTATCTTTTGGAGGCCATTATTCAGTATATCAAACTTCTCAACTCTGCCAAAATCAGGAAGAAAGATTTACAATAATGATATTTTACACATCGATTTTATACCACTTTTTAAATAATATGTCATGGTGTTGATTTAGTTATTGTTTCTATGTTGCAAATTATGAGAGAAAATAGAAATGGAAGGTTGACATATATTGGTGATTTATAATCAGACTGTATTAATAGAGATATCAAAACATCTTATATGAATATATTTTGAAAAACATCTAAAATGTTTGTAGGAAATATTTATTATATACCTATGATTTTAAACTCTTTCCTAGTGGTTCCAACAGTAAAGAATTTGCCTGTATGCAGGAGACCTGGGTTCAATCCCTGGGTCTGCCAGATCTCCTGGAGTAGGAAATGGCAACCCACTAGTATTTTTGCCTGGGAAATCCCATGGACGGAGGAGCCTAGCAGACTACAGTTCATGGGGTCACAAACTGTCATACATGACTGAGTGACTAACACTTTTGTGATCGTAAATAATATCCACTTAAAAATCAACCACTTTAGGCTTATCTGGAGGACTGAATTTTCATTATCTCTCGTCAAGCATGTATTGGTTGTGCTATCACAGAAATTTAAGAAATAGAATACATTTAGTTCACTAGTGAAATTCCAAATATTTCTCTTTGTTCTGGTTTAGATTACTCTGATTTTTTTACAGTTGATCTTGGAGTCTTTTCTGTAATCATTTTGTTTTTATTAGTTTTATAAAATTGAGCCATATTTCAAATACCATAGAAAAATGCAGAAAACAGCAAAATTTCATGTGTTACTTAAAAACATTTTTATTTTTGTGATCTTGAGTCTGATAATAAGATTCTCTTTCTTAATTACTAAGTATGTTTTGGAGCAAACCAGAGAGGTGTAGCAGTCAGATTAAGAAGTGTTTGCACTAGTTCAGGCAAGGGACGACTAAATTTCAGAAGAGCAAAGTGTTGATTTCTGTGCAAACAAAGGACATCTAAAGTAGTATTTATTAAATGACATTGACAATAGCTTAAAATGGATTGTATATGGGGGATTTGATGGTGTACTTGCCTAAGAAGGAAAGCTTTGGAAAAGTATAAGATTTTAAGTGATGTAAGAAGAGATTATGATTTTATAAGATTCATGCCAAAATTGGTATTTTCTTTGGATATTTGTGGAGTAATATCAAATAGGTCATCAGAAATGTGTTTGAGTTACAGAGACAAGGTCTTCTATATGGATCTAAATTTGATAGACAGAATACCTGGGTTTGAAGCCTGGCTTCACCCTTTAACTCAGTGTTAAATCTTGAAGAGATTACTTAGGTTCTTTGAGTATAAGTTTCTTTTTTGCAATGACAGATAATAAATGCTATTGTGTCGCTCAGATGCTCAATTGTGTCCAACTCTTTGTTACCCCATGGACTGTAGCCCACAAGGCTCCTCTGTCCAAGGGATTGTTAAGGCAGGAACACTGAAGTGGGTTGCCATTTTCTCCTCTAGGATCTTCCCAACCCAGGGAACAAACCCACATCTCCTGGGTCTTCTGCATTGGCAGACAGATTCTTTACAACTAGCACCACCTGTTACCTATGTCAAATATTTACCATAAAATAATATTTATCATATAAATCAAGAGCTGTCTAACAGTTAAAATGTGGTGAAAGTTAATTCTTAATATGTTGTGATGACAACAATGTTGATGATTAGGGAATACATATTTTACTTTTACTAGGAAAGAAAATTCATATCAAAATGAGCATTAATTAAGTTCACATGAAAGAACAATGTAGTATTAATCTTTTCAAATTATATTGATCATGTTGCTGTGATATCAACCATATATCAATATATTGGTTACTCTATTAGTATTTATGAGACATTTCTGAATCACTAACGAGGCAGTTTTTGTGTTAAATGTGTAGCTATATATAGTTATAATTTCATGGCTGCAGTCACCACCTACAGTAATTATAGACCCCAAGAAAATAAAGTCTGTCATTGTTTACACTGTTCCCCCATCTATTTGCCATGAAGTGATCAGATTTGATGCCATAATCTTAGTTTTTTGAATGTTCAGTTTTTACTCTCTTCAATCATTTTCATCTAAAGACTCTTTAGCTCCTCTTCACTTTCTGCCATAAGGTGTTCTCCTCTGTATATCTAAGGTTATTGATGTTTTTCCTGGCAATCTTTATATTTGGGGGCTCCAAAATCACTGCAGATTGTGACTGGAACCTAACGTTTGCTCCTTGGAAGAAAAGAAATCCTAGACAGCATTTTAAAAAGCAGAGACATTACTTTGCCAACCAAGGTCCATCTAGTCAAAGCTATGGTTTTTCCAGTAGTCATGTATGGATGTGAGAGTTGGACTATAAAGAAAGATGAGCGCTGAAGAATTGATGCTTTTGAACTGTGGTGTTGGAGAAGACTCTTGAGAGTCCCTTGGACTGCAAGGAGATCCAACCAGTCAATCCTAAAGGAAATCAGTCCTGAATATTCATTGGAAGGACTGATGCTGAAGCTGAAAGTCCAATATTTTGACCACCTGATTTGAAGAACTGACTCATTGGAAAAGGCCCTGATGCTAGGAAAGACTGAAGGCAGGAGGAGAAAGAGATGACAGAGGATGAGATGGCTAGATGGCATCACTGACTCGATGGACATGAGTTTGAGCATGCTCCAGGAGTTGCTGATGGACAGGGAAGCCTGGTGTGCTGCAGTCCGTGGGGATGCAAATAGTTGGACATACCTGAGTGACTGAACTGAACTGATATAGTTATAAAAAGTATTTTATATCTTATATATTTTACAAGTTACTTCACTTTTTTAAATGTATTTTTACTGATATAGAGGAGCTTTTTGTTTAACTCTTAATGGTTTCTTATATGTTTTTGTCTGTGTATGTATATATATTATATATATATATAATTTTAGCATTATGTAAATATTTAGCTTTGATTCCTAGTAGTTAACTATTTACCAAGCTAAAGAAAAAAATTCTGTTTTATTAATTTCTTCAAGAAAATATTTTAAACTTTTTCTTTCTTTTTTTTTTTTTTACTCACTATTACTGGTTTATTATAAAGGATGCCAGATGAGAAGATACAAAGGGTAAGACTGGAAAGGGTGCAGGAGTTTCTTTTTTTTAAATAAATTTATTTATTTTAATTGGAAGTTAATTACTTTACAATATTGTATTGGTTTTGCCATACATCAACAAGAATCTGCCACGGTATACACGTGTTCTCCATCCTGAACCCCCCTCCCCTGTCCCTCCCCGTACCATCCCTCTGGGTCATCCCAGTGCACCAGGCCCAAGCACACTGTATCATGCATCAAACCTGGGCTGGCGATTCGTTTCATATATGATATTATACATGTTTCAATGCCATTCTCCCAAATCATCCCCCCCTCTCCCTCTCCCACAGCGTCCAAAAGACTGTTCTATACATCTGTGTCTCTTTCACTGTCTTGTATACAGGGTTATTGTTACCATCTTTCTAAATTCCATATATATGCATTAGTATACTACTTTGGTTCTGTCTCCATGGAATTTAGGGTATGCCATCTTCCTGGGACATAAGTGTGAAAATATTTTGACTTTAAAATAATGTACAATTGATTTATTTCTCTATTTGTATTTGATAACATAAAGTATTTTAATAAGTATTAAAATGGATAAATTTTCAAGTTACTGAGAAGTTGAAGAAAAATTTAATGCCATGTAGCAAAGTTATTGAGGACTATTACAATTAATTTAACACACTGGAGTGTTTGAATTTCATCTACTTGTCAGATAATAGAATCATCACTTATGATTTCTTTCTGAAAAGTTAAGGAAGCTCTAAAATAAATAACTACTAGCAAAGAGTATTTTCTTCTGTGCTTTATGGTGTATTTAATTATTGCATAAGATCAACAAGTACTCTGTTATATACATTACCAAAGGATGAAGAGTAGTTAAGCTTAAATAATTCTTTACACCAGATATTTAGGGTAAATACTTCCCAGATGACCTAGTGGTAAAGAATATGCCTGCAATGTAGGAGATGCTAGAGACTGAGGTTCAAACCCACTCCATTATTGTTACGACGAAAATCCCATAGACAGAGGAGCCTGGGGGGCTATACAATCCATGGGGTCACAAAGAGTTGGACACAACTTAGTGACTAAGCAGCAGCAAATTTAGTGTAAGTATGTTATAACCAAGCCCCCTCTTGTCACCTGAGGGAAAGCTACTTTGCATATTTTTAAATGTCAAAAATGTTTAATGTACAAAGGTCATGGAATTTAAAACTTTCTGAAAATTGAGCTTTATTTTTCTTCAAATATTTTCACATGTTTTGGCAAACATGTATAAACAAATATCATGTTATATATAATCGTAAAATTTTAGTTTACCATATAATAATTGTTGTTGAAATCATTTGTTTACACATTATGGGTTGTTCCAGTACAGTTGTTACCACTACGCTCCTTTTTAACCCAATTTGAAATAGTTACAAAGGTAACTTTAAAAATAGTAGTGATAATATAATTGGCTTTATTTTAACATTGTGTGAAAATCTACCCTTTAATTATTGTAGATGTAGCTTAAAAGTGGTATTTCTGCAACATAAAGTGATTTTTGCACTTAGAGATCTTTAGCTCACTCAGCTCAGTTCAGTTCAGTCACTCAGTCTGTCTGACTCTTTGCAACCCCATGGACTGTAACACGCCAGGCCTCCCTGTCCATCACCAACTTCCAGAGTTTGCTCAAACTCATGCCCATGGAGTCAGTGATGCCATCCAACCATCTCATCCTCTATCGTCCCCTTCTCCTCTTGCCTTCAATCTTTCCCAGCATCAGAGTCTTTTCCAAGGAGTCAGTTCTTCACATCAGGTGGCCAAAGTATGGGAATTTCAGCTTCAACATCAGTCCTTCCGAAGAATATTCAGGACTGATTTCCTTTAGAATTGATTGGTTGGATCTCCTTGCAGTCAAAGGGTTCTCAAGAGTCTTCTCCAACACCACAGCTCACAGTTCTTCAGTGCTCAGCTTTCTTTATATAGTCCAATCTCACATCCATACATGATTACTGGAAAAACCATAGTTTTGACTAGATGGAACTTGGTTGGCAAAGTAATGTCTCTGCTTTTTAAAATGCTGTCTAGGTTGGTCATAGTTTTTCTTCCAAGGAGTAAGCATTAGGCTGCAGTCACCATCTGCAGTGATTTTGGAGTCCCACAAAATAAAGTTGCTCACTGTTTCCATGTTTCCCCATCTATTTGCCATTGAAATGATGGGACTGGATGCCATGATCTTAATTTTCTGAATGTTGTGTTTTAAGCCAACTTTTTCACTCTCCTCTTTTACTTTCATCAAGAGGCTTTTTAGTTCCTCTTCACTTTCTGTCATAAGGGTGGTGTCTTCTGTGTATCTCAGGTTATTGGTATTTCTCCCAACAATCTTGATTCTAGCTTGTGCTTCATTCAGCCCGGCATTTTGCATGATGTACTCTGCATATAAGTTGAATGAGCAGGGGGCAATATACAGCTTTTTAAAATTATTATTTATTTATTTATTTATTTATTTACTTACAATACTGTATTGGTTTTGCCATACATTGACATGAATCCACCACGGGTGTACATGAATTCCCAATCCTGAACCCTCCTCCCACCACCCTCCCCATATCATCTCTCTGGGTCATCCCAGCACACCAGCCCCAAGCATCCTGTATCCTATATCAAACCTAGACTGGCGATTCATTTCTTACATGATAGTGTACATGTTTCAATGCCATTCTCCCAAATCATCCCACCCTCTCCCTCTCCCACAGAATCCAAAATTTGTTCTATACATCTGTGTCTCTTTTGCCATCTCACATACAGGGTTATCATTACCATCTTTCTAAATTCCATATATATGAGTTAGTATACTGTATTGGTGTTTTTCTTTCTGGCTTACTTCACTCTGTATAATCGGCTCCGGTTTCATCCACCTCATTAGAACTAATTCAAATGTATTCTTTTTAATGGCTGAGTAATACTCCATTGTATATATGTACCGCCGCTTTCTTATCCATTCATCTGCTGATGGACATCTAGGTTGATTCCATGTCCTGGCTATTGTAAACAGTACTACGATGAACATTGGGGTACACATGTCTCTTTCACTTCTGGTTTCCTCCATGTGCATGCCCAGCAGTGGGATTGCTGGGTCATAAGGCAGTTCTATTTCCAGTTTTTTAAGGAATCTCCACACTGTTCTCCATAGTGGCTGTACTAGTTTGCATTCCCACCAACATGTAAGAGGGTTCCCTTTTCTCCACACCCTCTCCAGCATTTATTGCTTATAGACTTTTGGATTGCAGCCATTCTGACTGGTGTGAAATGGTACCTCATTGTGGTCTTGATTTGCATTTCTCTGATAATGAGTGATGTTGAGCATCTTTTCATGTGTTTGTTAGCCATCTGTATGTCTTTGGAGAAATGTCTGTTTAGTTCTTTGGCCCATTTTTTGATTGGGTCATTTATTTTTCTGGAATTGAGCTGCATAAGTTGCTTGTATATTTTTTAGATTCGTTGTTTGCCAGTTGCTTCATTTGCTATTATTTTCTCCCATTCCAAAGGCTGTCTTTTCACCTTGCTTATAGTTTCCTTTGTTGTGCACAAGCTTTCTTTGGAACCAGTATTTTGTTCCATGTCCAGTTCTAACTGATATAGATAAGGTAAGATGGTCTGATATTCGCATCTCTTTAAGAGTTTTCCACATTCTGTTGTGATCCACACAGTCAAAGGCTTTGGCATAGTCAATAAAGCAGAAGTAGATGGTTTTTTTCTGGAATTCTCTTGCCTTTTCAACGATCCAACAGATATTCATAATATGATATCTGGTTCCTCTTCCTTTTCTAAATCCAGCTTGAGCATCTGGAAGTTCATGGTTCCCATACTGTTGAAGCCTGGCTTGGAGAATTTTGAGCATTACTTTGATAGCATGTCAGATGAGTGCTACTATGCAGTAGTTTGAACATTCTTTGGCATTGCCTTTCTTTGGGATTGGAATAAAAATGACCTTTTCCAGTCCTGTGGCCACTGCTGAGTTTTCTAAGTTTCCTGACATATTGAATGCAGCACTTTCACAGAATTATCTTTTAGGATTTGAAATAGCTCAACTGGAATTCCATCACCTCTACTAGCTTTGTTCATAGTGATGCTTCGTAAGGCCCACTTGACTCTGCATTCCAGGATGTCTAGATCTAGGTGAGTGATCACACCATCATGGTTATCTGAGTCATGAAGATCTTTCTTGTATAACTCAGCTTTTTTGTTGGCTCAGTTATTTAACAAAAACTCTAAACTCAATTCTGAACAAATCTAAAACCAATATATTGGATCCGCAGTCCATTCCAGGGAAAGTTCTATTGATAGTCACTTAGTGACTTATGAAGAATGAGTTGCTCATTAACGATTTAAAAAATGACTTAAGCAATCCTTAAACACATAAAAGCTCCAACTGAAGGTGGAAAGAGTTGAACAAATTTAATTTTAATTGACTAAGGATCATTTATGTCCTTGGAGAAGGAACTGGCAACCCACTCCAGTATTCTTGCCTGGAGAATCCCAGGGACAGAGGAGCCTGCTGGGCTGCTGTCCACAGGGTCGCACAGAATCGGACACGACTAAAGTGACTTAGCAACAGCATTTATGTCCTTAAGGACTTAGACTTATTATTCAGTTGTAGAACTACCCAGCCCACTTGTTTTTTCCCATTTTGCCAAAGAACTTACTTTCATAGATTTCTGTTCCTTCAGAAAAATGTTTAGTAGGATAAGATATTTTTGATGCAAATTTGTCTTTTAGTCATTTTGTAGTACTTTCCTACAGGAGCAAATATGCTTGTTTGATTTCTGTCAATGTTCTTGTAAAATGATCTTGGCAATATTTAAGACTGCTGCTGATACTTGTGACAGTAATATGTAAAATTTTAATTTATTTACAAGAAATACATTCTAAATATCTTTGAAGTAGCAATTTTCTTCATATTTATTTTATATGTAAACTTTAGTTTAAATATAAATAAGTTATATCAAGAAATAAATGAATGCCATGACCTGTTATGTAGATCATCTTCATGAGGATAAGTCACTTGCCCAGATTATTTTTAAAATCACTATAAATGCAAAGAACTTTGCCTTCTAATTCCCCTTAAACTATATTACTGGTGTACGTTTAGTTTTAGGTTCCTTGGATGCAACATCTTCAAATGGGATGATAACTAGACATCTACCCATTAGAGTACACACAAATTTTCTCTGTCCCTGGAAATAATACAATTTACAAAAAGACATTATTATTCTACATATGAATATTATAATCCTTATTACTGTGATAATTTTAATGAGGTGTGAAAGTGAATGCTTAGTCATGTCCTACTCTTTGTGACCCCATGGATTATACAGTCCATGGAATTCTCCAGGCCAGAACACTGGAGTGGGTACCTTTCCTTTCTCCAGGGGATCTTTGCAACCCAAGGATTGAACCCAGGTCTCCAACATTGCAGTCAGATTCTTTACCAGCTGAGCCACAAGGAAAGCCATTTAATGAGGTAGACTACCTTAAAATTTCAAGGTTCAACTAAGAACACTCAGTTTCAGAGTTTCGAATACTCCTCAGTTCTTAGTGTCTTTGGTAAGGCATCATATATATGTTTTTTAAATGTTAGCATTAAGTAGTGACCTTATATCACTTCTTTGCCATTGAGTAATTTATTGTTTAGGTCATACATTTGAGACTGAATTCTGTTATAGTTTCTCATTAGAAGTACATAATCTTGCCCAAATTTTATTTAAATTGAAATTATGCACTCTTTTGGGAATAGCCATGGTGTCTTTTCTCTTTTCTTTGGATGTTTTATTTATGTCATTTTCCCTGTGATTTCTAAGTATTTTTCTAGAAAAAAAAATGCACAGAAATAGAAAAAGGAAATTCTTTTGTTTAGTTAGATACTCTGAGGCTAATTTACAATACTAGTACTAGGAATTTGAACATTATACAATCACAGTAGAAAGTGGGTGTGTGTGCCTGGGGAGGGCAGTGGAGGTTGTGTCCTGAGAGGAGCCCTAGGGGTCAGACACTCCTGAGCTGCCAACCTGAGGTTGGGGAAGCTTTCTTGTAATCTTCAATAATAAATGATCATGCCTGTGGAAAATAATAACAGCAGTGGTACTAGTATATGTTTTTAAACTAACATGTAGCTCTTTAACATGAAGCACATAATTCTTTTAATCTCTAAAAGAAATACATTATGTTTTTAATCTAAGATGATATTGCATATTATTGGCAATTAATGCCATTAGTAGGTATTGATTTCTAAAATAAACTATTCAGCTTTCATACCATCTTCTGTGCAGAGTATCCCAGTCAAGTGGTGTCATTAATAGGGATTTGGACATTAAAAGTATCTGTCACAAAGAACAGCTCTCTCAATTATATTTGCTATGTTTTTTAATGGAGATCTACTTTCTAAAATGGAAGTAGGTATCCAGGTTTATTTAATTTATTTTCTACATATAACAAGATCTTTTTCAAAATCAGATTAAATTTTGTTCCCAGAACACAGTGGCCACAGTTTAGATTTGTCATTAAAGTGACTGAATCAAAGTTGACTTTATAAGAAAAATATAATGATTTTAACGTTTCTATTGAAGGCAAATTTAGTGTTTGAATGTCACTAATATTTCCTGTTACCTACTAAGTAATGTCAGAGAGGAAAACAGTTACTTGAATAATTTCTACATGGAAGATTTTAGAGGAATAGCCTTTCCTCCCTAGAGTTAATTAACAGCAGCAAAAATGATGCACGACAGTACAGTCACTGGAAAACAATAGGAATTTGTAATTTAATGTTTATATCCTTTTCAATTTACCTGTATTGATTTATTGACTGTATTGGTTTATGACTCACTTTTCCTGTATGACATGGGTTTGTTAATCATTGAAAATATATGACCTCATCAGTAAAATTTCCTGATGTGTTCTGATACATTTCATGGCATTTTACTATATTCACCTATCCAGAACTAATGAGCACATTTCTACAGGTAGAAAATGATTCTAACAATTTATGTGTGATGGCACATGTAAGTAATGATAACCATTATTTTTTCCACTAAAGGAAGGGGATGCTGAAGAAAACGCATCCAAGCATAAATAATTACATATGTGTCTGGCTACTTAGAAAATGCAGTTAAGGGACTATAAGGCTTTCTTGGTGGCTCAGACGATAAAGTGTCTTGTTTAAAATGTGGGAGACCTGAGTTCGATTCCTGGGTCAGGAAGATCCTCTGGAGGAGGAAATGCCAACCCACTCCAGTACGCTTGCCTGGAAAATCCAGTGGACAGAGGAGCATGGTGGGCTACAGTCCACTGGATCGCAAAGAGTCAGACACAACTGAGCAACTTCACTTCAAGCCAATGTTCAAGAATACAGGACTTATTTAAATCATGATAAAAAACGTCTTTCCTTTAAGAATATTATTGCCTTTGGTCACATTTCAAGCCATTCAGTGTATCACTCCAGCATTTTCTACCAGTTTGGTATAGAGTGCTTAAATCTCCTATGATCTTCCAATTCAGAAGACACAGTAACCGCCCCCCAACACACACCTCCCCAGATTCCAAAATTAAAGAAAAACACTCTGTAGGTAGTATAACTATTGAGGCAATAGTCACATGTTAAAAACTCTTTTCCATCTAAGGACTTGCAAGAAGACCCTGAGTTACTCTAGTTAATTGCCCTTATCCATTGTAAATTCAACTTTATTGGGCTGTCTGTACATTTGTCAGTTCTCATAAGAACTGACATAGATAGCATATTCAAAAGCAGAGACATTACTTTGCCAGCAAAGGTCCATCTAGTCAAGGCTATGGTTTTTCCAATAGTCATATATGGATGTGAGAGTTGGACTGTGAAGAGAGCTGAGCTCCGAAAAATTGATGCTTTTGAACTGTGGTGTTGGAGAAAACTCTTGAGAGTCCCTTGGACTGCAAGGAGATCCAACCAGTCCATTCTAAAGATCAGTCCTGGGTGTTCTTTGGAAGGAATGATGCTAAAGCTGAAACTCCAGTACGTGCGAAGAGTTCACTCATTGGAAAAGAGTCTGATGCTGGGAGGGATTAGGGGCAGGAGGAGAAGGGGACGACAGAGGATGAGATGGCTGGATGGCATCACCGACTTGATGGACGTGAGTTTGAGTGAACTCCAGGAGTTGGTGATGGACAGGGAGGCCTGGCATGCTGCAATTCATGGGGTCGCAAAGAGTTGGACACGACTGAGCGACTGAACTGAACTGAACCATTCTTTGGCCAAAACCTTTACACTCACACTTGTACCGATACCAGTATGTTTCCTTCACAAAGTATGGCAAGACTTTGACTATGCATTTATATTTTGGGGTTTATTAACAATAAAGTATACATCACTTAATATGCCCACACTCTCCTTTTTTTTCTTCAGTAAAATTAATACCATATCTTTCTCTTACTCAAAAGCAGTTATTTTGTTCCTTTCTGTAATTAGTAAATATATCTACAGTTAACTCTCTGTATGCACAGGTGTTGCATCCTTGGATTCAAGCAAACTCCAACGAAAAATAAAAGTTTTTTTTTTAATCCAGAAAGTTCCAATGTGAAACTTGAATTTACCACACTCTAGCAACTATTTATATAGCATTTTCATTTATTTACAATTGTTTATATATTGCCATTGTATTAAGTATTATAAGTAATCTAGAGATGCTTTAAAGTATATGAGAATGTACATAGGATAAATGCAAATAGTATGCCATTTTATATAAGGGAATTTGGAATATCTGTGGATTTTGGTATCTGTGGAGGAGAGGGGTCCCATCACAAACTCCTCTGGGGATAGTGATATATATATTATGTAGATTTATTTTTTAAAAAATATTATTTACTTCTATTATCTCTCAGGGATTAAAGATATTCATATATGGAAGAATTGATAATCATATTTTGTTCTCGAATACTTTTAATTGTTACTTGTCCTATATAGTAGTAATATCACAAATAGTGTGGTCATTCTTGTCACCCTTGGGTATATCCATTTAGACAAATTTCCAGTCAGATAATTGATTTCCTTCCTTAGTTAAATTCCTCTGCTTGTGATGTTCTTGAAGGTGAATATGTGTAAGACAGCTTATTAATTAGCATCTATCTATTTCTCATCTATCATCTACCTAGTGTTCCACTTTATAAACATACAGACTTTTACTGAGATTTTAGCTTGTCTGTCTTTCTAACCAGCCCCAGTGGAATCTGATACTGAGTTTGACACTGTAAAATCCTGCCTGTACACTTAGGTTTCAGTTCAGTTATAAACTTGACTATACCTTGTGCTGGTGTAAAGGGTGTTGTGTAGCATAAGACACTGGGGAGCATCATCCTTAAAATCAGTGAATTGACTTCTTGTTACTTGCAGTATCTGTCCAGCCAAGCTTATTTGTTCCACTGAGACTAAAGGAAAACATTGCAAAAATGAAACTCACGTATGATTCCAAATCTAATTTTAGGAAATAGTTGGAACTCTCCCTCCATCACAGCTCTATTCAACTTTAAAGCAAAATTACCTGGTTTGAGCAGTCATTTTCTTCTTCAAGGTGAAAATATTAATGAAGATGAAGTGTTTTAATAACAAATAAATGATTGTACCACCAAAACAGACACAAATACAGAGCTTTTAGCCTCCAGGAAGAAAAATAATGAAGCAGAGTATGTGAATAATTGTTTTATTTTAGTGTATGCATAGCAAAATATTTTCCCAATGAGCATCTAAAGAGAGAGGTCCTGTGGTACATTAACTGTCAATTCTCCCTTGATGTTGACTGGCCCTAGAAAACAATTAAACTTAATAAGGAACCAAACATGTTCAGTGTTTTGTAACAGTTGTAAATTGTGAAAGTCATTTATAATTTAAAGCACCAAGTGGAAATATAAAATATCTTTCTTAAATTTTATTTCTAAGCAACCATTGTTTCATATGTAATTACGCAAATTAATAATTACCCAGTTTAAGTCTAGCTTAATTGAGATTAAGTCTTTTGAGAAGAAATCTGTATAGGAAACAGTAATATTAATAATTTATTTTTAATTGTTTGATTACAAAAAGTGGCATTGTCACTCAGGAAGCCTATTTTTTTTCATTTAAACGTACAGATTTAGGGGCAATGATACTCTATGTTTTGATGCATACGTATAGTAATAACAATGGGAAATAAAGTTGAGGATTCAATATGTAACATGAATTAGCTTAAATATGTTTCTGTAGTGAGGAGATATGGTTAGTTTATTTTCCCTGAGGAAATTGGACCATGGAACATCTAAATGATAAAAGCACATTGCTGCTACCTGGCAGTACCACAGTACAAATCCACATTTGACTGATTCCAATCCTGGAAACATTAAATCAATCAACATTGATTTATAGCACAATTTAATATTTACAAAAATTAGTTTTCACTGGTGAACATGTCTACAATTTAAATATCTTTGATTTATTTTAATCAAACTTTAAAAATTTACTGGTTAGAATTTACTTTACTTAAAAACAATAGTTGTCTTCTTTCTTTGTATGGTAGAAAGACAAAAAAAATATTTTGAATATGTATTTTTATTGCCAATAGTATATGCAGTGTTTAATTAAGAACTTCCTACTACAAAAAGAAGTTTGAAATATCTTGTTTAAACATTATGTGTGATATTTAACCTAAAAAACCTCTCTGTATCAAGGGAAATTTGAAAGAATAAGTGATTTTTATGCCTTGCTCTCAGAATTCGGGAGAAAATTATTTTGCAAAACTTTTAAAGGAACATTCCTGAAAAAACATAAATATGTATATAAATAAAATAATGGAAAGTAAATGATAATATAGATATGATTTTTTTGGGGTAACTGCTTCGTTGAAATATAGTTCACATGTTGTACAATTAATTCATTTACAAGCTACAAGTTTTTTAGTATATTTACAAATCTGAGCAGCCACTACCACAATTGATTTAAGAAGCTTTCCTCACCTCAGAAAGAAACCCTGAACTTATTAGCTATCCCCACTTAACCACAGTCCCCACCTCAGACCTAGGTAATCACCAGGATTGCTTTCTGTCTCTTACCAATTTTCCAGTTCTGCACATTTCATTTGAATGGAATTATACAAATCTGATTTTTGTGACCGTTTTCTTAGCATCATGTTATGAAGATTTATGCATGTCTCAGTATGTATCAGTGAAAGTGTTAGTCGCTCAGTCACGTCCGACTCTTTTGCCAACCCATGGACGGTAGCCCACCAGGCTCATCTGTCCATGGAATTCTCCAGGCAAGAATATTGGAATGGGTAGTCATTCCCTACTCCAGTGGGTCTTCCAAACCCAGGGATCAAACCTGGGTCTCCTGCACTGCAGGCAGATTCTTTACCATCTGAGTCACCAGGGAAGCCCTGTATGTATCAGTACTTCCTTTGTTTTTATGAACAGATAATATTCTACTGTATAAATATACTAAACTTTGTCCAATCATTCATCAGTTAATGGGCATTTTGGTTGTTTTCAGCTTTGAGGTATTATAAATAATGCAACTATGTTAACCTGTGTACAAGTTTTTGCATGGAAATAAGTTTTTATTTTTCTTGAGCATATTCCCTGGAGAGGAATTGTTGGGTCAAAAGTTAACTATATGTTTGACATTTTGAGGAACTGCCAGACTACATTCCAAAAGTTATTTAACATATTCTATTCCCACCATCCCAGCATGAAGATTCTAATTCCACAACACTCTCACTGGTACTCTTCCATGATGATCATCCTAGTGAATGTAAGGTTGTACCTCACTGTAGTTTTGAATTGTCCCTGATGACTGATGGTGTTGAATTTCTTTTCATGAACTTGTTGACAATTTGTGTATCTTCTTTGGAGAAAAGTCTATTAGCACACTGCTATTTTCAGTTGTTTGTCTTTATAGAATTCAGTTGTAGGACATCTTTATATAGTACACATACAATTTCTTTGTCAGATATATGATTTGTGAATATTTTATCCCATTCTTTAAAGTTGTCTTTTCAGTTTCTTGACAGTGTCTTTGAAGCACAAGTTGAAAATTTAATGAAAGTCCAGTTCCTCTATATCTTTTGATCAATATGTAAGTATCAAATATATTGGTATATACTAAAAAAAAAAGCTTTACTGTAAAATGAAATTTTGAAAATACCATTTTAAATAGGATCTAAGTATAAAATATTTAAGGATAGATATGACAAAATATATGCAAGTAGATTGAAACCATATAATGGTTTCAATGGTTCAAATTTTTAAGGACAAAAAAAAATTCTCTTCATGCATTCTAAGACTCCGTACTGTTAAAAAACAATTATTATCAATCTCTTTAAGAGTCAAAGAAATAACTAGCAGAATTTTCACAGGATTTTTTGGTAGAAATTGACAAGGTGATGCCAAAACTTGGGGGGACAATTCAAAGAAATAAGAACAGCCAAAACAGCATTAACAGAGAAACAAAGTGACTTAGTTTCAAGATATTCTATGAAGTTGCAGTAATTAAGAGTGTGATAGTACTGGCATAAATGATGATAAATTGATCAGTGATACAGAAGAAAAGGCCAATCAATAGATTGGTGCAGATAGAGTTAATTGATTTTCAATAGGTGAAAGAAGTTTAGTGACAAAAGATGAAGCTTCAGCACAATGCTAGAATTGTTGAATATCTATATACAAAGAAGTGCTTTTGATTCAAACTATAAACTATACACAAAATTAACTCAAAATAAATCATGGACATAAATGTGAAACAAACTTCTGTAAGAAAATGTAGGGTAAAATTTTGTGATTTAGAATTAGGCAAATATTCTTTTGCAAATGGGACAGCAGAGTGATTATGTTAAGTTATATGTATGTGTGTGTTTCACGTTTAACAATACACAAGAAAGAACTGGGGTTTTAGCTGCTGTTAATGGAATCTATTGGGAAAGGAGTACATCAAGGCTGTATATTATCACCCTACTTATTTAAATTATGTGCAGAGTATATCATGCAAAATCCCAGGCTGGATGAAGCACAGATGAAGCTCAGATTTCTCCTGGAATCAAGATTGTCAGGAGAAATATCAATAACCTCAGATAGGCAGATGACAAAAAGCGAAGAAATACTAAAGAGCTTCTTGATGAAAGTGAAAGAGGAGAGTGAAATAATTGGTTTAAAATACAACCTTCAAAAAACTAAGATCATGGCATCTGGTCCCAACACTTCATGGCAAATACATGGAGAAACACTGGAAACAGTGACAGATTTTATCTTCTTGGGCTCCAAAATCATTGAAGATGGTGATTGCACCATGAAATTAAAAGATGCTTGCTTCTTGGAAGAAAAGCAATAACCAACCTAGACAGCATATTATAAAGCAGAAACATTACTATGCCGACAAAGGTCCATCTAGTCAAAGCTCTGGTTTTTCCAGTAGTCATGTATGGATGTGTGGAGAAGACAATGGCAACCCACTCCAGTACTCTCGCCTGGAAAATCCCATGGACGGAGGAGCCTGGTGGGCTGCCATCTATGGGGTCGCACAGAGTCAGACACGACTGAAGCGACTTAGCAGTAGCAGCAGTAGCAGCATGTATGAATGTGAGAGTTGGGCTATAAAGAAAGCTGAGCACCAAAGAATTGATGCTTTTAAACTGTAGTGTTGAAGAACTCTTGACAGTCTCTTGGACTGCAAGGAGATCCAACCAGTCAATCCTAAAGGAAATAAGTCCTGAATATTCATTGGAAGGACTGATACTGAAGCTGAAGCTCCAATACTTTGGCCACATGATGTGAAGAACTGACTCATTGGAAAAGACTCTGATGCAGGAAAAGACTGAAGGCAGGAGGAAACGGGGATGACAGAAGATGAGATGATTGGATGGCATCACCGACTCGATGGGCATGAGGTTGAGCAAGTTCTGGGACTTGGTGATGGACAGGGAAGCCTGGCATGCTGCCCCATTGGGTCACAAAAAGTTGGACAGGACTGAGAGACTGAACTGAACTGAACTGAATGGAATGAAAAATAGACTTTTAGATTCCAGTCTAATAACACGGTATCTTCTATATATTTGGATATTCTTATAATGGCTTTCAGATTTTACATCCAATTTCTTTGATGTAATAAAAGGTTATATGCACTCTTTCCTCAAGGTCATATCAATCTGTATACTCACAATCACATAGGAAGACCAAATAATATTAACTTGTTATATAATAGCAGTGGGCTTTATTCTCAGTGTATTAAAAATAAATCTTCCTTTGTTGCATCTGATATGTTCTTGTGATACTTAATTTTTTTTCTCCACCCTGACTCCTGCTAATATTTTCTTTGTGTACTATATTCAATTTTAAAATGCTTAGGTATAACATTTAAACTTTGATTTCTGACACCCCTCATGTTTAGTGCATTTTATCTTTTGTAAAAATTATTAGCTCTTTTTCTTTAAATTTCTCTTTCTCCTTTCCCTCTCCATCTGAATTATTGATTAAAACTGCATTAAGCCTTTGCTTCCCCTTTTTTATCAATACTTCATTAATATTTTATGAAAATGTGGATCTGTATAATTCCACTTAAGTTTGAAATAATTCATAAAAATTTAGTTTTATCACATGCAACATTACCAAGATAACCAAACATTCTCAAGTAAAAGCAACTCTATTACTTATTTTATTAACCTTACTTTGCATCTTCAATTATAATTTATTCATAAAAATTTTCAGGCTTTTAGAAACTTGTTTTATCATATTTTCCTATAATTTTATATCTGTCCTGACAGCTTGCATGTCATATTTCAAGAAATGGAGAACACATGTATAATTTATTATTGCTGTATTTCTGGCTAATTCACTTTGGCAGGTACTTTATGAATATATGTAGCTTTTAATCTTACTTTAACATGGTTTATATTACTTAAGTTTATCTAACATTTTCAAATACATAGATATCAAGCTGATACTTGTACTGCAATGATCTACTTGAATACTAAAGCATATCTAAAATTCTTTTAAAGGAAAAATTCTGATTTCTCTGTCCCAAAGCAATAACAATGTTCAATTATCAAGAAGAGAGAAATCATTATTTCAGCTAACCTGGAAGAGCGAACTATGATCTGCCTGTCTAGCTTTAAATGTTTCTCCTTTGCTTTTTTTTTTTTTTTTTTTTTAGCTTTGTACTGTGTATTAGGGCTTCCCAGGTGATACTGGTGGTAAAGAACCTGCCTGCCAATGCAGGAGACATAAGAGATGCAGGTTCCATCCCTGCATTGGGAAGATCCCCTGGAGTAGGGCATGGCAACCCACTCCAGTATTCTTACTTGGAAAATCAGAGAAGCCTGGTGGGCAACAGTCTATAGGGTTGCAAAGAGTCAGACATGACTGAAGTGACTTAGCACGCATGCACACATTGTGGATTGAGTATTGCTGATTAACAATGTTATGACAATTTCAGGTGAAAGCAAAAGGACTCAGCCATACATATTCATATATCCATTCTCCCCCAACATTCCCTCCTATCCAGACTGTCACAGAATTAATTTTTGTGTTTGTTTCTTTGTTTATAAATGTTATCTTAGTTTGCAGAATTCCAGATTTACAAGAAAAGTTTCCATTATCCCAAAAATATCCGTTTGGCAATTTTATGATAAACAGGAAGAATTGTGCTGGAACCATAAGAAAACCACTGGAGAAGGAAATGGCAACTCACTCCAGTATTCTTGCCTGGAGAATCCCATGGACAGAGGAGCCTGGCAGGCAGGACTTGTGACTAAACCACCACCACCACCATATGAAAATCACATAGCTTTGAACACTTATTGGCAGGGAATGGAGGTAAATATATGTTTACAAGTGATTTGCATGAAAACAAATGGTGGTATTGCAAAAAAAGGAAAATAATTTACAAGTCTTGGGGATTTATTGCATACAGCTTGAGGTAAACTTTAACATGTTTAAAAACAAGTTTACCAAATAGCACTTTCTGAGGAAGAAACGAAGTTTTCTGAAATTATATGAAAGTTGTTCATCTTAAATCAGTTAATTTATAAATATAATCTTAATGTTTATATTGTAGATTCACCAAATACATGTATAAATAATTATATGTTTTAAATCAGGAAAAAATTGAAAATTATTCAGTTCGAATGCTACTGAATTCACTAGATGATAAACCTCATGTTTTGCTCTTTTATTGTTTTTGATCATACACATTTTTTTTTCCATATCTAGTTATCCAGGAAAGCTAAAGTCAAAGTAAAATTAGTTTAAAGAATGTATGAAACATTATCACCTTTTTATTTCACATCTAAACCGGGGCAGGCCTAAATGATATATCTTCGATTATAGTAAAAAGAGAGCAGCTGCTAAAACTTAATTATCTTGCCCTTCATAGCAGCAGCCTTAATTAGGACACTGCTAATTAGCGTAGTATTCTTCCAGAGGGCTAAATAGAATTAACTTCTTTGAATTTGACCTGAAAGGATATGTCATGAGCTCTATAATTTTGAGAACTTGAAAGGCTCAGTTTAAAAATTCAACATCTTTTTAAAACATTCTGAAAAAAATTAAAATGCAGATTTCCCAGTTTACAAAATACGAGAGCATTTCCTTAATAACTCAACTTTCTTCTGTAATGAATAAAATATATTCTCATTAACTCTCAATTTTCTAGTATTTGCAAAATTTAGCATACGTAAATATGCTGAAATAATGTAGACTATAAAATGTGTTTGCATTAAGTTATATAAATCTGATAAATAAATAAATTCTAATACATCACATTAAATTTTGCTTAAAATTAAAAAAGAAAATTCTAAAATTATATTTTAAGTATTATTTATTAAGTAGAAACCTCATTTATATATAGCATAATTAAACATCCAGTGGGAAAGAAAATAATTTAAAATCCCATCAGATCAAGTATGCATCAGATTTCACCCAGAAATTCTATCCTGTTTTTTATAAGATGTGTTGGTTATAGTTAGTAGAAGATAAACTTTACATATTCATAGGTAATATCTAGTCTTAATCAGCCAACTATTTTAAAAAACTTATTCAAGACTATAAAGAAATACCTGGCACACAGAACCAATCTCACTGACATATTTTAAATTAAGTAAACATCATAAATGCTTCACCAGGATTATATTCATATATAATATATATTGTATATATAAAATCTGTCCATCATCTGCTACTTTTTTCAGCTTGCATAATAATTCCATGAAAGGAAAATTAAAGGCGTTTTGCCTTATGCTACATTTTGTTGGTTTTATTAAGTAATTTGGATGTGATCTTAGAGTAGATGAAAATTTAGCACTAAATCATCATGATTATATTTGAATGAAAAACATTATTTATGAAGCTCAGGGAATTTAATTACTCTTTTCTTCCCAACCCCTCAAAAATGCTCCAGCAAAACAACGTGACTAGTCCATTACTGATCCCACCCCAAACTTCAAACCTACATTTATGGATAGATGCATATTTTATACCTCATATCTTTAAGAGAATGTTCAGAGTCCATACATATCCAAATTATAACAAAGAATAGTCGAAAAATGAAAAGTGCTTCAAAAGTAAATGTTCCTTTTTTTGGCAACAATGCCATTTTAAAGTTTTAGTTTGTTATGCTGATGGATGTTCTTATATTTCTGTAATTAATTCAAGAGCACTGTTAGTGTTAAGATTCCCAGGTTGATAAGGATGAGAATAGACTTTTAATTAATCAGGAATATAAGCCCTTTTAAAATTATAGTATATGAAGCTTCAGTAAGTTGAAGCTAGATTACATGAACCACGTTTTACCATAATGAAAACATAATCATGTATTATATATATTATTTGTTATTTATACCAATATATTTTATATATATTATAATAGCTTTACAAGGACTGCATAAATTTTATGTAGAATAAAAAATAATGTATTTGTTTGCCTTCTGAAGTAGCCAATTTTTATCAAACAATAGAAAGTTTACCTTTATAACTAAATAATATTTTAATTTGATATAGTATGATTAAGAAACCATCTGATTATTTTCTAACAAATACTAATATTTGAAGGAAAATAATTGATTATAGACCAACAATAACACTAAAACTCACTCTTTCTGTAATATAAACAAAATATACTTTGAGGGTAATTTGTGGGGACATGATCCTAGCTGGAAATAAATGGCATACTCAAGCAGAATTAGTGAGGAGAATGTAATGAAAAGGGTATTACATAATAGTGTAATACTATTTGATGTTGTAATACAATGCTGTTGTTGTTCAGTAACCAAGTCGTGTCTGATTCTTTGCAACCCCATGGACTCTAGCCCTCCAAGCTTCTCTGTCCATGGGGTTTTCCAAGCAAGAATACTGGAATGGGTTGCCATTTCCTTCTCCACAAGATTTTCCCGATCCAGGGATTGAACCCGAATCCTCTGCAGTGTCAGAATCCATTGCTATATTCTTTACCACTGAGCCACCATGAAAACCAATGGCTTAAGATAAACCAATAAAGTGTATACCAGGATGAGTTTTCCAGTGGAAAGTTATTACTATTCCTAAACCTGAAGGGGGTAGAAGTCAATCTGCCTCCTATGCTGTATTTGCTGTCAGAGGGATAGAATCACTGGTACCACATAGCTCAGAATAAGGAGAAAGTCGAGGGCTGTGCATGACATTGGATATACTACTGATGAAAGACATGTTACCAGCTTCCATCGGTAAATACCCAATTTCGGTTTTATGGCTGAATCTTAATTAAAAGTGAGAGAGCAAGGGGGACTGTTTATATAATTCCTTAAGGTCTTGAAGCATAATATAGAGTGGAGAAGAATAGGATAAAAAGATCTGGGATAAGTGGAGACTATTCCAACTCAACCTAGCATCACTTGATTACTTTCAAAGTGCTAACATTCTTTTTCACTTTTCAAATTTCAGAATCAAGCACAAGTAGAATTTAGTGGCAATACTGTGAACCTTACTGCCTCACACTAGATACAGATGCACTTTTGTACACACCTAATTTGCCTTTATGGCAACTAGACATGGACTGTCTAAATTGATTCCCATTATTCTGTGAGAAATTCAATTAGTAAAGTTTATTGGGGGAGAAAAATTTGCTTTCTGGTTCTTTCTGATTGTTTAGGACAAATTGTTCCAACAAGTAAATGTCAGACATTGAGAAACAAAAACAAACAAATAAAAAAGCAAAAAATTTAAAAAATCAAATAATTTTACTATTTGCTGGATTAAAAGTACAATATGATAAACCTGAAAAATTTCTTATTATCTACTGAAAAATTGTATATCAGAAACATTCTGATTGAATTTGGTACAATAACTTGTACTCATATGCTTTTCTATTTTTGCTGCTAAGTCACTTCAGTCGTGTCTGACTCTGTGTGACCCCATAGATGGCAGCCCACCAGGCTCCTCTGTCCCTGGGATTCTCCAAGCAAGAACACTAGAGTGGGTTGCCATTTCCTTCTCCAATGTGTGAAAGTGAAAAGTGAAAGTGAAGTCGCTCAGTCATGTCGGACTCTTCTCGACCCCATAGACTATAGCCTATCAGGCTCCTCCATCCATGGGATTTTCCAGGCAAGAGTACTGGAGTGGGTTGCCTATTTTTAGGTAAGAATAAAAAGAATAAAATAAAATTTAAAATGGTTACATCAGATTGGGAGATATCTCACCTGGCAAAGTAATTCAGATAGCTGCCAAATATAACGAAAACTGCAAGTGTAATACCAAAGCTGCTGCTGCTGCTAAGTCGCTTCAGTTGTGTCCGACTCTATGCGACCCAATGGATGGCAGCCCACCAGGCTCCCCCACCCCTGGGATTAACAGTGGAGTGGGTTGCCATTTCCTTCTCCAGGGCATGAAAGTGAAAAGGGAAAGCGAATTCACTCAGTCGTGTCCGACTGTTCAAGACATCATGGACTGCAGCCTACCAGGCTCCTCCGTCCATGGAATTTTCCAGGCAAGAGTACTGGAGTGGGTTGCCATTGCTTTCTCTGAATACCAAAGCTACAGAAAAGCTAATTTTTTAAGGCACAATTAATGACATTGTTCTAAGGATCCTAATAGGGGAGTCTTGGATCATTAAGCAGTTCATTAACAAATTCTTCAGCTTTCCAGGTGGCTCAGTGGTAAAGAATCCAGCTAACAATGTAGGAGACCCAGAAGAATTGGGTTGGATCCCTGGGTCTGGAAGATTTCTCTGGAGGAAGAAACTGCAACCCACTCCAGTGTTCTTGCCTGGAGAATCCCATGGAAAGAAGGAGCCTGGCAGGCTACAGTCCATAGCGTAGCAAAAAGTCCAGCAGGACTGAGCAACTGAGCATGCACATGCAACACATCGTTGCAACCAAGTTAATACGTTGCAGCAGCAAGCAATGGAGTAAATAGAAAAACTATGGCTGCATCTCCTTTGCAATTAGATGATTGACTCTATAGTTGGGGCAACTAGCTTGTCAGTAAATGATTAGTGAGGTCTTCTTGTTCAACATCGGTTGTGAGGTATAGAGATCTAAGAAGTAAACAGCCCAGACTAGAGACTTTATCTTCCTCAGCTAACTTCCTTCTGCTGTCACATCCCACATTCTACTCAACAGGAGAACACTGATTAGTACCAATCTAAAATGAATGATAAATCAGAAAAGGACATTGCAAGGATCATGATGTGTCAAAAAATAACAAGAAAGAAAAGCACAATGAAGAAAAGATAGTTGTGGATAGAGGTAGCCTGCAACCTTAGTCAGTCATGCCTGACTCTTTATGACCCCATGGACTGTAGCCCAGCAGGCTCCTCTCTCCGTGGAGTTTTCCTTGAAAGAATACTGAAGTGGGTTGCCATTTTCTTCTCCAGTGGATTTTCTGGACCCAGGGATAGAATCCATATCTGCTGCGTCCCCTGCATTGCAGGCAGATTCCTTACTGCTGAGCCACTGGGGGAGCTAGTGTGGATAAGTGATAGAAGAATTTTGCCGTAATTTAGAATTTCCAAGAAGCATAACCTTCATGTGTTCAGTTCTTATAAGACTATTATGTTTCCTCAAATAAAAGAGAGAACTGATAATTTACTTCCCTGGTGACTCAGACGGTAAAGAATCTGCCTGCCATGCTGGAGACCTGGTTGCATTTTATATATGAAAGCTGTTAAGATAGTAAATCTTATGAGTTCTTATCACAATGAAAAAATGTTTTTTCTTTTTATTTTATGTCTGTATGAAATGATGGTTGGTCACTAAACTTATTGTGGCTATACTTTATATAATATACATTAATGTTCATTAAACATAAAAATCTGTTACTTTTAATGTCATGTTAACACATAGTGAAGCAAGAATCAGATATCATTTTTATCCTATCATATTGTGTATGTATTTGAAGGCTGATGCAACACAAATGAGTACTCTCATATGTACTCTGGATGAATCACAACTGGAATCAAAGTTGCCAGGAGAAATATCAACAATCTCAGATATGCAAATGGTGGCACTCTAAAGGCAGAAAGCAAAGAGGAACTAAAGAACCTCTTAAAGAGAGTGAAACTGGAGAGTGAAAAAGTTGACTTAAAATTCAACATACGAAAAACTAAGATCATGCATCCAGTCCCATCATTTAATGGCAAATAGAAGTAGAAAAATTGGAAGTAGTGACAGATTTTGTACCTTTGGGCTCCAAAATCACTACAGACTGTGACTGCAACCATGAAATTAAAAGGTGCTTGCTCTTTGGAAGGAAAGTTATGACAAACCAAGACTGCATATTAAAAAGCAGAGACATCATTTTGCCACCAGAAGTCTGTCTAGGTAAAGCTATGATTTTCCCAGTAGTCATGTACAGATGTGAGATTTGGACCATAGAGAAGGCTGAGTGCCAAAGAATTGATGCTTTTGAACTGTGGTGCTAGAGAAGTCTCTTGAGTCCATTGGCTAGTAAGGAGATCAAACCAGTCATTCCTAAAGGAAATCAACTCTGAATATTCACTGAAAAAATTGGTGCTGAAGCTGAAGCTCCAATACATTGGTTACCTGATGCTAAGAGCTAGTTCATTAGAGGAAATTCTGTTGCTTGGAAAAATTGAAGGCAGGGGGAGAAAGAGGCGACAGAGAATAAGATGATTTGATGGCATCATCTACTCAATGGACATCAGTTTAAGCAAACTTCAGGAGACAGTGAAGGACAGGAAAGCCTAATGCAGAGCTATGCACACAAACAGTCAGACATGAAATAGCAACTGAACAACAACATATGTTCTTAGGTCGTATATGAATTGGCAGCCTTTTTGAAGAAGAATTTTTCCAATATTTATCCACATTTTAATTATTTTTAAATAATGGCAGATATTAAAGTGGAAGACAAGTTGTAATTTTATTCTCTCCAGATCTGCAAAAAATCATCAAATCTAACATGACCACATTATGAAACACATACAATGCAATAGGATTGTTCTATGAAATTCTTGAGGATATAAACATTTTGGCTAACAGTTTGTCATCTTATAATAAACTTCAAGATGCTAAGCCTAGCAATTTTATTCTGTGGAATGTATCTTAAATTATGCACCAGATGTGGTAAAAAATGTTTAGAGCAGCATTATTCAGAAAAGACTAAGCAACAAGTATATAACTGAATTGTGGCAGCAACATGGAATGAACTAACACAAAGTAATGGAAATAGATGAAGTGCAACCATACACAGTCAGATGCATTATTCTTAGAAATAAAGTCGAGTTAAATATCCAAGACATAATATGATTCTATGTATGAAATTTTAGGGCTGCATGGCGCAGGAGCAGCAGATATTCAGATATGCATAACCTCAGATATGCAGATGACACCACCCTTATGGCAGAAAGTGAAGAAGAACTAAAGAGTCTCTTGATGAAAGTGAAAGACGAGAATGAAAATATTGGCTTAAGGCTCAACTTTGAGAAAACTAAGATCATGGCATCTGGTCCCATCACTTCATGGCAATAGATGGGGAAACAGTGGAAATAGTGGCTGACTTAATTCTCTGGGCTCTAAAATCACTGTAGATGGTGATTGTAGCCATGAAATTAAAAGATGCTCACTCCTTGGAAGGAAAGTTATGACCAACCTAGATAGCATATTGAAAAGCAGAGACATTACCTTGTCAACAAAGGTCCATCTAGTCAAGGCTATGGTTTTTCCAGTAGTAATGTATGGATGTGAGAGTTGGACTATAAAGAAAGATGAGCACTGAAGAATTGATGCTTTTGAACTGTGGTGTTGGAGAAGACTCTTGAGAGTCCCTTGGACTACAAGGAGATCAAACCAGTCCATTCTAAAGGAAACCAGTCCATTCTAAAGGAAATCAGTCCTGGGTGTTCACTGGAAGGACTAATGTTGAAGCTGAAACTCTAATACTTTGGCCACCTGATGTAAAGTGCTAACTAATTTGAAAAATCCCTGATGCTGGGAAAGATTTAGGACAGGAGGAGAACGGGACGACAGAGGATGAGATGGTTGGATGGCATCACCAACTCAATGGACATGAGTTTGGGTAAACTCCAGGAGTTGGTGATGGACAAAGAGGCCTGGCTTACTGCGGTTCATGGGGTCACAAAATGTCGGATATGACTGAGCGACTGAACTGAACTGAACTGAATGAAATTTTAAAAATTGGTCAAAGTGAACCTATACTGATAAACTGATTAGGCATGTACATAGTGGATGTGACGTCAAGCTCTAAAAAAAATGAAAAAGATATAATTATCCCTAATTTCAGGATAGTAGCAGATTTGGAGGGGGGGCAATTGTGTGTCTTGATGGCCAAAGGTTTCACTGGGAGATTTTTTTTTTAATCAATTATTTCTTTAGTTTAATTTTAGCTATGCTTGGTGTTCATTGCTCCTCAGGCTTTTCCCTAGCTGCAGCAAGCAGGGTACTGTCTAGTTGCAGTGTGCAGGCTTCTCATCGTGGTGGCTGTACTTATTGTGGAACATAGGCTCTAGAGTGTGCAGACTTCAGTACTTGTGACAGGTGAGTTCAACAGTTGTGGCTCCTGGTCTCTAGAACACGGGTTCAATAGTGTGATGCACAGGTTTAGTGTCGCCACTGCATGTGGAATCTTCCAGGACTAGGGATCGAACCCATGTCTCCTGCATTGGCAGGCAGATTCTTTACCTCTGAGCCACCAGGGAAGACCTACTCTGGGAGTTTCGAAAGAGGTCCTATTTTGTTATTGTTGGCCACACTGCATGTCGTGCAGAATCTGTTTCCTGACCAGGGATTGAATCAGGCCAGGGCAGTGAAAACCAGAAATCCTAACCACTAGGCACCAGGGAAGTTCCAAGAGGTCCTATTTTTGTTAAGGCATTCTTGTTTTATGTCTTTTAAATATGACTGAAGTGTCACTTGAAGATTAGATTAACAGGTGAAGAATGTGGGAGCAACATCATTGCCAAATAGATAGAAGATGATATAGTCATTGGATGCCATTTGGCAGGAATCAAAATTTTCCTTCTTAGAAATCATGATGTTCTATAAGTCAGTTGTCTTTGTTTTCTGGGAGCATCTTACAACAACCTGACACTATTACTTTTCTTAAAAAATAGAATTCACATACTCATTTATACAGCCCATTGTTTCTGGACTGCAAAGGCTTTAAATTGGTCTTTTTTTTTTTCTTCTCACATTTCTCATAGTCCTATCTTTACTCATCTGTTTGTGAACTATCTTTGAAACAATACATCAGGTCCTGTAAGCACTCTTAATAAACTAATGGGCTTCCTTGGAGCCTCAGTGGTAAAGAATCCACCTGCCAATGCAGGAGATGCTGGTTTGATTCATGGATCAGGAAGATCCTCTGGTGAAGGAAATGGCAACTCACTCCAGTATTCTTGCCTGGAGATCCCATGGACAGAGGAGTCTGGTGAACTACAGTCCATGCGGTCACAAAAGAGTTGGACATGACTTACTGATTAAACAACAACAGCCGAACAATATACTAAAGTGTTACATATTGCAAAAATAATTTTTAAACTTCTTACTATCGCCTAAAAGTACCACACATGATTTCTTGCTCCAGAAAGAGGGGGGAAGAGAGAGAAGAGAGACAAGGAGAGAAGGTACAGCAGAGAAAAGTACAGAGGAGAAAATTAAAAGAAGAAGAGGACAGGAGAAGAGGGAAAGAAGAGTGAACAGAAAGAGTTGGGAAAGGAGAACTCAGACTATCCATACCTGTATGGGTTATGAGCATTATGTTTATAAACAGAGGAATTGGATACAATATAAACAACAAAATGTAGTTTGGAAACGTAATTTGACAGACCAATGGATGTAAAAAAACAAGAGTATTCCCTAAACACTTTTCATTTCTAGCTATATATAGGTAAATTTTAATTGAAGTATATGCCGTTTCCATAAGAATTAGCAAGTTCTTAGTCACAATGATGTGGTCTTTCTCTCATGACAGAAGGTGGTTTTTCAAAACAATGGAGCATGTTGGTCACTTACTGTCAGAATGAATAGCTCAATAACACCTATGTTAAAATCAGAACTGTTGGTATTGGCAGAGTCTTTTGTATTCAGATGGATAATACTCAACCAGCCTATTCACCAGATTAATTCTTTTCATAATGCAAGGTAACATTTGATGATTTTTCATCCTGACAAACACATTGAAATGCTGTTTGACTGAAAAACAAATAATTTTTAAAAGTCATTCTTCATTTACTGTGTTTGTATATGTTTTGTTTTTATGTTTAATAATACCAGATTTCCTCTGGCCTTTTCATAGGGATATGATTTCTATAGGTAATGGTGATAGATTCTGAGGTTTGAATTTGAAATTGGTATCAACATTTTTACCAGGAAGTCTGAATATTTCTGGCCTGGCCTGGCCTCATTTGGTATTTGCAGACTAATTCTGCCCAATCACAGTAATCTATACTTCTGTTTCTATTTTTGACTGACTCTGCATAATTGTAACATATCCTTCCTACCTCATTCATCTATTTCCATCATCCATAATTTATCACTCGACTTTTATTCCTGTGCCTTTAATTGTTTCATTGTATTTTATATATTATTGGAAATTCACTAAAAATCTTATTTGTATTTAGCTTGGCATTTATTGGGTTTCACATTTTTAAACAGCCTCATAAATGAAGAGCACAGGTAAGAAATGTAACAATAGAAACATGAATATGTAAAAAAAAAAAAGAGGATATTTTCCTTGACAACTGAGGCTATTATTTTTACGTAATGCATCCACACTAAAAGCGTTAAATAGAGCTGTCACACAGAATAGTCTTAGGGAAGCTGAATCAATATTTTCAGAGGACTCTGAATAAACTAATTGAAATATTAACGCATTTTACTAAATGGACCAAAATATATTACAAAATACCTGGATTTTTTTTTTAGTGTCTAAGTTATTTGTATGAGAATATTTACTCCTAGAATATAAACTTCTTTCAGGTAGGAACCTATTTCTAATTCACCTCCTTATCTACTCTGATTTTTAACACATTAACCTGTAAATCATTTAAACCAGTATTGCAAGAACTATCATTATTAGTTTTAATAAAGCAAATAAATGAGATTTATTGAGCTCTACAATGTTCCAGACACACATTCTGTATGCTTTAATTAGTTTAAAATTTATAGCAACTTTATTAGCTAGGTACTGTTATCAATCTTATCATACCAAGAGTGTTATGTAACATGCTGAAGCCAGGTAGGTAACAAAATCTCAGTCAATTGTGTGCTCTGCATAAAAAAGGAACTCTTTACAATGTGAATTTCCAAAAGAGAGCTGGAGACATTTTTGAACAATACTGAGTTGACTGGGCAAAAAATGGGAAAGGATGAGCTATCATTATCCCTTCATTAAACTAGGTCTATGGGACCTTGGCCAAAGTCAGCATAATGAGGTATTAATAAGAAAAGTTGTTCTGACCTTTCTCCTGGTTGTACTTTTGTTCTGAAAGTTTGATATTATTCTTTCAGTAAGAACCTGTTTATAATCAAATGAATTTTTCTTAAAAAAACAATGCAAATAATAATCTTTTGTTGTTTTTGTTTGTGTGATGAACTATAATTTTACTTATCTGAAATGAATAGATGCTTCATCAGGTAAATTAATTTCTTCAGTAGATAAGGGGACACAGAAAATGATGAGATTTCCAAAGAAGGATGGCAATACTAGAAATGAGATAATAATTAATGTTCAGCCAGAAAATCTTTACTATCTTAAACAGCTTAGGAATTAAGATGCAGTTTTGAATAAAGTTGATGTTGAAAAAGATGCTGTCTTTGACATTACTTCATATGTAGGTTTTCAAAAATAATTTATGTATTTTCTGAATGTGCATATTAAACACTTGAGTTTCCTATAGTGCAATGATTGACTTAATCCAAAACAAAGGTATCGTTTTTTCCTTCAAATGAATATCAACTTTTAAGCCCTATCTTCATTCTTACATAATTGAAAAAAAATTGATTTCTTAGTCTTTATGTCAATTATGCATTTTTATTCAGCTTACCGCAAACAACTATTTAATTAAACTTACCCTGAATCATCCCTACACAGGAGCAACAACCTAGTGAACTGGAATGCATATAATGTTTATTAATATTTACTAAGATGCTAAATCCTATTTGCTATTAATCATTTAGCCTTTGATAAGTTATTTAGCATTTTGAGTCTTACTTCCTTCACATATGCTATTTAGGGATGAGATTTTAAACATTAAATAAAATGTCTGATTATCAATTCCACAAATTTGGAGGAATAATTATTTTATTTATTAAATACCCCAATTTATTAATCACTTACACATACCATGGACATCCTTCTACAGACATATCATGGTTTCATAATTCATTACAAGTAGATAGATATTACTGACAGAGGCTTTTTTTTTTCTTTTGACCATGACATGTGGTATGCAAAATCTTACATCCCCAACCAGGGATTGAACCCACGCCCCCTCTATTGAGAGCATGGAGTCTTAATCATTGGACCACTAGGGAAGTCCCAAAGAGGCCTTAGTAAGCATTTGTGGTTTCACTGTATTCTCAATTAGCATCTATAATGTCATGTTTGATTTTAGGGAAGAGATCCATTTATCAGTTGTTACATGATACTAGGTTAATGGTAGGAATTCGCTTTCTTCTAATATTAGATACCCATTCAGTTAACCGATATTTATTTGCTCCTCCCTTTTTAGTTAAATAGTGACACTCACTTAACTTGTTCCAAGTTAAAATTATTATTATTATTTTGTTTGTGCATGTTTGTGCTTCAGTTCAGTTCAGTTCAGTCGCTCCGTTGTGTCCAACACTTTGTGACCCCATGAATTGCAGCACGCCAGGCCTTCCTGTCCATCACCAACTCCCAGAGTTCACTCAGACTCACGTCCACCGAGTCAATGATGTCATCCAGCCATCTCACCCTCTGTCGTCCCCTTCTCCTCCTGCCCCAATCCCTCCCAGCAGCAGAGTCTTTTCCAATGAGTCAACTCTTTGCATGACGTGGCCAAAGTACTGGAGTTTCAGCTGTAGCATCATTCCTTCCAAAGAAATCCCAGGGCTGATCTCCTTTAGAATGGACTGGTTGGATCTCCTTGCAGTCCAAGGCTTAGTAGTGTCCAGCTCTTTGCAATCCCATGGACTGTAGCCTGTCCATGGGATTTTCCAGATAAGAATACTGGAATAGGTTGTCATTTCTTACTCCAACTATCATACTTTGACCTTTATGTTTTAAGGCCTTTTCATCTCTACCATTCCAATGCAAATTAACATTTAGCAGTTACTTTGTGAAATGCTAGTAAATTTGAAAAGGGTTTGAGCCTTTAACATACACTGGCATCAAGTTTAGATGCACTAGCTTGTAATTTTCTTCTTGTTATTTCTTTTTGGTACATCCATATGTACAGACATTATTAAGTAGTTTGGAAGTCGACAGGCTTCTTCTGCCATCCTTTGATGAAGTTTTATCTAATTTTGAATCAATTCCATATGTTCTCACCTCCTTTTAATAGTTTGTGTGAATTTAAATTTTAGGACTATGAAAGCAAAAAATATGTTGCATACAACCATTATAAACAGAAGTCTGATGCACGTTACTAACTAAATGAAAATTAACACAGGTAAAATTAACTTAAAGATCAAGTGTCATTATACTTTCCAATATACTATCTAAATTTAAGGAAAACAGGTAGATATAAACTAATTGTTGATCTCCCTGCCTCTACTATATAGTCTTATTTCTCTCTTTTTAACAGATCATCCTGAGTGGTCTTATAGTAAGACTTTAATCCAGGTTATGTTACTCCTTCTTGTCAAATCCTACCATCACCTCCCATCTCATTTTTCTTGTAAAGATCTGTAAGAGTTACATGGGGATGTCTCATGTGATGCAGTGGCTAAGACCTCACACTCCCAATGGAGGGGGCCCAGTTTTGATCCCTGGTCTGCGAACTAAATCCTGAATGCTGCAATAGATATCAAAGATCTTTGAGTGCTGCAACTAAAACCTGGCACAGCCAAATAAATTAAAAAAAAAAAAAAAAGTGTCACACTATTTGGCTTCCCACAACTCCTTGAATCTATCAACTATTTAGTTCTAGTCATCCTTTGTTCCTTGCAATTTTTATTATAAATTCTAGTAAACTCCCCACTTAGGGCATTTGTACTGTTCCTTCCCTCTGCCTAGAATACTCTTTTCCCCCCCAGTTTCTTCCTGGTTCACTCCCTCTTATAGTTTCAATTTTTGTTGCAATGTCAGCTTCTCAGTGATAGTTTCTGTACTCTAAATAACATCTTTGGGGCTGGTGCATGGGGATGATCCAGAGAGATGATATGAGGTGGGAGGTGGGAGGGGGATTCAGGATTGGGAGCTTGTATACAGCCGTGGTGGATTCATGTCAATGTAGGGCAAAACCAATACAGTATTGTAAAGTAAAATTAAAATATTAAATAAATAAATAACATCTTAGTGACACTTCAATACTTCCTATCCTTTTCCCTACCTTATTTTCCGTTACAGAAAGTATCATCTTCTAATGTACCAGGCATCACATTTGAGAGATGCAAGTCTAGTTGTAGTTGTTTTTACTTTGATTTCTAATTGCTATATCTTATCTGGAAGCTGGGAAAAATTAAGCAAAATCAAACCACTTTACTTTTTACCAATTATGGCAAGCCAAGAAATTAGATTCACATTTTTTATAGGTTTGGATAGTAAGATCTTTCATATGGCACAGTTTTGGTTTTTATTTTTTTTTCTTGACCCATTCATTATAACATTGTGTTTATGAGCACAATTTGGTAATGTTAGGACACCTGGTCTAAACCAGGTGTGAAATCAGTTGGAGAAAAATATTAGTATTCAGTGAAATAAAACAATCATACAAATTTTTTTTAATGTTTTCTGGGCAAGCTAGCTGTACTATTTTAAAAAGAAACCTAACAGTTAAATAAAGTGTTGAAAATATTTCTGTTTAAGATGCATTATCATTGACAGTTTTGCTAATAACATCAAGGTCTTTAGTAGAACATTTAAGTCAATTAAAAAAAAAATAGGCCTGAAAGCATCTATATATTTTTTCTTAAAAGGCCATACACATTTTTCATATCAATAATTTATTCAACTCAGTATTTAGATCTTGATCAAGGCAGAAAATGACAGAGAATTATGATAAAGCATGGATATTTTCACATGAACAAACTGGCTTCAAAGAACTCCTTCTGCACATCAGGAAACTTTGAAATGTAATTAAAGGGCTGATTATCCTCTTAGGTATTCTGAATGGTTTTAAACAATGGAGGGAGAAAAAACACACTTTGCTTTCAATGGGTCCTCTAACTAAAAAATGAATATAGCTGTGCTTTTCCTAGTTGTATCTTTATGCTGATTAAGTTGCACTTAAACCATTATTAAATAATATTTTAAAAGTCTTTTTAAAATTTTCAACAACTTACATTATTGAAGATATTAAAAAATCAATGTAGTATTTTATCTACCACAGAAATATGTTAAATAAATATAATTACTCATTTTTAAGTAAATAGGTTATTATATTAATAGGTTATACACAAATTATATATATTATAGTTATGAAATAACATGCATATGTATATATGTGTATTTAATTTGTATTTTGTTTATATAACTAGTATATGTAGCTATGTCTGGAGGAGGACGTGGCAACCCACTCTAGTATTCTTGCATGGAGAATCCCCATGGACAGAGGAGCCTGACAGGCTACAGTCCATGGGATTGCAAAAAGTCAGACACAATTGAGCAACTAAGCAGAGCACACATATGTATCTATGTAAATGCATAAGTTCTCTTGATTTACAGACAAATAATAAGCTTCAAAGCTGAGACAATTTAAAAAAAATTTGTTGTTGTATAGTTGTAAAGTTGATGAATTCCAATCAACAAGAACATAAAAAAAAAACCCAGCATTTTTTCCCATTTAAGTGGAAAGCATTAGTCTTCTATCATTAAACAATAATTAAATTATAATTATAACCTATAATTGAAGTAATTAAATGAGGTCAATTGTAATTTTTCACCACTTTGTTTCAAGATATTTCTCTTTGTAGCTTGAATTGCCATCTCAATTACTTTTAATTTTTCATCAGTGAAAAAATAAAGAATTGAATTCAATATGGCATTTGGTCTAATGAAGCATACCTTTTTGAAGACACATCATATGAATGTTTTGAGCTTGATTAATTACATTCCTCGCCACTACAATCTTAGTAATTTAATACAATTTAAAAATAAACATTTGAGTGAATTCTCTTTTGGGAGAGTGCATTCTTAGTAGTAATACATCAGGGTTTTCCAAAAATATTGAGAACCTTAAAAAGTCAAAATATGTCATCTTGGACTCATGTATTCATCCATGTTCTTTTGTTTGTGTATGTGTGTGTATGCATGGATGATTGTGGAAGCTTGCATTCTGCTACACATGAAAATGAAAGAAGAGTCCATGATTTCAAGGACCCAAACTGAGTGGCAGATAGAAAAATGTTCTCCATTATGTTCTGAGTGATTACATTGTAAGGTGCTGTGGTAAAATATAGAATGAAGGAGCAAAGAAACCAGACTTCACTGAAAATATAATAAGTGAGAGAACACTGAAGAAGCATATGCTGCCTTAGGAGAAGGAAATAAATTGTCCACTTACAGGCTGCGCTGTCTCTAGAGGACTGGGAAGAGTTATGTTCCAAAAGCTAAGTAAAGCTAAGGTCCTGAAATATCTTTGTAGTCACAAAACAGGTATAAACCATCATAAAACAGGTATAAAATACTCAAGTTAACTTGGTAATGGGGGCAAATATATTTGAATTTTAGGTAGTTGATTAAAAATTGGAATGAGTATTACTGTAAAAGATATGGGAGTTAGATTAACTGAGAATATCTCTATTTTTTTAATCAATCTCATGTAATTGCTTAACTCCCTTTCTCCACATCTTTTACACTGCTTCAGGATGTCAATTCTTAAAAAAAAAAGAAAGAAAGAATATGTTAATGTAATGTGCTTCCTCTTGCATAGACCTACTAAATCAATCTAAACATTAAATCATTTTAGACCTACTTTACAGTGGCCCAGTGCTGTCGTATTCAAAGATCCATCCTTAATTGCCTGTGTCCAGGCAATATCTGCCTAGTGTCCATATTAGACCTCACCACTTTGCTTCCCTATTTTGTGGAGACCTTGGTATGTATGAACACAACCATTCATATATTTGAAAAAGAAAAATTTGTGTGTGTGTGTGTGTGTGTGTGTGTGTGTGTGTATGTGTTCAGTTGTGTCCGACTCTTTGGAACCCCATGGACTGCAGCCTTCCAAGCTCCTCTGTCCATGGGATTTCCCCAGCAAGAAATATAATGTAGTTGGTTTCCTACTATTTCGTACTCCATGGAATCTTCCTGACCCAGGGATTGAGCCCAAGTCTCCTATGTCTCTTGCATTGGCAGGCATATTCTTTACCACTTGTGCCCCCTGGGAAGCCAGGTTAAATGGTAGCTCATGAGTGACTTTGTGCAGGAACCCTTCAAGAGTGGAGTCTTGGTTTCCCACAGACTTCGGCTCTCCTGGGAATAAGCCTAGGGGTTGGTTGAGGTTTCTCTCCTGCTTGTTGCTTGTCGCATCAGGGGTGTGGGGTCTGACTAGACCACATCTTTGTCCCTCCTACCCATCTGAACGTGGCCTTTCTTTATTCCTCAGTTGTGAAAATCTGTTTTCCTCTGTGTAGTTGCAGTTTTGGTATGTCTATGGGAAGTGAACTCAGAATCTTCCTACTCCACCATCTCGATCCTGAACCAAAATTAAGCAATATTTAAATAAATGGAGAGATATACTCCATCTGCTGTAGATATACTCCAGTATATGGAAGCCCAGGGCTTCCCATGTGGAGCTAAGGGTAAAGAACCCATCTGCCAATGCAAGAGACGTAAGTGATGTGGGTTTGATCCCTGGGTTGGGATGATCCCCTGGAGGATAGCATGGCAACACACGTCAGTGTTCTTGCCTGGAGAATCACATGGACAGAGGAGCCTGACAGGCTACAGTCCATGGTGTTGCACAGCGAGACACTACTGAAGAACTTAGCATGCACACACGCATACTGTGCTCATGGGTTAGAAGACTTAATCATTTTAAAGTATTAGCTTTCATAAGTTATAGTTGAATCTCTATTAAAATTAATTAATTTTGTTTTTGGCTGTCCTGGGTCTTTGTTATTGCATAGGCTTTTCTCTAGTTGTCGCAAGCAGAGGGCTACTCTCCAGCTGTGATGCACTGGCTTCTCATTGCAGTGACTTCTCTTGTTGTGGAGCACAGGTTGCAGGGTGCACAGGCTTCAGTAGTTGTGACACATGGGCTCAGTTGTTGGGGATCCTGGGCTGCAGGGCACAAGCTCAATAATTATGGTGCAGGGGCTTAGCTGTTCCATGGAATGTGGGATCTTTCCAGCCTAGGGATCGTACCAGCATCTCCTGCATTGGCAGGTGGATTTTTTAGCACTGAGACATCAGGGAAGCCCCTATAGTTGACTCTTGAACAACGTGAAGGTTTGGGCTCCAACCCCTCAACACAGTCGAAAATCTGTGTAAAATTTTGCAGTATCCGTAGTTCCATATCCACAGATTCAGCAAACCTTAGACTGTATAGTACAAGTTTATTGGGAAAAAAAAATCTGTGTATAAGTGGGTTTACACAGTTCAAACCCATGTTGTTCAAGGGTGCACTGTAATTTATTAATTCAATATAATATGAATTATAATCACAAGAGGCTTTTTCCCCTAGAATTGACAAGTATTTTTACAATTTTAATGGAAATACAAAGGATCCAGAGTAGTCAAAGCAATTATACAATAAAATGCATATCTGGAGATACACTAACTGATTTTGACATATACTTTAACAATTAATAGGGCATTGTGGTAATGGCATAAGGATAGATATGGATAAGAAAAAAATGGAAAATTGAGAAATAGATCTACACTTACAAGAAATGGATTAGAAAAAAAGACAAAACTGAAATTTTTTGCTGACAAAGAATTACTTAACCAACAAAGGTCCAACTAGTCAAACCTATGGTTTTTCTAATAGTCATGTATGGATGTGAGAGCTGGACTATAAAGAGAGTTGGACTATTTTGGGGAGCCCCCCAAAATAAAGTCTGTCACTGTTTCCAGTGTGTTTCCCCATCTATTACCCATGAAGTGATGGGACCGGATGCCGTGATCTTTGTTTTCTGAATGTTGAGCTTTAAGCCAACTTTTTCACTCTCCTCTTTCACTTTCATCAGAAAGTTCTTTAGTTCTTTGCTTTCTGCCATCTGGGTGGCATCATCTGCATATCTGAGATTACTGATATTTCTCCCAGCAATCTTGATTCCAGCTTGTGCTTCTTCCAGTCCAGCATTTCTCATGATGTACTCTGCATATAAGTTAAATAAGCGGAGTGACAATATACAGAGATCTCTTGACATACTCCTTTTCCTATTTGGAACCAGTCTGTTGTTGCATGTCCAGACATACTCCTTTTCCTATTTGGAACCAGTCTGTTGTTGCATGTCCAGTTCTAACTGTTCCTTCCTGACCTGCATACAGATTTCTCAAGAGGCAGGTCAGGTGGTCTGGTATTCCCATCTCTTTCAGAATTTTCCACAGTTTGTTGTGATCCACACAGTCAAAAGTTTTGGCATAGTCAATAAGGCAGAAATAGATGTTTTTCCAGAACTCTCTTGCTTTTTTGATGATCCAAGGGAGGTTGGCAATTTGATCATTGGTTCCTCTGCCTTTTCTAAATCCATCTTGAATATCTGAAAGTTCACAGTTCATGCACTGTTCAAGCCTGGCTTGGAGAACTTTGAGCATTACTTTGCTGTTGTGTGAGATGAGTGCAACTGTGTGGTAGTGTGAGCATTCTTTGGCACTGCCTTTCTTAGGGATTGGAATGAAAACTGACCCTTTCCAGTCCTGTGGCCACTGCTGAGTTTTCCAAATTTGTTGGCATATTGAGTGTAGTACTTTCACAGTATCATCTTTTAGGATTTGAAATAGCTCAACTGGAATTCCATCACCTCTACTAGCTTTGTTCGTGTGATGCTTCCTAAGGTCCACTTGACTTTGCATTCCAGGATGTCTGGCTCTAGGTGAGTGATCACACCATCATGATTATCTTTTTTTGTATAGTTCATGAAGATCTTTGTTTGTATAGTTCTGTGTATTCTTGCCACCTGTTCTTAATATCTTCTGCTTCTGTTAGGTCCATACCATTTCTGTCCTTTATTTTGCCCATCTTTGCATAAAATTTTCCCTAGGTATCTCTAATTTTCTTGAAGAGATCTATAGTCTTTCCCATTCTATTGTTTTCCTCTATTTCTTTGCACTGATCACTGAGGAAGGCTTTCTGATCTCTCCTTGCTGTTCTTTGGAACTTTGCATTCAAATGGTTGTATCTTTCCTTTTCTCCTTTGCTTTTCACTTCTCTTCTTTTCATAGCTATTTGTAAGGCCTCCCCAGATAGCCATTTTCCTTTTCTGCACTTCTTCTTCTTGGAGATGTTATTGATCCCTGTCTCCTGTACAATGTCATGAACGTCCATCCATAGTTCTTCAGGCATTCTGTCTATCAGATCTGATCCCTTGAATCTATTTGTCACTTCCACTGTATAATCGTAAGCGATTTGATTTAGGCCATGCCTGAATGGTCTAGTGGTTTTCCCTACTTTCTTGAATTTAAGTTGAATTTGGCAATAAGGAGTTCATGATCTGAGCCACAGTCAGCTCCCAGTATTGTTTTTGCTGACTGTATCGAGCTTCTCCATCTTTGGCTGCAAATAATATAATCAGTCTGATTTTGATATTGACCATCTGGTGATGTCAATGTATAGAGTCTTCTCTTGTGTTGTTGGAAGAGGGTGTTTGCTATGACTGGTGCCTTCTCTTGGCAAAACTCTATTAGCCTTTGTCCTGCTTCATTTTATACTCCTAGGCCAAATTTGCCAGTTACTCCGGGAGTTTCTTGACTTCCTACTTTTGCATTCCAGTCTCCTATAATAATTCTTACATCATGTGATATTGATGACTATTAATGATATTATTATTACCCACACAATAGTTCTTCCTAATTTTCCCCTTAAGAATGTTGTGCTTGGCTTAAAGCAGAAGCTTGAAATCATGAAATATAGCTCCAAAACTTTAAGAGATCTTAAAAATAAGCTATTTACTCAATTACTCAGCTAATTAAATTATTTTCTTCTGTCTCTGTATCTCTATATATATCTGTGTGTGTTTGTCTGTGTGTGCTTACATATACTCTAGACCTGAAAAGGTCATTTGTCACCAACACAGTTGTGGGGAATTGAGATGTTATCCATTAGCAATTTCATTTACTATAATATTATAATGATGACAAATATATTCAAACCCCAGGAAAAATGCATTTCTTTTCTTTATTTCTATTTAGGATTTTAAGTGATCCATTAGAAAAAAACTTCAATTATTTTTTCAGTTTCACTAATTGAGATCTTTCTATGTACTATGTTAGACTCTGAGGTTGCAGATAAATGTTGTTTCTCCTTTTATTTCTTTTTAAAATTGAAGTATAGCATTTTACAATATTGTGTTTCAGGTGTATAGCAAAATGATTCAGTTATTCATATATATATATATATATATCAGTTCAGTTCAGTCGCTCATTCGTGTCCAACTCTTTGCGACCCCATGAATCGCAGCACGCCAGGCCTCCCTGTCCATCACCAACTCCTGGAATTCACTCAGACTCGCATCCATCGAGTCGTGATGCCATCCAGCCATCTCATCCTCAGTCGTCCCCTTCTCCTTCTGCCCCCAATCCCTCCCAGCATCAGAGTCTTTTCCAGTGAGTCAACTCTTCGCATGAGGTGGCCAGAGTACTGGAGTTTCAGCTTTAGCATCATTCCCTCCAAAGAAATCTCAGGGCTGATCTCCTTCAGAATGGACTGGTTGGATCTCTTTGCAGTCCAAGGGACTCTTAAGAGTCTTCTCCAACACCATAGTTCAAAAGCATCAGTTCTTCAGTGCTCAGCTTTCTTCACAGTCCATTACATGACCACAGGAAAAACTATAGACTTGACTAGAGGGGCCTTTGTTGGCAAAGTAATGTCTCTGCTTTTGAATATGCTATCTAGGTTGGTCATAACTTTTCTTCCAAGGAGTAAGTGTCTTTTAATTTCATGGCTGCAGTCACCATCTGCAGTGATTTTGGCGCCCAAAGCCAAGAGGAGCTACCCCTGCCTGAGGCCAGGGGCAGCGGCCAGGAGGAGCTGACCCACGCAGGAGACCAGGGGTGGTGGCCAGGTGGAGCGACTCCATGTCCAAGGAGCGGTGGCTGCGTGGGAGCCAGAGGGCCTAGAGGAGCTATTTCATGTTCAAGGTCCGGAGGGGCGACAGTGAGGAGATACCTCTCTCCAAGGTAAGGAGCAGCTGCTGCGCTTTGCTGGAGCAGCCTTGAAGAGATACCCCATGTCCTAGGTAAGAGAAACCCAAGTAAGACAGTAGGTGTTGCAAGAGGGCAGACACACTGAAACCATAATCATAGAAAACTAGTCAATCTAATCACACTAGGACCACAGCCTTGTCTAACTCAATGAAACTAAGCCATGCCCTGTGGGGCCACCCAACACGGGTGGGCATATATATATAATTTTTCAGTTTCCTTTCCATTATAGGTTATAAGAAGATACTGAATATAGTTCCCTATGCTATACAGTAAATTATTGTTTCTTATTTATTTTATATGTAGTAACTTATATCTGTTAATCCCATTAATCTAATTTAACCCTCAATCCCCTTCTCCTTTGGTAACCATAAGTTTGTTTTCTATATCTGTGAGTCTGTTTCTGCTTGTGAATAAGTTCATTTGTGTCTTTTTTTAGATTCCATAGTTACATGTGGTTTCGTATAATACTTGTCTTTCTCTGATTTACTTCACTTAGTGTGCTAATCTATAGGTTTATCTATATTTTTTCAGATGCAATATTTCATTCTGAAGTATAAATTCTTAATAATAAATTGATTTTGTTCAGTCTAGGAAGAATTAATTTTTTCCAAGGAATTTTTAAAAGAGAAAAATTAAGTCTATATATATATGCAAATATATACTACAGCTTTTCCCATTGTGAATATTTCTCTTAGGCAATTATTTATTTCTACAATTTGTATGTAAGTTAAGCATTTTCCCTTCAGTTTTGTATCTTTTTCTATTTAAGGATCTCATTGAACTCTGTCCAACACACACAAAAAATATCAGATTCATTAACTTTTAGAATAGATTGTTTTTCAAGAATGTAACATTAGCAGTCATTATGTAGAACAATTATAAGATTTTTATTTTAACAATAATCTCATGACTATTATACTACTGTCAATTGTTTAAAAAAAAACAAATAAAAATCTTCTAAAATATTAACTATAACAAAACTTGAAAATGTAAACTAGGCATAGGCATAAAAAATATGTTTTTTTTTTAAAACTTAAGATTGTAATAAGGTACAATTTTAGGACTAAATTTACAGAGAAGTGTTACAATAAAATGTCAGCTGTTAATGGACATATGAGATAAAGGATAGTGTTTACAATATTTAATTACTTTGGACACTAAGAGGATGAGATTTTTCACACTTGTGTAAACACATCATACCTGGGAAAGGGTACAGGAAAAAAAAAAAAAAAAAACAAACACCAAAATACTCTTTTCAAGAGGAAGGGGCAGACCAATATCTGAGCCCAGGATCCTCAAGAGCACTGAAAGGTCACACCACAAATTCCAGGGGAAAGTATGAGCCTAAGATTGAGGCTCAGTTAGAGAATTAACTAACCTCCATGCAAGTGGAAGCAGCTTGAGTGATACCAAAGTGTGGGAGAAATGCCCACTGACATACAAAGAGAAGACCTAAAGATAAAGGTCTTCACTGATGTTGGGAATGATGGATGGCAGGAGGGGAAGGGGATGACAGAGGATGAGATGGTTGGACGGCATCACCAACTCAATGGACATGAGTTTGAGCAAAGTCTGGGAAATGGTGAGGGACAGGGAGACCTGGTGTGCTGCAGTCCATGGGGTTGCAAAGAGTTGGACATGAGTGAATGACCTAAAAACAGCAAAGTTAAAGTGAGAACTAGAAAAAATTTTTGCAAATTTTCTCTACCCTGAATGCAAAGTTATGCTAGAAGAATTTGAAGCCTCTTGTGCAACAAAGGTATAGATAGCAAAAACAACACTAAGTTTAAACGTATAAAGTTGTGTATCCGTGACCTATTTATATAGCAATCTGATTAATTTTTAGGAATATGTTTATTTATTTCCATTTTCCTCCCCAAGTCCCAAACTGTCTTAGGATTCTAGATGGCAATGTGCTGAGATGACATTATGTTAGATGTCAGTATGTATGTCATGAGAAGCTCACTTATAAGCTGGCCTTTTCAGTTCAGTCAGCAGAATACTTGACAGCTTTCATTTTCCTTCTTTCCTCTTCATCTCTTCAATGTGCACTGGTAGCACTGAAATGAATTGATATTTTTCTTCTTGTATCATTATCTGCCCCTTGTAAATTCCACCTAATGTGAAATCCAAGGACTTTTTTTTTTTTTTGATAAATTGAATTACTGCCAAGATTTGGCAATTTTATGTTCATTATTAAATGGAGTTTATGAAAATTAAAAATACTTTTAAAAAACTGCACTGGGTAAATTGGGGGAATACATTTGAAGATAACATGTATGGCAAAAGTCTTGAATCTGAAATGCTTTTTTAAATTTTGTTTTTATTTTCCTGGTTTTTGAGGTGGAAGTTTAGGTTATTAACTTGAGACTTTTCCTTCTGCATGTATTAGTGTTGTAAATTTTTGTCTCAGGACTGCATTGGCTATGTTGCACAAATTTTGAAGCATGTATGTTATTTTCATTCAGTCAGTACAGTTTTAAAACCTCTTAAAATTTTCTTTTTTTCTTGGACTAAAGACGTTATGTGTCCAAGTGTTTGGAGATCTTCCTATTATGTTTCTGTTGTTTATTTTAGTTTGATTCCATTGTGGCTGGAGAACACATTCTGTATGATTTCAAATTGTATAAATTTGTGGATTTTATTTATGGCTCATAAGTGTAGTCAGTCACTTAGCCATGTCCAATTGTTTGTGACCTCACAGACTATAGCCTGCCAGGGTCCTCTGTTCATGGGATTCTCCAGGCAAGAATACTAGAGTAGATTGCCGTTCCCTTCTCCAAAGGATCTTCCCAATCCAGAGATTGAACCTAGGTTTCCTGAACTGCAGGCAGATTATTTACCATCTGAGTTACAAGGAATTTTATATTGCTCATTATTTGACCTATTCTGGTGAACAGTACTTTAATTTGCAAAAGTATATCTTGCTAATGTTCAGTTAGAATATTCTATAAATGTCAATTAGACCATGTTGGCTGATATTAGAGATTTTTTTCCTGTATGGTTCTGATGTTCTTGGTAGTTGTTCTCTCAGTTTTTGAAGAGATGAGTTGACATTTTCAACTATAATTGTGGTTTAGTCTATTTCTGTTTTGCTCTGTGGCTTTTCATTCACATATTTCACAGTTCTGTTTCTTTGGTACACATACATTTAGAATTGTTGTTCTTCTTGTGGACTGATCTCATATGGCCAAAAAGGGTTAGAAGACTCTCTAGGGTCCCCTTGCTGCTGCTGCTGCTGAGTTGCTTCAGTCGTGTCCCCTTAAAAAGGCACTAATCTTATTCAGTGCTCCACCTTCACCACCTAATTACCTTTCAAATCCTCTACCTCCTGATACCATCACATTGGAGATTTTGTTTCAACATATGAGTTTTGTGGGAGACACCACCCTTCAGTCCATGGCATTGCCTACTTTTCAGATCTTAACAGAGACCTCAGTTCCTCAGAAGGCACTTCTCTGACCCATATAAAAAATACTCCATTATTCTCTCTGATCATTTCCTTCATAGGATTTGTCATAATCTGCAGTAGTTTACATGCCTGTATTAAGGATGTATTATTTCTCTTTTCCATTTTAATGATAGTTCCATGAGGGCAGGGATTATGCTTGTATTATTTGTGTCCATATTTTCAGTGCTGAACACAATGCCTGGTGCCAAGGAAACATCAGTTAGTTGAATTAACATTTACTACTATTACTAATATAAAGGTATATATACATATATGTAGTTTGCTTAATGATATATATTTATAGGCTGCTAAAACTGAAACTCCAGTACTTTGGCCACCTCATGCAAAGAGTTGACTCATTGGAAAAGACTCTGATGCTGGGAGGGATTGGGGGCAGGAGGAAAAGGGGACGTCAGAGGATGAGATGCCTGGATGGCATCACTGACTCGATGGAAGTGAGACTGAATGAACTCCAGGAGTTGGTGATGGACAGGGAGGCCTGGCATGCTGCGATTCATGGGGTTGCAAAGAGTCGGACACGAATGAGTGACTGAACTGAACTGAACTGATACTATATGAATTTCTAAAATAAAATTTAATTAAAAATGAAAATGATGGATATGGAGGACAGTTTGTAGAATTGTTTGCACATGCAAGTAACAGAATTACTTTGGCACATAAAACTCTCAAAGAACATTCTTAATCAGTTAACATGGATATTATCACAAGATGCATTTGTAGATTCATATAATATACAATGCTACTTATTCCTTAGTACTAAATGAATCACAGTAGTCCTAGGTTCCTCTCACACAATCAATTTATATTCCTTTTATGAGAACAACTTGGTCAAAGTCTTCAAGCAACAGGGATATTGTTTCTGTATCACTTTTTATGATATTAAATAACTATAGGAAGTAGTTCCACTCTTTTATTGGAATATATAGGGAGATAATTTATCAGCCATCATTGTTTATATGATTTTGGTATCAATTGCTATAAAACACCTTAAATACTGTTTATACATTTTCCAACAGAGCTATTGTTAACCTAGATAGCCAAAAGTTTTTTAGATTTGAGTATATGTTTCATCTTCTCTGTCTTGTAAACATGATTCAGAGAATCTTTTTACCTGTAAAAGTTGGAACAATTTCAAAAAAGGAATTTTTTTCCCACCTTTGTTGCTACTGCCACTGTGATAGAAGCTATTGATGACAATGGATAAGCCACATTTTCAGGATTCTTGTGCTGGAGCTGTGGGAGAGAAAATGTTCCATCAAGATCCCTTATCTGTCATAGCTCCAGACAGAAAGGTGCAACAGTTATTCATTCTGATAAATAAAGATACTAACAGCTCCTCACTGTTAATGCGATTATAAAATTCATCCTTGTAAAAATGCCTAGATTCCCTTGAATCCCTGTGGAGCCTCCCAGCATGACTTGTGAGAAGCATTCGAAGTGGATTTAGTATTTGTTTAGAAACTTCTGCTCAGTGCTAATATTTCTTACATCTCCAAGTACAGTAGAATTACACTACATGTATGCAAAGATCCACTCATGCTGATCTTTTCTAAAACCTTGCTCAACTTAGAAATTAGCTTAAATACAATTAGCCATAGCCTTGAGAGAAATTCATGGGGAAGTCTGATTCATCTTAAAGATATATTTAAATAAGATATACCAGTAACAACTCAGTTGGAGCTGATCAGTGGCATTAAGGACTTTTGGGATAAAGTATATTATTCCAAGTCAAAAGAGAGGGATAGAATATTCTTTACTGGTAATCAGAGTTAACTTTAAGTACTTAATTTCCAGAACTGAAATACTTGATATGTATTATTAAGCATGGATATATAGAGAGTTGTGCACTTCATGTACACAGAATTATGAACATTCATTGTAGTTAGTTATCTTTTATCACAGACACCAAGGCTGAAACCTAATTTTTTTAATACAAGTATATCATTGAGTTTCATAATGTAGTGTACCCAAACACATCAACACTTCATGAAAAAAAATTCATACAGTTTGAAAAATGCCTGAAATGTTATGCAAAAGCTTGGTTTTGTTACCAGGTTTGGAAAGTGAGGGTTCAAGAGGACCTCCCTTGTGGCCCTCAGTTCTTGGTAAGGACACAGAGAAGAATCTGAGGGCTTACCTGTGGCAAAAACAAGTTTATTGAAGGAAGACCAGAAAAAACATCTCTAGGGAGAGGTGAGTCAAGCCAAGGGAAGCACTGGCACAGGAATGATGAGGAGGGGTTTTAGAGACAAGGCTTTTACATATTCATTTAGGCAGGCGTGGACTGACAGGTGCAAGTTACACAACAACAGGCTCTATTGCCTATGTCTTTCCCGTAATTCAGTCTGTAATAATCATTGTATGTATATGTATTGAATATGAACACTTAATGAGCTCTAGGCTGCCTCAGGTCATTTAAGGACATAGCTGTGGGACAAGGCACATGTGCTGGAGTTGGAAAAGCCTCTGTGGTTATTTTGTAGCATATCTATGAGATCTCCTGAGCTACACTGGGGCCTGTCTGGGTGGTAAACAGATCAGGTTGCATACTTTTCAGTGAGACCACCCCTTGTTGCTCATGTCTCAGTCAGTTCAGTAGCTCAGTCACATTCAACTCTATGCAACCCTATGGACTGCAGCATGCCAGGCTTCCCTGTTTACCATCAACTCCCGGAGCTCAGTCAAACTCATGTCCATCGAGTCAGTGATGCCATCCAAAAATCTCAACTTCTGTTGTCCCCTTCTCTTCCTGCCTTTAATCTTTCCCAGCATCAGGATGTTTTCCAATGTCAGTTCTTCAATCTTGTGGCCAAAGTATTGGAGCTTCAGCTTCAGCATCAGATCTTCCAATGAATGTTAAGGACTTCTTTTAGGACTCACTGGTTTGAACTCCTTGCAGTCCAAGAGACTCTCAAGTCTTCTCCAACACCACAATTCAAAAGCATCAGTTCTTTGGTGCTCATCTTTCTTTATGGTCCAACTCTCACATCTATTTATGACTACTGGAAAAAACAAAACTTTGACTAGATGGACCTTTGTTGGCAAAGTAATGTCTCTGCTTTTTAATATGATGTCTAGATTTGTCATAGCTTTTCTTCCAAGGAGCACACATCTTTTAATTTCATGGCTGCAGTCACCATCTGAAGTGATTTTGTAGCCCAAGAAAAGAAATTCTGTCGCTGTTCCCACTGTTTCCCTATTTGCCACAAAGTGATGGGACTGGATGCCATGATCTTGGTTTTATGAATACTGAGTTTTAAGCCAGCTTTTTCACTGTCCTCTTTCACTTTCATCAAGAGATTCTTTAGTTCCTCTTCACTTTCAGCCGTAAGGGTGGTGTCATCTGCATGTCTGAGGTTATTGATGGTTCTCCCAGCAATCTTGATTCCAGCTTGTACTTTGTCCAGCCCGGCATTTCACTTGATGCACTCTGCATATAAGTTAACTAAGCAGGGTGACCATATACAGCCTTGTCAAAGTCCTTTCTCAATTTAGATCCAGTCTGTTTTTCTATGTCTGGTTCTAACTGTTCCTTCTTGACCTGCATACAGATTTCTCAGGAAGCAGGAAAGGTGGTCTGATAGCTCCATCTCTTGAAGAATTTTTCAATTTGTTGTGATCCACACAGTCAAATGCTTTGGCATAGTCTATGAAGCAGAAGTAGATATTTTTTCTAGAATTCTCTTGCTTTTTCTATGATCCAGTGGATACGGCATTTGATCTCTGGTTTCTCTGCCTTTTCTAAATCCAGCTTGAACATCTGGAAGTTCTTAGTTTATGTACTGTTGAAGCCTAGCTTGGAGACGTTTCAGCGTTACTTTGCCAGCATGTGAGATGAGTGCAATTGTGCGGTAGTTTGAACATTGTTTGGCATTGTCCTTCTTTGGGATTGAAATGAAAACTGACCTTTTCCAGTCCTGTGGCCACTGCTGAGTTTTCCAAATTTGCTGGCATATTGAGTGTGGCACTTTAGCAGCACCATATTTTAGATCATCTTTTAGTTAACATCATGCTTAACTCCTACATAACACTTTGAAGAAAATATTCTGAGTATTGTGTTTATAATCTTAATCAGATTCTCTTTGTTCTCTTTGTATCCACAAAGCTCTAACCAATGTTAAAGAATCCTAGGACTAAACTAAATATTTAAGATTTAGAAATATCATACTTGTAAAAAACTAAAGAGAAGAGGTTGCAAATTATCAAGAAAAATTTAGTAAATTAGAAACATTAATATGCAAAAGGAAGGTTTTATAAAATAAAACATCACTCAGAAAACCAATAGAACTCTTGTGCAATATAAGAGGAAAAGGGAAAAAAAATTAAAATCAACTTTATTTTTGCTATTCATTAAAAGTAGCATCTTTTGTTAGACTGCTTGACATTATTAGCATTTTAATCATATGATGAATGTGTGTGCTCAGTCATATCCTATTCTTTACAACCCCATGGACTGTAGCCAACTAGGCTTTTTTATCCATGGAATTTTCCAGGCAAGGATACTGGAAAGCATGCCATTTTCCTCCCCATGGTATTTTTCTGATTCAGGCATAGAACCCAAGTCTCCCAAATCTGCAGACAGAGTCTTTACCACTGAGCCAACTGGGAAGCCCAATCATATGATAAATTTATTTATAAATAAATCTTTGACATAACTAGAAGAGACTTATCCAAACTTGAGTTTTCCTAACTATAAGCATGGCTATATATGCAGCCATGAAATTAAAAGATGCTTACTCCTTGGAAGGAAAGTTATGACCAACCTAGATAGCATATTCAAAAGCAGACACATTGCTTTGCCAACAAAGGTCCATCTAGTCAAGGCTATGGTTTTTCCAGTGGTCATGTGTGGATATAAGAGTTGGACTGTCAAGAAAGCTGAGCACCGAAGAATTGATGTTTTTTAATTGTGGCGCTGGAGAAGACTCTTGAGAGTCCCTTGGACTGCAAGGAGATCCAACCAGTCCATCCTAAAGGAGATCAGTCCTGGGTGTTCATTGGAAGGACTGATGCTAAAGCTGAAACTCCAGTACTTTGGCCACCTCATGGGAAGAGTTGACTCACTGGAAAAGACCCTGATGCTGGAAGGGATTCGGGGCAGGAGGAGAATGGGATGACAGAGGATGAGTTGGCTGGATGGCATCACCGACTCAATGGACATGACTTTGCATAAACTCCGAGAGTTGGTGATGGACAGGGAAGCCTGGCGTGCTGCGATTCATGGGGTTGCAAAGAGTCAGACACGACTGAGGGACTGAACTGAACTGATCCATCCACTTTCCAGTCTTTAAAAATATGTCCAGAATGTTATTGGACATATATTTTCTAACAACAAAACAAAACAAAAAAGCTGAGTCTAGCTTTTTTTTTTTTCATATTTCAAGATCATGCCATGCTGTCCATTAATTTCAAGATGCCATTTACAATTTTCCATAGACAACAGTGTAAGAGTGTAATTAAGTAGTAAAGGAAACCAGGAATGATTTGTGCAGCTTCACTGAATGCTTTATACTAGATAAGATCCTTGAAGTATCATCTCATAGTGATTCTATCAAGTGATGCAATGGTCTGTTTTTAGCGGTTTGTTTTCAGTCACAAAACTAGAGTGAATAAAAGAATTCTGGGAAGAAAAAAAAACAACATTTTACGATAGGAATTATGGTTTACAGAATATCAGAATGCTCAGGAGGAAAAAAGAGAGAGAGAGAGAAAGAGAGAGAATGCTGCCAATGTTCAGGGAGCTGTCGTTGGGAAGATAAGTAGATACTGAATGAAAGTGAAAGTCGCTCAGTGTGTCCAGACTCTTTGCGACCCCATGGACTGTAGCCTGCCAGGCTCCTCTGTCCATGGAATTCTCCAGTCCAGAATACTGGACTAGGTAGGTGTTCCCATCTCCAAGGGATCTTCCCAAACCAGGGACTGAACCCAGGTCTCCTACATTGCAAGTAGATCCTTTACCTGCTGAGCTATCCTGAATAACTCACTAAAATGGAAGGGGCTTCTTAAAAACCACATCCAGAAACTCCTACAATTCTCCAGAATCTCTGAAAAATTTCACACTGTTCTTCTGTGAAATATGTGGTAAACAAGCACTCAATGAGAATTTTCTGTGAATCCTGCATCTTCTCAAGTCCCTCTCAGACAAGCCATTTGAACTTGATGGTGGAATATGGCTGCACATTCCCAGATTCATGGCTTGGTGTGTCAGATAACATCAGTTCAAGATGAGCATGTCCAAGCGACATGATGATTTAGTGGCTGTGGACAAGTCTCTGCAAAGGCCTAGCACAGGCTTTTGCTGTAGGCCGTAGCTAGGTAGCCATCTACAGAAGAGAATATGGCTTTGCTCCAAAATACTGTTTGCCACAAACACTTCCACACAGTTGGATCTGCGGGTCATAAAGAGCATGGGTGGATTAACTAACATGAAAACTTAGACCTGCTCCAGACTTAGTTTACTGAAAATGAATCAAAGTAGTAAGTCCAAATAAAGTACTGTTTTGCTGCTAAAAGTTAGAGGCTACTAGACATGTTTCTTTTCTGTGAATATGTACATAAGGTATTCATATTAACATGCCTCATACTACCAAACCAATAGTCTTCAAATGTTCCTTGATAATCATATGAAATATTTCTGAGTCTCTAGCACCTATTTTTCCAAGTCTTCCAATGGATCTTTTACATTTGCTAACACCAACTAAGTCCTATCAGAATGATTTTGTCAATACAGTAGATAATCCAGACTCATATAGAATTGACAGCGAGCTAAAGAGTTGATAAAGCCCTAAGATAAGATGTTGAAGTTTTGCCTCTGTCCCTGCCAGGTAAAGGCAAACTGCTCCTCTGTCTTTATTAATAAAAATGGATAGAAGACCATTCTCAAAAGCAGCAGCAAGATACTAAGTGCTTAGCACTCTGTTTATTTTCTTTGGAATGGCACTTGACATTTGAGTTTTCAACTGTTCCCTTTTATTGTTGAATCATATTGAAAATAACAACTTAAAAATTAATTACTCTGTTTATGGATATTTGGCTTGTTTCAGTTTTAGGCTATGATGGATAAGAGTGTATGGATGTTCAGGTATAAGACTTTGTGAAATATTACCTGATTTGTCTTGGGTAAATAGCTAAGAATAGAATCAGTAGGTCACAAAATATATGTTAGCTAAACTTTATAAGAAAACTAAAGACTGTTTTCCAAAGAAGCTGTGCTATTAACCCTCCAACCAGGAATACTTGTTTACCTGTGCTTATTTACCTTGTTTTGGGCTTCCTTGATGGCTCAGGGGTAAAGAATCCACTTGCCAATGCCAATGCAGGAGGACTGAATGCAAGGATTCAATCCATGGTCAAGAAGATCCCCTGAGGATAGAAATGGCAACCCACTCCAGTGTTCTTGCCTGAAGAATCCCATGGACAGATGAACCCAGCAGGCACAGTCCATGAGGTCTCACAGAGTTGAACACAACTTAGTGACTGAGCATGCACACACGCATTCCACTTATTATCTATTTAGGGTTATTTTTTCTCTGAAGCATTGGATTGTAAGAGTTTGCCTTTTTACCCCTACAGTGAGGCATGACTTTTAGTTTTTTAGTTTCTTTGGAAGAGCAGAGATATTGTTATAATTAATTTATAGTAGAAAACTAGTGATTGCAGAACACAGGTAAGATAGCTTGCAGAAAGTGAGTTTGCTTCATGTGGGGAAATATTGAAAGTAGATCTGAGACAAGGTAAATAAGAACAGGTTACTAGATAAACAAAATATAGCAGCTCCAAAATTACATAGGACAAGTGGTGGTAGTCTTGGGAAGGCACCACATTTCTAGAAGATAGAATTAACCTGGAATCAACATTCTCTGGAAGTGTGGTGGTGAAGAGGATTAACAAAGTAAACAGTAGAAATTGAGTCCAACAAAATCAAAAGAGAATCACTACTTTAGAAGTCCATCAAACCCTCCTGCCACACAGTCCATAATCCTGCCTAGAAAACTTCAGATTACTACTAGAGGTCAAAGCAAAAATAAGACATTTCAAAATGAAAATAATATGGTAGGCAAAGCAAACAGAACTACCAAATAAAACAGAAAATAAAAACATGTGTTTTATCTGGTTTAACTTTCATGTGTTTTTTTTATTATTATTATTCTAACTCTATGTTCATATTGCATTCAATATAAAAAACCCCATCTAAAATGTTGCTCAGATTTATTTTCTCAAAAGTACTGAAAAGTGCTATTATGATAAACATTCAGTTCATTTCAATTCGGTCGCTCAGTCGTGTCCGACTCTTTGCGACACCATGAATCGCAGCACGCCAGCCTTCCCTGTCCATCACCAACTCCCACAGTTCACTCAGACTCATGTCCATCGAGTCAGTGATGCCATGCAGCCATCTCATCCTCAGTCATCCCCTTCTCCTTCCCCCCAATCCCTCCCAGCATCAGAGTCTTTTCCAATGAGTCAACTCGTCTCATGAGGTGGCCAAAGTACTGGAGTTTCAGCCTTAGCATCATTCCTTCCAAAGAAATCCCAGGGCTGATCTCCTTCAGAATGGACTGGTTGGATCTCTTTGCAGTCCAAGGGACTGTCAAGAGTCTTCTCCAACACCACAGTTCAAAAGCATCAATTCTTTCATGCTCAGCTTTCTTCACAGTCCAACTCTTACATCCATACATGACCACTGGACAAACCATAGCCTTGACTAGACGGACCATTGTTGGCAAAGTAATGTCTCTGCTTTTGAATATGTTATCTAGGTTGGTCATAACTTTTCTTCCAAGGAGTAAGTGTCTTTTAATTTCATGACTGCAGTCACCATGATAGACATTACATTGATGATTTTGCTTATTTGCCTATTTATGAATTGAGCATTTTGCTTGTCTTGTAAGCCTGTCTCTTTTTTCATATTGTATTTGGTAGTCAATTGATTATTATTTGCTGACTTATAAATATTAATTATATGGATTTTATGCAACATGATATTATGCTTTTGTTACAAATGTATTTTTTTGCATCTATAGTTTAGGTTTTGTATATCTATGGCATTTTATTTTTATTATATTTTAAGTTATATCATTCCAAACTTGTGTACTGTGTAAAAGTATGATTGCATCATTTATAAAGGACAGTTTTCTTCAAGCAATGTATAAACCTTTGACATGTTTAAATAATTCACTCACATGACATTTCTTATTTTGGTAACAGTGGGTAAAAAAAAAAGGAATCCAACCTTTTTGTTTAAAGCCACACACAAACTTGTCCTAAAAACATTTTCCTAGTTACAAACAGACATCATGACTCTGGCTCACAGGGGACTCTCACTGTTAATCATAATTAACAGCCTATAACACTCTCATTTTTAATGCAAGAAAAAATGTTCAGAAAGAAAACAGCTCATGTCTCAGTAGAAGAAATCTAGGGCTTTGGTTGTTGTTGTTCAGTCACTAAGTCCTATCTGACCCTTTGTGACCCCATGAACTGTAGCATGCCAGGGTTCACTGTCCTTCACTATCTCCTGGAGTTTGCTCAAACTCTTTCCATTGAGTTGATGATGCCATCCAACTAGCTCATCCTCTGTCGTCCATTTCTCCTACTGCCTTCAGTCTTTCCAAGCATCAGAGTCTTTTCAAATGAGTCTACTCTTCTCATCAGATAACCAAAGATTTGAAGCTTCAGCTTTAGCATCAGTCCTTCCAAGGAATATTCAGGGCTGATTTCCTTTAGGACTGACTGGTTTGATCTCCTTGCATTCCAAGGGACTCGCAAAAGTCTTCTCCAGCACCACAGTTCAAAAGCATCAGTTTTTTGGCACTCAACCTTTTTTAAGGCCCAACTCTCACATCCATATGACTACTGGAAGAACTATAGCTTTGCCTTGGTAATTATTTGTTTTTATGTTATATACACTATAACTTATATCAGTTCAGTTCAGTTCAGTCACTCAGTCATGTCCGACTCTTTGTGACCCCAAGAATTGCAACACACCAGGCCTCCCTGTCAATCACCAATTCCTGGAGTTCACTCAAACTCATGTCCATCGAGTCAGTGATGCCATCCAGCCATCTCATCCTCTGTCATCCCATTCTCTTCCTGCCCCCAATCCCTCACAGCATCAGACTTTTTTCCAATAAGTCAACTCTTCGCGTGAGGTGGCCAAAGTACTGGAATTTCAGCTTTAGCATCAGTCCTTCCAATGAACACCCAGGACTGATCTCCTTTAGGATGGACTGGTTGGATCTCCTTGCAGTCCAAGGGACTCTCAAGAGTCTTCTCCAACACCACAATTCAAAAGCATCAATTCTTTGGCATTCAGCTTTCTTGACAGTCCAACTCTCACATCCATACATGATCACTGGACAAACCATAGCCTTGACTAGACAGACCTTTGCTGGCAAAGTAATATCTCAGCTTTTCAGTATGCTGTCTAGGTGGTCATAACTTTCCTTCCAAGGAGTAAGCGTCTTTTAATTTCATGGCCATCTGCAGTGATTTTGGAGCCCCAGAAAATAAAGTCTGACACTGTTTCTACTGTTTCCCCATCTATTTGCCATGAAGTGATGGGACCACATGCCATGATCTTCGTTTTATGAATGTTGAGCTTTAAGCCAACTTTTTCACTCTCCTCTTTCACTTTTATAAGTTATCTTAAATTATTTCAATCTTTATTTTTCACTATTTTAAAATTTAATTATTTATTTTAATTGGAGGCTAATTACTTTACAATATTGTGGTGGTTTTTGCCATACATTGACATGAATCAGCCACATGTGTACACGTGTCCCCCATCACTTTTGACTGAGGAAAAATAAAAATAAAAGCAAAGAAACAGTACAGAGCCCCAAATACGGCTGTTTCTACATTCCACATTCCAGTTTAATATCTGATTCTTTCACATCAGATAGCCAACTGTGCTTCTACATCAGGTTGCCAAAGAGGGTTACTTTTAGTTCTGTTTCATTTTCAGATACTCTCTTGTTTAACATATACAATTATGAACTTTTCTCCCTAAAATATGGCTTCTAAATTCTTCTGTATCTCTAGCTATGGTGCTATTTATCAATTAGGGTTTAAGAGTGAAGAAATGACTGAATAGCCTAATGGATGAAAAATAACTATAGGCATCCATATTCTAGAAAGATGTTTTTTGTTTAGTATTTGTGACTTCCTTTACTTCTACTGTGGAGTAAGTAAATTCATTGCTTGAAATTGTGTTTCCATCAGCCCTACAAACATTTGATCTACTCCCTGTTTGCAATTATGTGTTTCACATGGTTATATTGATACATGGATGATATAAGTTGCTGTGCATTCCTAGTAATCGACTTACATTTATGACAATTCCTAAAGTGAGCTGTTAACGAAAATGCCAGAAATCTTTTTTTTTTTTAATATTCATATATACATAGCTACATAGGGAGATAGAAACAAAGAAGGTATAGGTATAGCTGTCAGAGTTAAATTTAAATAATTTTCCCAGGGGCAGACTAAGCTATAGTGCTAGGGCTTAAACAGTACATTTGATTCATGTATTTATTAATCCTATAATTACTTATGAATAATGGTACTGGGATGGCACTAAGGATGGTGAATAAAACAAGCATAATGCCTGGCTCTTTCAAGTCATATTATAAAACTTGCAGCATAACAAAGAGGAATTTAACAACTGTGAGACAAGGTGGTCATGTATGCCAAGGAAAGATGTAGCTGAGCAGAGTTAAGACACAATACACAGTATTGAAAAATTGTGAGTAATTGTATATGACTAGAATAAGAAAAAAAAATTGACATGGTGAGAAGCCAAGCAAGAGAGGCATGCAAAAGCAAAATCATGACATGAATTTTGTGCCACAGAGAAGATTGGACATTACTTTATATTCAAGTTTCTGACCAAATAATTTTTAAAGGAACACATAATTGTATTTTAAGGGAAAGAAGAGAGAACAATTTGAAAGAGTTTGGGTCCAAACCAGAAAAGATATTTGATGTTATCATAGTCATTGAAGTCAGCAGTACTGAGTCTGGTGCTGTGCAGCCAGAGGAAACGAGATGGATGTGGTCAGCAGAAAAGAAATTAAAGTAAGTTGGACTTCCTTTCAGAATGAGGGAAAACTAGTGTCGGCTTTAAAGACTTGGAGGTTGGTAGAGTTACAACTACTGCCATAATTTCCAGAGATGTGGCAGATTTGGGAGAAAAGGACTCAACATTGAATTGTTGTGCTTTCAGACTGTGTGGTTCTATAAACATAGAAGTGCTTAGCTCAAAATAGCCAGCCAGCTAGTTTGGAAATATAGATTTGGAAGATGCCTTTATAGAGAGAGACTAATACACTCCATATAGATTAAAGGGCACGTCAACAGTGGATGATCTGAGAAGCAAATGAGCTCAGGTAGAGCCAAATTTTAGGCCATACATAGTAGAAGTGAAAGAGGAGATACTCAATGACGAAAAATAATCACATCCAGCATCTGAGAAGGTAACTAAAAGAAGGAATAAGGAATTGGCCAAGCACATGAAAGTGTTAGTCGTTCACTCATGTCTGACTTTTTGTGACCCCTTGAAGCCCACCAGGCTCCTCTGTCCAAGGGATTCTACAGACAGGAATACTGGTGTGGATGCCCATTCCCTTTCCCAGGGTATCTTCTGGACCCAGGGACTGAACCCAGGTCTCCCACATTGCAGGCAGATTTTTTACTGTCTGAGCCATCAGGAAAGCCCTTAGCCAAGCATACCAGAAAACAAAATTAGGTGGGGTAAGATGATACTCAGATAATCCACTGCAGTCACCAATAAGATTATCAGTGACTCTTGCCAGAGCAGTTTTGGTGGAGCGGAGAACAGAAATCAGAATGAAGTAAGTTGAAGAGAGATTAAGAAACATTAAGGGTGTGCAGATAGATTTTGCAACTACTATTTTTAAGGTTCTTGAGTATAATGACAGAGATTGGGACTCAGGTTGAAAGGATGTTTTCTCACTGTTACTGCTTTTATAAAATAGATAAATTTGGGATTGGTTTCATGTATTGAAAATAACTTCCATAAATACCAGGTGGCACTAGTGGTAAAGAGCTCATCTGCCAATTCAAGAGACACAGGAGACTGGGGTTCCATCCCTAGGCCAGGAAGATCCCCTGGAGGAGGTCATGGCAACCTACTCCAGTATTCTTGCCTGGAGAATCTCCATGGACAGAGGAGCCTGGCAGGCTACAGTCCATAGGGTCACAAAGAGTTAAACATGACTGAAGTGACTTAGCATGCACATGTATTAAAAAGAAACTTAATAAATATTTACAGAGTCTACAACTTATACATAATAGATTAAATGCCTTCTGTTTTCTCATTTTATATATATATATATTTTAAAATTCTTGGGCATAAATCATTGCTCTGTTGCATCAGTGACCTTACTACCCTCTATATTTACACCCTGAAACCTGTTCCTTGATGCTTTAATTTTCCTTTTTGTTGCAAATATTCTCCTTCCTCTCTCTGTGTGTATGAAAGAGGGGGTGGGGAGAGGAGAGGTATGGATGAATATAGTGGATGATGAGAATATGCTTGTGTGAATGCATATTTCCAAGCTTGTGTGATTCAATATGAAGAGGAAAGGATCTGGGAAAAGGTCGAGAAAAATAGGACGATATGAGTACTAGGTATGAAACTCCAAACTTTGGCCACCTGATGTGAAGAACTGACTCACTGGAAAAGACCTTGATGCTGGGAAAGATTGAAGGCAGGAGGAGAAGTGGATGACAGAGGATGAGATGGTTGGATGGCACCACCAAATCAATGGACATGAGTTTGAGTAAGCTGCAGGAGTTAGTGATGGACAGGGAAGACTTGAGTGCTGCAGTCCATGGTGTTGCAAAGAGTTGGACATGACTGAACAACTGAATTGAACTGTGATGAGTACTAAGGCTGCCTGAGCGCTACCTCCAGTTTTAGAAGAGAGGGGAAAAGTTAGAGATGGAGAAAGGAGAAGGAGTCAGAGATGGAGGGTGGAGAAGTCATACAGATGTTTAGTGGTGTTCACTTTAATTATAATAGCTCTAATAGAGGAAAATATGTGGGCATTCATAAAATAATCAAATATTCAATATGTCTATTGTGCTTGTTGTACAAATGTATTGTTTTAAAGACTTTAAACTTCCTTAATAGGAAAAAATCTGCCACAATTACTACTATACCTTTTTTTTTTTTAGCAACTTGTGGATTTTATTTAGATCCTCAAACAAACACAGTGGGGAAAACTTTGATGTTTATAAGAATTGGAAATTTGGGTACTGCATAGTGATAAGAATAAATTCATGAGATTAAGTTTAAACACTTCTAATTGTGTTTGTTGTTTTAGTAGCTAAGTCAAGTCAGACTCTGTAACACCATGGACTGTAGCCCATCAGGCTCCTCTGTCCACGGTATTTCTCAGGTGAGAATAGTGGAGTGGATTGCAATTTCCTCCTCCTCCTCCTCCTCCTACATATATATTAAAATTAGCTAAGGTAGAGAGACATAACTGAGAAATGTATTTTGGAAAAATTTATTTCAATATATTTAAGTATTTATTTTGATAGAAAGCAATATCATAGCTTGATTTATTCATCCTTTATATATTATTTGTACTCTGGTCTCAGTTTTAAAAAAAGAGAATTTATGTCATACCAAAATTATATTTACTGATTTTGGAAAGGGAAATTTTGCTTAAGCATGGCAGTATAAAATATAATATATAAAATTTTCAGTTGTGGAGCTTTCTCATATAATATGGAATATCATTTTTTTTAATGGAAACTAAATGCTTTTTTAAGGGAAAAAAGTCAGTAAAATTTAAATTAGCTCAATTTTCAGGAATATAGGATAAACACAGATTTTTCTATTCCACTCTCTAAGTGAGACTTTGAACATTATATATAAAATAAACACGGAAAAATCTCTGAAAGTTGGAGAGCAACAGAATGACTGTGTATTACTGGCAAGGACCCTCATGATCCAAGGAATGACTGGTGGTGTGTTTTCTGAGTTTTCTTACTGCTTCATCTTTGATCGATTTGAAATTGAAGAAGCCAACACCTGGGAAATGTCAATGCATGCGGGCAAAAGTAGCCCAGCCTCGTCCAAGGAAAATAAAAGGGTAACCTAGCATGATAGAATGCTTTAGACAGCAAGTGTTCTCTTCCAACCAAATATCATAAAAGAAAAAACTGTGACCTCACCACAAACCTCATAAATCAAGGCCAAGTGGGTGGACTAAACTTCAGTTACAAGGCGGAACTACAAGCCTTCAGCTGAGTGGTTGATTTCTGCTTCTTCTAAACATGGTGGCTACAATACCAGGAATGATCATCTCCATTAATATCTACCACTAATCTGCATGCTCATTCATTTTGAAAAACATTAATTAATTTTGCCAAAATTATATTACCAAATATATTCTCACAATAATGAGATTGGTAATAATATATTGATTTAGTTTATCTCTTTGAAGAGATGTGTGCTTTTAAGTGATCCCTGATAGTTCAGATGGTAAGAAATCTGCCTACAGTGTTGGAGATCAGGGTTTGATCCTTGGGTCAGGAAGATCACCTAGAGAAGGGAATGGCAACCCACACAAGTATTCTTGCCTGGAGAATTCCATGGACAGAGGAGCTGGGCATCCAAAGAGCTGGACATGACTGAACACCTAACATTTTCACTTTCAAGTGAACTGAAATTCAGTTTGCCTTTAGGAATTGATATACACATCAAAATCTTTGAGAAGACATGAGCAACTTTTGCTTAGCCATTCATCTATTCATTCATCCATTTATTCAAAAATATTTTCATGTGTCTGTTATGTGCTAGTCACTGTTCTAGGCTCTTGGACTTGAGTGAAATAGGACTTGAGAAAATACTTCATGGTACAGTCTCCTTCTGTTTAAATAAATAAATAATTTTACAAAATCATTGGAATATTCAATTTTTATAGGGGTAATATACTGAAAAGACTGACCAGTAGAGATAATATTTTATGCCAAGTTTGGAATAACAGACGTTATAGAGGATTTCAAAATATTTTAAGCAAATTTCAAAAAAATACAGTTTTTAATAGAAAAAAATTTAAGACTAATAATAACTTAAAGCAGTTATTACAGGCTTATAAATTAATTTTCAAATGTAATTCTGATTGTAATGTGCTAGTGCTTCATTTATATAACACACTCATCAATGAAACCCTATATACTAAAGGATAAATCAAAATATATCAAGTAGCAAGGTATGATTCAAAAATAAAAACAAGAAAGAACTAAGCCATACATTTGTTAATAAGCTCATAACCTAACTAAAATTTTCAGAGCAATTCAGTCTGTTTGGTTTAGGGGTTCAGGTATGCTGCATCAAGCTGTCAGTGCTGTATTTCACCAAGCAAGAGAAAAATCTACATTTTCATCCCCAGTCTATCAGCATTTAGCTGTTGTTTGATTCAGTACAAACTCTGGTGATCTCATTAATTCAAGTATAACATATCTTTGTATATCTCCCACATTCTACCAGCAATCTGAGATTTCTTTTGATTCCTAGAATCCACCAACTGCTGGACATTTTTAGTTTTTCCCCTACAATCTTCTCAAATGGAATTTGTTTAAAAACAAAAGCATAGGAATATATATCTTTAAGACTAAACTACCGACCCTTCAAATTATGTCTCAATTATTTTAATTGCCACCCAAGCCTTATTGTCTATACCAACTCTTTACTTTTGCTTCATTATGTAGAAGATAAGTGCTTCCCCTGGTGGTTCAGGAGAGAAGAATCTGCCTGCAATACAGTATATCCAGGTTTGATCTCTGGGTCTGAAGATCCCCTGGAGGAGGGCACGGCAACTCATTTCAGTATTCTTGCCTGGAGAATCCCTTGGACAGAGGAGTGTGAGGCTACAGTGAGGGTTGCAAAGAGTCAGACACGACTGAAGTGATTAAGCAAAAACAACTGAAATGACTGAGCACACAGGCATGTAGAAGATAACAATGTTACCTACTTTGACTTTCTCATTTTTAAAAGAAACTCTAAACAGTTTCCTTATATATGCTGCTGCTAAGTCACTTCAGTCGTGTGCAACTATGTGTGACTGTGCTACCCCATAGACGGCAGCCCACCAGGCTCCCCCGTCCCTTGGATTCTCCAGGCAAGAACACTGGAGTGGGTTGCCATTTCCTTCTCCAATGCATGAAAGTGAAAGTGAAAGGAAGTCACTCAGTCGTGTCCAACTCTTAGCGACCCCATGGACTACAGCCTTATATATAGCTTTCCCCCAATCTAAGTAATTCACCATTCTGCAGAGTGATCAATCTTTATATACTTCCACAACATCATTTTCCAACTCTTGCCTTCAGGTTTGCCTTCACCAAACTCCTTGTGTCTGTTATGACTTCTCTGCTACAAATAATCTTATTTAAGACTCATTTTAAATTAAACTTTTTATTACACCTTTTTATTGATCACCAAATGTGAAAGTGATTTCCCTTTACTCCAGAATCCTGCAGAATGAAAAATAGGTAGTTTGTTTGCACCTTTTACAGCATTTAAATTGGCAAGATTTAAACGGAACATATGGAAGAAAGACTGCCTTGTCACATTGTTCAAGCTATTCCCTGTTATGGAAGATGAAAAATCGGGCAGAATTTGTGTCTCTCTGAGTTTCAGAAGAATTTCCACATCCAACTACAGAGTGAATTAGACCTAGGCATGTGGACTCCTGGAAAAACTAAAAGTTGGATTTTTTTTAACGAGGTCAGGGAATGTAGTTTTCTATTAATAAGTTTTCCCTCTGCTATCTAAATTAGCCATTTACATGTGCATTTATTATGTGATTTTTATGAAGCTGGTATTTTCTTGAAGAAAAGGCATATTAAGCAATTTTAACATTTATATCATAAATTTAAATCAACCTCTATAGGTGAATATCATACTAATTTGTAATATCCTGATTCAGATGGTCAGCCTGTGATTGTCTGGGTTTTGTTAGGATTTTTATTATTATTATTAATAGGCCATTTTTTTAAAGAGCAGTTTCAAGTTTATAGAAAATTTGACCAGAAAGAACAGAGTTTCCTTATAGCTCCTCTTCCTTGAGCACCATTTCCCCACCCCCCAAAATAGCCCTCTCACTAACAACCTGCATTATTAGTGTGATGTCAGTTATTGGATATCATGTGTTTGTTTTTGCTGAATCAGAATACTTCCACTGTCTTAAAACTGCCCTGTGTTCTCTCTAATCATTCTTACCTCCCTCCCTCCCACTGAACCCATGGCAACCACTGATGTTTTCACTATCTGTACAATTTTGCCTTCCTGGATAGTCTATAACAAAATCATACGATATGTACACTTTTCAGACTAGCTTCCTTAGCTTATAATTTATTCATTTATAGTTCCTTTATGTCTTTACCTGACTCAATAGCTTATTTCATTTCATGGTTTAATGATATTTTGTTATGTGGATGTACAAAGTTTAACCATTCACCATTGAAGAACATCTCGGTTGCTTTCTGTTTTTGTCCATTATGAATAAAGTTGCTATAATCATTCCTGTGCAGATGTTTGGGTGGGTATAAGTTTTCAATCATTCGGATAAGTGTGTATTGTGTTAGTCTTGCCTTCACGTCTGCCTCTTTGTGACACCATGGACTGCAGCCCACCAGGCTCTTCTGTCTATGGGATTCTCCAGGCAAGAATACTGGAGTGGGTTGCCATTCTCTTCTCCAGGGATCTTCCCAACACAGGGTTTACACCTCTGCATTGCAGGCAGATTCTTTACCTGAACCGCTGTCACAGCCTTGGGTGAGTATCTGAATATGAGTACTCAATCCTGTTGTATGATCGTATTTAGCTTTACTTCGTAAGAAACTGCTACATTTATCTACCAAAGTAGTTTTATGTATCATTTCAGTTCAGTTCAGTTCAGTCGCTCAGTCGTGTCCGACTCTTTGCGACCCCATGAATCACAGCACGCCAGGCTTCTCTGTCCATCAGCAACTCCCAGAGTTCACTCAAACTCATGTCCATCGAGTCCGTGATGCCATCCAGCCATCTCATCCTCTGTCGTCCTCTTCTCCTGCCCCCAATCCCTCCCAGCATCAGAGTCTTTTCCAATGAGTCAACTCTTCGCATGAGGTGGCCAAAGAACTGGAGTTTCAGCTTCAGCATCATTCTTTCCAAAGAACACCCAGGACTGATCTCCTTCAGAATGGACTGGTTGGATCTCCTTGCAGGCCAAGGGACTCTCAAGAGTCTTCTCCAACACCACAGTTCAAAAGCATCAATTCTCTGGTGCTCAGCCTTCTTCACAGTCCAACTCTCACATCCATACATGACCACAGGAAAAACCATAGCCTTGACTAGATGGACCCTTAGTTGGCAAAGTAATGTCTCTGCATTTCAATATGCTATCTAGGTTGGTCACAACTTTTCTTCCAAGGAGTGTCTTTTAATTTCATGGCTGCAGTCACCATCTGCAGTGATTTTGGAGCTCCCCAAAATAAAGTCTGACACTGTGTCCACTGTTTCCCCATCTACTTCCCATGAAGTGATGGGACCAGATGCCATGATCTTCGCTTTCTGAATATTGAGCTTTAAGCCAACTTTTTCACTCTCCTCTTTCACTTTCATCAAGAGGCTTTTTAAGTTTCTCTTCACTTTCTGCCACAAGGATGGTGTCATCTGCATATCTGAGGTTATTGATATTTCTCCCGGCAATCTTGATTCCAGCTTGTGCTTCTTCCTGTCCAGCGTTTCTCATGATGTACACTGCATATAAGTTAAATAAGCAGGGTGACAATATACAGCCTTGACGTACCATTTAGCATTCCCAAAATCAATGTTGGTCCACATTCTCCTTAGCATTTGGTATTGCTTGATTTAGATTTTAGCCAGTCTAATAGGTGTGTAGTGCTTTCACATTTTGCCATTCCCTAAAGACACATGTATTTGAGCACCTCGTGTCCCATTTCCCATCATCTTTTTTGATGAGACTTCTGTTCAATCTTTTGTTTTGGTTTGTTTTACTTATTTTTGAGATTTAAGGATTTATTTTAAAAAGCAATGCCCTTGTAAAGAAAACAAGTCCTTTGTCAGGTATGTGGTTTTCAAATATTTCTCCCAGTCTATTCTTTGTCTTTTTTCCCCTCTTAAGAGTATTTCTCATAGCAAGTTTTAGTTTTAGTTTAGTTTTGTTTTCCATCAACTGATATTTATTGTTTTTAGCAAGATACTAATTAAAATCACTTTCTAATTGTATGCTAGTTTTAATGAGCTCTATCTTATCAAGCTTATTATTCATGGATTTCAATTTTGTGTCTAAAATTCAACTCTAAACCCAAAGTCACCTAGATATTCTCTTATGTTATCTCAGAGAACTTTTATAGATTTTTATTTTACATATGGCTCTATGATACATTTTCAGTTAATTTTATGAAAGTGTAAGGTAAACATCTAAATACATTTTTAATATTCAATAAATACCCATTGATGCTTTATTAAAGTTGCATGATTATATTCATTTTTTTTGCATTTGTTTCCAATTCTGATACCACTTGTTGAAAAGACAGTTCCAGTCTCCATTCAGTTGCTTTTGTCCTTTGTGTGGGTCTCTCTTTGGACATTTCATTATTTTCCATTGATCTCTTTGTCTGTTTTCTTGCCAGTGCAACACTGTTTTGATGACTACTGTTTATAGTAATTCTTCAGATAGAGTAGTGTCAATCCTGACATGTTTTTCACTATTGTGTGCTATTCTGGGTCTTTTGACTTTCCATATAAACTTTAGAATTATTTCATCAATATCCACATAGTAACCTGCTGGCACTTTTATGGGGATTGCTTTGAATCTATTGATCAAGTTGAGAATAACTGACCACTTGACAGTATTGACTCTTATTAATGACAAAGAGGGAATATTTCTACATTTATTCAGGTCTTCTTTGATATCTCTTATCAGAATTTTATAGTTTTTGTCATACAGAGGTTGCGACTATTTTACCAGATTTATACCAATGTCTTTTGGGAGGTTTTTAGTGCTGCTATGAATGCTTTTGTGTTGTTAATATAAAACTCCAGTTGTTCATTGCTACTAAGAAAAGCAATTGGCTTCACTATATTAAACTTTCATCCTGCAGTCTTGTTACAATCATTACTTTTAAGAATTTTTGTTGTTGATTTTTTTGAGATTTCCTATACAGGCAATCATGTCATATACAAAAAAGATATTTTATTTCTTCCCTTCCAATCTGTATACTTTTAATTTATTTTTAAAAAAAGTCTATGGCATTGGCTAGGACTTCCAGTATGATATTACATTCAGTTCAGTTCAGTTCAGTCGCTCAGTCATGTCTGACTCTTTGCGACCCCATAAATTGCAGCATGCCAGGCCTCCCTGTCCATCACCAACTCCCGGAGTTCACTCAGATTCACGTCCATCAAGTCCGTGATGCCATCCAGCCATCTCATCCTCTGTCATCCCCTTCTCCTCCTGCCCCCAATCCCTCCCAGCATCAGTGTCTTTTCCTATGAGTCAACTCTTCACATGAGGTGGCCAAAGTACTGGAGTTTTAGCTGTAGCATCATTCCTTCCAAAGAAATCCCAAGACTGATCTCTTTAAAAGTTGGCTTAAAGCTCAACATTCAGAAAATGAAGATATGGCATCTGGTCCCATCACTTCATGGGAAATAGATGGGGAAACAGTGGAAATAGTGTCAGACTTTATCTTGGGGGGCTCCAAAATCACTGCAGATAGTGATTGCAGCCATGAAATTAAAAAATGCTTACTCCTTGGAAGAAAAGTTGTGACCAACCTAGATAGCATATTCAAAAGCAGAGACATTACTTTCCCAACAAAGGTCCGTCTAGTCGAGGCTATGGTTTTTCCAGTGGTCATGTATGGATGTGAGAGTTGGACTGTGAAGAAAGCTGAGTGCTGAAGAATTGATGCTTTTGAACTGTGGCGTTGGAGAAGACTCTTGAGAGTCCCTTGGACTGCAAGGAGATCCAACCAGTCCATTCTGAAGGAGATCAACTCTGGGATTTCTTTGTAGGGAATGATGCTGAAGCTGAAACTCCAATACTTTGGCCACCTCATGTAAAGAGTTGATTCATTGGAAAAACTCTGATGCTGGGCGGGATTGGGGGCAGGAGGAGAAGGGGATGACAGAGGTTGAGATGGCTGGATGGCATCACTGACTCGATGGACGTGAGTCTGAGTGAACTCTGGGAGTTGGTGATGGACAGGGAGGCCTGGCGTGCTGCGATTCATGGGGTCGCAAAGAGTCAGGCACGACTGAGCGACTGGACTGAACTGAACTGATCTCATAGTATGAGTTAAGAAGTGCTCTTTCTGGTTCTATGTTCTGAACAATATTGTAGAGAAGTAGTTGTTATTGTTGTTGTTGTTGAGTCACTAAGTCATGTCCAATTCTTTGATACCCCATGGATTATAACCCACCAGGCTCCTATGCCCATGGGATTTCTCAGGCAAGAATACTGGAATGGGTTGCCATTTCCTTCTCCACGGGATTTTCCTGACTCAGGGATAGAAGCCCTGTCTCCTGCATTGGCAGGCAACCTGAATACCAGTGAACTACCTAGGAAGCCCAGAGAAACAGTTAATCTTCATCAAATGTTTCATAGAATTTACCAGTGAAATTAGCTATGCCTAATAATTTCTGTTTAGGAAGATTATTAGTTACTAAGTTTCTTTAGTAAGTATAGGCCTATTTACATAGTCTATTTATCCTTTTGTGAACTTGGGAGAATGTGTTTTTCAAGGAACTGGCACATTTCATTCAGGTTATCAGATTCGTTGAGATAGAGCTTTTTATATTTATTGTCTTTTTAATGTCCATGGAATCAGTAGTGATATTCCATCATTCATTTCTAATATTAGGGATTAGTATCATCTCTCTTATCTTGGTTAAACTGCCCAGCAATTTATCAATTATATTGATCTTTCAAAAAATTTGGTTTTGAATGTATTCATTTTCTTCTGTTCACTTTCATTGAATTACACTTCAATTTTTATTACATTTTTTCTTTAGCTTACTCAGATTTAAATTTTTATTCTTTTTCTGATTTCCTCAGGTAAAAGCTAGGATTATTGATTTTAGATTTGTCTTTTTTACTAATCTATGTATTTAGTAGTATAACTTTCCCTTTAAATGCTACCTGGACTGTATCCCACAAATTTTACAAGTTGTAATTTAATTTTTATTTATTTCAAAACACTTTTTTAAAATTTCTCTTGAGACTTTCATTAATTACTTTGCTATTTAAAATAAAAATTAAAAAAAAAACTGTCCTAGAGTTTGCTCTATTCATTTCTCATGAAACTTAGTCTTTTTTGTCACATTTTTCAAAGATCGTAACATTTCTTTATGAAAAAAATGAACTTTTTGGCCAACCCAGTACTTCCACTGTTCTCTTTGGTTTCTACTTTGGTTTTACCTTATTGTTATTGTTATTAGTCATATCTATGTTTTTTAAGGAGATATGCTGAAATATGCCCTTTTAAGTCAAGTCTTCTTGTTATATGTACACAGATAGAAATTATACCATTACCATTTTGATGAATGTCTTGCAATTTAATTTTCTAACATTTATTTATTCATAATAACCTGTAATTTCACTTTTCAGTTATCTTTATTCCCAGAAAAATTAAGAAATTATTGTTTGAAAATTAAATTCCAGTAATTATATCTTCACATGCATGTACATATATACACACACACCACATTTCTATCTTGTTTTGAATACTGTGTGAGTCTAATTACTTTTGAATCAAATGATACAAACTTTGATTTTACATTTTTCTTTAAAAATAATATGCCTGAATAGTGCAGTGGAAAAGAATCTGCCTGACAATGCAGGAGATGCAAGAGACACGAGTTCAATCTCTGGGTTGAGCAGAGCTCCTGGCATAAGAAATGGCAACCCACTTCAGTATTCTTACCAGGAAAATTCCATGGACAGAGGAGCCTGGCAGGTTACAGTCCATAGCATCACAAAGAGTCAGACATGACTGACACAACTGAGCACACACACACACCAGAGCATTCATAACAATTTGACCAAATCTTATGTCTACCAAATATTATTTTTTATTTTTTTAATAATTTGTATTTATATTCTTTAATAATATGTCTGTGTGTAGCAAATTTGGAAAACAAGAAAATTGTGTTACTTTACCACAGAGAATTTGAATAACACTGTTCTGTATTTCTTTAGCTGTGACCACTTGTCTGGGTCTGATATATATTTACCCAGTTCCCCCCAAAATTTAACCCTTTGCCATCTTATATGCAGCCCTATGCTACATACATCATCATATGAAAATCATGACATTAAGCTAAGAAAATATTTGTATTTGCTTCTTTCTAGCAAATATTAAGAGGATCTACTTTCAGCTATGCATTTTTATGTAAAGCTAGAAAAATAAATGATGCTGGTTCTTAAAACATTCTGTCTTTATCTGGAAGTTATTTCCTGTGGGAGAGTGGACATGAAGCAATAGTGGGAGATATCAGGAAGCACCTGTGATGTTTGTACAGTACAGAGGTGACATTACTAGCCAAGGTGGTAAATCCTAATGAGCAATTGCAACAGGACAATATTGGATTCTGGAGACACACCAGTCCACCCTCCTTATGCAGTATTCACTCTCCAGTCAAGTAGCCACCCTTGAAGATACAGCTCTGTTTATGAATAACACTCACTGGCATGTAGAAGCTGTCACTTTTTGAACTCTGGTTCATTGTTCAATCATATTCTTAAGGCTATATTTTTGGCTACAGTGAGTCCCTGGAACTCTCAGAGTTTTTATTCTATATAGTCTGTTTGGCATATGTGTATGCACCAAGATGAAACTCTGCCACAGTGATTCAGGTTATTAGCTCTCAGCATCCCTGAATTACTCCTTTGGACACATGACCTAGAGCAGCACAAAGCCTTTAAGTTGTCATTCAAGAGACATTGTGTTCTAATAAGGGATTCTCCACACCCCTTTTAGATTCTAAGAACACATTCAGGTTAGTTCATTCGGATTCTGAGAACACTTTAATAGTAGTTAAAGCTGTGGTTTCCTGATTAAACTGAAACTGAATAGCAGGTGGTAAGGAAAAAGAAGGCAACAGGATGGCTGTTTATTCTCTGGTTTGCTCACTTGCATGAATGAGTTTGCGTTGATTTGGAAAGTTTCCAATTTGATAAAATAGGGGAAAGTGGAAGATCATAATTTTGTTCTTGATATATTTATTTTAAGGTACTTTCACTGTAGAGAGAAAGGTTTCCAAATTGACTTTTATTGTGTGAGCCTGAAGAATAGAGCAGAAATCTGAGCAGCAGAGATAAAATCAGGATTCTCTGTAAACATATAACTTTCAATCACATGTCTATGGATAAGATTCCTTAGGGAACATACTCAGTGTCAAGTGATAAGTGGGTATAAATGTAGACCTGATGGCATTCATGGGGGAGAAAAGGAGAATGAGCCTGAGAAGAGACAAAGGATATCCAGGGAGAAAGGAAGAAAACTTGGGGTTCCAGGGTCAGCTGAAACCAATGTAAGAAAGTGTTTCAGGAAAAGAGACGGCCTCAGTGATGCAAGCTGACAGAAGGAAATATAAAATAAGAAAGTAATTTAGTCACTCGGATAGAGGTCATTGGTGACATGAGAAAAGCATTTATGTTGGAAGTAGAAATCAAGTTAGTTTTTCCTTATAACTCACATATAATTCAGCAAAAAATTCTATTAACTTTACTCTCAAATTCATCTAAAATATCAGTCTATCTCATTTCTCTACTGCTGCTGCCCTGGTTGATGCCTCATCATCTCTTGCCTGTCAGGGGAGTGTGTAATTTCCTTGGTTCTGTCTCGCCACAGCAAAGATTTGAAATGGTAGACCAGTATTACACCTCGGTTACAGCTCAGAATTTTATTCAGCAAACAAAGGAAAGTACACCCTTTAAGCATGAGGGCAGGCTGACCACAAAGGAGAGGCCCAATCTTGGCTCCACTTTTTATATGGTTTGTCTCCTCCCCCTGAGCCTGCCCTGTGTACACTGGACTAGGCAGGAGGGCTGTTTGTTTCACCTAAGGTTCTCACTTCAGTCCTCGGATTTTCTTTTGTTTCATCTTCATAGGCTTTTCCCTTCCTTTGTCTTTTAGCCACTGCCATTTTGGACTCTTTTTTCCTATTCTAACTACCTAGCACCTGGACAGCTCTGTTCTTTCAATCTTCTCCTTGAATCAGTCCATAAAACAGTGGTGTGAGTAATCCTTTAAAATAGCAGTCAGACTATGTTACTCCTCTCCTGAGGACTTCGCAATGATTTCCCATTTTAATCCTGGTGGCTCAGAGGTTAAAACGTCTGCCTGGAATGCGGGAGACCCGGGTTCGATCCCTGGGTTGGGAAGATCCCCTGGAGAAGGAAATGGCAACCCACTCCAGTATTCTTGCCTGGAGAATCCCATGGAGGGAGGAGCCTGGTAGGCTACAGTCCATGGGGTTGCAAAGAGTCGGACACGACTGAGCGACTTTACTTACTTTACTTACTCCCGTTTTAATCAAAGTAAAAGGCAAATTATTTATCATCTACAAGGCTCTGCAGGAATCAGTTTTTGTTACTTTCCTGACATCACCTCCTTCTCCTTGCACTTGCATTCCCTTCACTCCAGCTACACTGACCTGCTATTCCTCGCTCATGGAATGTGGCCACAGTAGAATCCTTTGGCTCTTAACTCACAGGCCCAGGCTGGTAGAACAGCTGCTCTCTGGAACATTACTGGTGTTGAGGAAGAGGGAAGCATATAACGCCCAATTAAAATGTCATACGACCAAGGATAACATCGAAAGAATAAGAGACGGGAACGACTTGATAGGAAGGGACATTTCATGTGTTGAAAATAATAAAATCTATCCAGGTCTTTGACATGGATTTGATCCCTGGTTCAGGAAGATCCCCTAGAGAAAAAAATAGCAGTCCACTCCAATATTCTTGCCTGAGAAATCTCATGGATAGAGGAGCCTGGCGGGCTGCAGTCTATGGGATCACAAGAGTCAGACATGACTGAATGACTGAATGACTGAATCTTCGTGCCAGAAGAGCCCCTCCAAAGCAGACAGAATAGAGGAAGGAACACAATAGCTCTCCACAAAGGTTTCTCGCTACAGAAAACATAAGAAATAGGAAAATAATTATTGAAACCTAATATAGATTAATCTATCAAGTTAGTGTATTAGTTCCTTCTTGAAAACTTACCCGGTTTTTTATCTTAAGCATGTGTTCAAACATAAGTGTCTACATAACAAATATAATTAAATTTTATGGAAATGATAACACACACCACTTAAAATGTATTACACATATAAGGTATATAGAAATAGTTAAATTAAAAGTATACTATTGTGATGTTCCTGCATTATAAAGTGCTATAGTTTTTTGTAAACCTTTTTATTTTATTTTGGAGTATAGCTGATTAACAATGTTGTCATAGTTTCAGGTGGACTGCAAAGGAATTTGGCCATACATATGCATATATCCATTCTCCCCAATTCCCTTCCCATCCAAGCCACCACATAATATTGAGCAGAGTTCCCTCTGCTATGCAGTAGACCCTTGTTGGTTATTCATTTTAAATAAAACAGTGTGTGCATTGGTACCCAAATTCCTATCTTTCCACCCCCATCCTTCAGCCCTGGAAACCATAAAGTCATTCTCTAAATCTGTGAGTCTCCTTCTGTTTTGTAAATAGTTCATTTGTATCATTTCCTTTCAGATTCCACATTTAAAGGATGTCACACAATATTTCTCCTTCTCTGTCTTCACTCAGCATGACAATCTCTAGGTCCATCTGTTGCTGTGTATGTCAATCCCAGTCTCTCAATATATCCCTCCCCAACCAGAACCTAGTCTTTTAAGAACTATGTTAAACTATAGACAGGGAATTTCATTCTATACTTTATCACATGGTATACAGCAAGAGAGGGGCTTCCCAGGTGACACTGTGTATGTGTGTGTTAGTCACTCAGTCATGTCCAACACTTTGCGAGTCCATGGACTGTAGGCCATCAGGCTCCTCTGTCCATGCAATTCTCCAAGCAAGAATACTGGAGTGGGTTGCCATGCCCTTCTCCAGGGGATCTGGACCTAGGGATCAAACCCAGGTCTCCCACATGGAGATGGCAATTCTTTACCATTTTAACTACCCGGGAAAGAACCCATCTGCCAATGTAGGAAACGTAAGAGCCATAGGTTTGATCCCTGGTTCGGGAAGGCCCCCCTGGAGAAAGAAAGGCATGGCAACCCACTCCAGTCTTCTTGCCTGGAGAATACTATGGACAGAGGAGCCTGGTAGGCTACAATTCACAGGGTCACAAAGAGTCAAACATGACTGAAGTGACTTAGCGCACATGTACAAGTCATGGGATACATTTATTTTACTGATTACCATATCCCTATAGTGCAATATTCCATCCATTATGTCTTCCCTTCTTTGTTAAACCTAAGTTATGAAACTGAGTAAGTGAAAGCTAACTATAAATTTTTATTTAAGGAAAAGTGAGAGTATTTATTCTCCAGTTCTCCAGGATAAATAATATTAGGTCATTGAGAAAATTTAGTAGGCAATCCAACTGTTGTCACTGTAAGGGAAAAAAAAATGTGTTTATTTAACAAATTGGCAGTATCTCCTGCCATATTTCATTAAACAGGAGTATTGCCTGTAAATATAACAGGCTATTTTATAGGCATTGATAGTGTAAAACTGCCTCTTTCCTCATATAAGTGTGTAATCTCTGAAGTGGCAATGTGTAATCTCTGAAATCTGACTAGAAACTTTTCTAGAAAATGGTTAAGAAACGTGTACTTAGAAATAATGTATAGCTTATGTTTACATCCACATATGATAAATAATTCTAATGCATTAGCATAAAGAACATATTAAATATACTCAAAAATTGCAATTTGCTAAGTATTTAAATCCAATTTTATTGTAAATATGAATTATAGTTGATTCACTGATCACTTAAAATTGAGTATAACAAATTACTTTTAAAAGACAAAGGCAAATAAATATTTTGAAATATTCTGCAGCGTACTATTGTAACTTCCAATGATCATAAATGTAATTATATAAGACCAGTGAAGCTGATAGCTTTTAAATCTTGGTTTTCTCTTCAATATTGAGAACTTCATTGAAGAAATTTAGCTATAAGGAGTAAAGAAACAAACAAAAAAATTAAAGTAGAATCTAATGTCATAACTGAGGACTGAGAAAGTACTATATATTCCTTTTCTTGAGACATTTATAGAAAAATATAAGGAATTATCATTAGACAACACAAGAATTGTCTAAAATCAGCTATTGTATTTCATGAAGGATTTTTTTTTTCTTTTTGAAATTAATTCAATGAATTATAAGCTTTTCAACCAGGGGTGATCAAGGTCTTCTTAATAATAAATATGAAACTATGAAACTAAAAAGCCTATGAAATGATGAAAAATTATTTTATTTTAAAAAGTGATTTATCAAGTTATTTGACCTTATAACAGAAATATTAACTTAAGCAGTAAGATATTTGAAGTTGAACAGTTTCTCATATTTAACTCAGATTCTCTTACTCCACTTGATATATATAACTGAAAGGGAAATAACAAAGTCCACTTTCATCAGATCCCCATCTGTGTTAAAGGAATTTACATCTTAAAAATTTTATTCCAACATGGATATTGCTTTTATTACAATAATAACCAACACTATTCCCAGGTCTTGAAGTATAGACAGATAGATATTCAGAAATATAAATTGAATTAGACCAATATATGTTCAAGAAGAAAAGAATTGTCTAAAGATCTTGAAAACATGCTAATCCAATAATAAAATCACCTGTACCTAAGTATATTTCTCTGGCATATCTTTAAATTGAATTGGGTAAGGAATCTTTTATTGCTATCGCAAATGCAAAGCAACTTGCTATCTTAAGATATTCTTTTGCTTTCATTTCTCTTTCCTCCTCCCCTTTTTTTCTTAGGTTACTAGTGTATACTCAGTGACTTGCTGTTCTTGAACTTATTAGCAAACATCTTGACATAATTTCCAATATATGTGACCAATTCATTTCTAAATATTTGGAGTTTTCTCATTTTTTGTTTGTTTGTTTGTTTGTTTGTTTGTTTTGTTGTTGTTACTTTTCTTTTTTTTTTCCTTTCATCAGTTGGATTTCTTTGGATATTTTCCTGTATGGAGTCTGTCCTATTTGTCATGTTGGCTCGTGACTTTATAAAATTTGTGAAGGTGCTAACCATTATTTAACTATTCTCTCTAAGCTCCACACTTTTTCTTTCTTCCTAGAACTCTAACAGTATAAATGTTAGGCAATTTACTTTACTTTATACACTCCCGAGACTACCTTTTTTCTTTTCCATTTTCTCTTTTTACTCAGATTGGATAATATGTTTGATCTGTTTTGGGTTTGCTGATTCTTTCCTGTATTGTTTACAACATACTTTTGGATCTGTACAGTGAGGTTTAAATATTTTAGTTACTGTGTTTTTTAAAAACATCTATAACTTTATTTCTTAAAGTCTATTATTTACTGAACATTTTTGTGCTTTGGTTACTTTCCAGAGTGGTTGAAATTGCATGGTGAAACATAAATAATATGACTTGTCTGAGATAAAATTTCTGAATATCTGTGTTGTGTCAAACCCAAACACTCCTCTCCATGTAGTTATTTTTTAAATATTTATTTATTTATTTTTGACTGTGCTGAGTCTTCATTGCTGTGCAGGCTTTTCTCTAGTTGTGGCAAGCAGGGGATACTCTCTAGTAGCAGTGCATAGGCTTCTCATTGTGGTGACTTGTTGCAGAACTCTTGTCTCTATAGAGTGCATGGGCTTCAGTAGTTGTAGTGTGTGGGCTCAGCAGTTGCAGCTCCCAGGCTTTAGAGCGTGGCTCAGGAGTTGTAGTATGGGCTTAGTTGGTCCATGACATGTGAGATCTTCCCAGATAAGAGATCAAACACATCTCCTGCATTGGCAGGAGGATTCTTTACCACTGAGCCACTAAAGAAACCACCATGTACCTATTAATTAAAAGAAATTCTTAATTTTTTTTTGTTTTCACTACTTAATTGAGAATTGCTAGAACCCTATGGTAGAATAATAACTGTAGCTCTCTACATAGTTATTTAGTCATAATGTTATAGTAATGTATAATAAAATTCCATTGTACAAATTGTCTTCATTCTATAATGAGCAACATGTTCTTGCATAAATCATAACATAATGGGATACTGTAAATTTTTCAGAGTTCTTATTAATAAGTGTAGGAAATGCATTGTTAATGCTTAAACAGTAAATTAAATGTGTTTTAGGTAAAAATCTTATAATGATATAAAGAACTATGCTGATTAAAAAACATGCTTCTGATAATCAACGTCTGCTATCAACTCTTAATTTGTAAATGTCCTCTTTATTTCTATTTCTCCTCCTCCTCCTTTCCAACTCTTCTTTCTACTCCTCATTCTTTGTGATCTGAGTTTAGAATAGTATGTTATACTTTGTTATTTTGGAAAAATGCAGAGGATTACTGATTATCTTTAAAAATGAAAATGTATCTCTACTGGATGGAAAACAATAACTTGATCTCTTAAAAGTAACACTAATAAGCATTTTCTTTGTTCCAGAAGCTGATGGCTTGGCTTTTTAAATACTTTTTGCCATTAACATGCTGATAATATATGGACAATTTTGTAACACTTGAATTCATCCCCTACTGCAATTTTTATACATTGTTTTCTCATCACCAAGCACTTGTATTCATGTGGAAGTGATTGTTTTAAAATTTTATGTATATTTCATAGGAGAAAAATTCTAGTGAAATTAGTATATAAAATATCATACCTGTTGACTATTTTAAAACACTTCTCTATTTTTTAATGGTTGAAATAGTATTTATAGTGACAATTTATTTTTTTTTTAAAGGTACTTTTTTTTGAAAGTCAAGAAACTTCCTAGGTGTTTAGAGACTAAATTTTCTCTGCAAGAAAAATCGTTGCAAGGTTTTTGTATTTGATTGTGCTACCCAGGCAGTTAGCTAGATATGGAAATAAAATGATAGTAATAATAAAGCAGGCTACAAGACTGGTGTTAATTTTCTTTTAAATGAATTTTGTATTTATTTTTTGCTCATAATGTGTAGATTTAATAATAAAAAAAACTGAGGGAGGAAGAAAAAGTATAGTATTTTGAACTATGGTACAAACCCCCAGGTCAGACAAAAATTGCATGTGAGAACTGGCCAACCAGAGGTCTAGATTTTTAATTTTTTTTTTTTTTTTTTGGTGGTTTTTGCCATACATTCACATGAATCAGCCATGGGTGGACATGTGTCCCCCATCCATAACCTCTCTCACACCTCCCTCCTTATCCCATCTCTCGGTGTCATCCCAGTGCACCAGCCCTGAGCACCCTGTCTCATGCATTGATCTTGGACTGGCGATCTATTTCACATACGATAATATACATATTTCAATGCTATTCTCTCAAATCACCCCACCCTCTCCACCTTCTCCCACAGAGTGCAAAAGTCTATTCTTTACATCTGTGTCTCTTTTGCTGTCTCGCTTATAGGGTCATCATTACCATCTTTCTAAATTCCATGTATATGCAGTAAAATACTATATTGGTATTTTTCTTTCTAACTTATTTCACTCTGTGTAATAGGCTCCAGTTTCATCCACCTCATTAGAACTGATTCAAATGCATTCTTTTTAATAGCTGTGTAGTATTCCATCATGTATATGTACCACAGCTTTCTTACTCATTCATCTGTCGATTTACATCTAGGTTGCTTCCATGTCCTGGCTATTGTAAACAGTGCTGCAATATACATGGGTTACATGTGTCTCTCTGATTTCTGGTTTCCTCTTTGTGTATGCCCAGCAGTGCAATTGCTGGATCATATGGCAATTCTATTTCCAGTTTTTTAAGAAATCTCCACACTGTTCTCCACAGTGGCTGTACTAGTTTGTGTTCCCGCCAACAGTGTAAGAGAGTTCCCTTTGCTCCACACCCTCTCCAGCATTTACTGCTTGTAGACTTTTTGATGGCAGCCATTCTGACCGGTGTGAGATGGTACCTCATTGTGGTTTGATTTGCATTTCTCTGATTATGAGTGATGTTGAGCATCTTTTCATGTATTTGTTAGCCATCTGTATGTCTTTGGACAAATGTCTGTTAGTTCTTTAGCCCATTTTTTGATTGGGTCATTTATTTTTCTGGAATTGAGCTGCAGGATTTGCTTGTATATTTTTGAGATTAATTCTTCATCAGTTGTTTCATTTGCTATTACTTTCTCTCATTCTGAAGGCTGTCTTTTCACCTTGCTTATAGTTTCCTTCATTGTGCAAAAGTTTTTAAGTTTAATTAGGTTCCATTTGGTTTTTCTTGCTTTTATTTCCATTACTCTGGGAGGTGGGTCATAGAGGATCCTGCTATGATTTATGTCAGAGTGTTTTGCCTATGTTTTCCTCTAGGGCTTTTATAGTTTCCAGTCTAACATTTAGATCTTTAAACCATTATGAGTTTATTTTTGTGTATGGTGTTAGAAAGTGTTCTAGTTTCATTCTTTTATTCTGAAGGAGATCAGCCCTGGGATTTCTTTGGAAGGAATGATGCTAAAGCTGAAACTCCAGTACTTTGGCCACCTCATAGAAGAGTTGACTCATTGGAAAAGACTGATGCTGGGAGGGATTGGGGGCAGGAGGAGAAGGGGACGACAGAGGATGAGATGGCTGGATGGCATCACTGACTCGATGGATGTGAATCTGAGTGAACTCCGGGAAGTTGGTGATGGACAGGGAGGCCTGGCATGCTGCAGTTCATGGGGTTGCAAAGAGTTGGACACGACTGAGCGACTGAACTGAACTGAACTGAACTGACTTGACCACTTTTCTCAGCATCACTTGTTAAATAGATTGTCTTTTCTCCATTGTATATTTTTTCCTCCTTTGTCAAAGATAAGGTGTCCATAAGTGTGTGGATTTATCTCTGGGCTCTCTATTTTGTTCCATTGATCTATATTTCTGTCTTTGTGCCAGTACAATACTGTCTTGACGACTGTGGCTTTGTAGTAGAGGCTGAAGTCAGGCAGGTTGATTCCTCCAGTTCCATTCTTCTTTCAAAAGATTGCTTTGGCTCTACAAGGTTTTTTGTATTTCCATACAAATTGTGAAATTATTTGTTCTAGTTCTCTGAAAAATAATCTTGGTAGCTTGATAGGGATTGAATTGAATCTATAGATTGCTTTGGGTAGTATACTCATTTTCAGTATATTGATTCTTCCGATCCATGAACATGGTATATTTCTCCATGTATTTGTGTCCTCTTTGATTTTTTTATTCAGTGTTTTATAGTTTTCTATATATAGGTCTTTTGTTTCTTTAGGTAGATTTATTGCTAAGTATTTTATTCTTTTAATTGCAATGGTGAATGGAATTGTTTCCTTAATTTCTCTTTCTGATTTCTCATTGTTAGTGTATAGGAATGCAAGGGATTTCTGCGTGTTGATTTTATATCCTGCAACTTTACTATATTCATTGATTAGCTCTAGTAATTTTCTGGTGAAGTCTTTAGGGTTTTCTATGTAAAGGATCATGTCATCTGCAAACAGTGAGAGTTTTACTTCTTTTCCTATCTGGATTCCTTTTATTTCTTTTTCTTCTCTGGTTGCTGTGGCTAAAATTTCCAAAACTATGTTGAATAATAGTGGTGAGAGTAAGCATTCTTGTCTTGTTCTTGAGTTTAATAGAAATGCTTTCAATTTTTCACCATTGAGGATAATGTTTGCTGTGGGTTTATCATATATGGCTTTTATTATGTTGAGGTATGTTCCTTCTGTGCCTGCTTTCTGGAGAGTTTTTATCATAAATGGATGTTGAATTTTGTCAAAGGCTTTCTCTGCATCTATTGAGATAATCATATGGATTTTATCTCTCAATTTATTAATGTGGTGTATCACATTGACTGATTTGCAAATATTGAAGAATCCTTGCATCCCTGGGATAAAGCCCACTTGGTCATGATGTATGATCTTTTTAATATGTTTTTGTTTGCTAGAATTTTGTTAAGGATTTTTTTATCTATGTTCATCAGTGATATTGGCCTGTAGTTTTCTTTTTTTGTGGCATCTTTGTCTGGTTTTGGTATTAGGGTGATGGTGGCCTCATAGAATGAGTTTGGAGTTTACCTTCCTCTGCAAGTTTCTGGAAGAGTTTGAGTAGGTGTTAGCTCTTCTCTAAATTTTTGGTAGAATTCAACTGTGAAGCCATCAGGTCTTGGGCTTTTGTTTGTTGGAAGATTTCTGATTGCAGTTTTGATTTCTGTGCTTATGATGGGTCTGTTAAGATTTTCTATTTCTTCCTAGTTCAGTTTTGGAAAGTTATATTTCTCTAAGAATGTGTCCATTTCTTCCAGTTGGCCATTTTATTGGCATATAGTTGCTGATAGTACTCTCTTATGATCCTTTGTATTTCTGTGTTGTTTGTTGTGATTTCTCCATATTCATTTCTAATTTTGTTGATTTGATTCTTCTCTCATTGTTTCTTGTTGAGTCTGGATAATGGTTTGTCTATTTTATTTATCTTCTCAAAGAACCAGATTTTAGCTTTGTTTATTTTGGCTATGGTCTCCTTTGTTTCTTTTGCATTTATTTCTGCCCTAATTTTTATTATTTCTTTCCTTCTACTAACCCTGGGGTGTGGGGTCCTAAATGGGAAACCTTAAAAAAGAAGGGCTAGCTTTGTGGTTTAGAGCTAAGATGGCGCCTGGCGGAAGAGATGAGGGCACGGCCTAAGTTGTCTGTCAAAACTTTTGATTGGCTCTCTTGATTTCTGTGCATGTAGACAGTGTGTGATCACCATAGACTTCTGTTATAATGATGGCGCATGATGATTTGACCTTTAATGTGATTGGTGCAACTATGGAAAGTCCCTCACAAACCCCTCCCTGCTTGCCTTTATAAACCAAGAGCTTATAACAATAAAGCGGAACTGCTCAGATGGAACCCCTGTCGCATCTGATTGTCTCTTGCTCACCGAGGGGCTGGGTTGGCGGACAGCAGGCTCACCTCTCCTTGGGACCCCTCGGCTTTGCTGAGGGAAGTTCCACTGCCTCTCTCTTTCTGCAGAGCTCCCCCCCCACCCCGCCCGCAGAAACTGGTGCCCAACGTGGGGCGTGAAGCAGACGGACGGAGGTAGTGTCATCGTGCGGCTCTGAAAGAAGGAGTGATGAAGGACCCTAGGCTGGTCGCAGTGCGGAGCTCCCCTTTAGAGGAGTATCGCGCGAGGTAATCCGGATTTCAAGGTGGGCCCCCCTCTGCTTTGAGGGAAGTGGCAAAAAACTCTCCTGACTTATTTTTTCTTTTCTTCTTTTCTCATCTGTCCTTAATTCCTTTTTCCGGCGTTTCAGTGAACAGGCGAACAGTTGTGGAGGCAATTGACAAGTCCTGGCTAGGGCCACTCTCTGGCGGACTTTGAAGGCCCCACAACAGATAAGCCTCAGTAACTAGAGCCCGACCGGGTGAAACGCCCCTTTAATCATTCTTTACTGAGGATGTGGCCTAGAATCTTCCCTGTGGGCACGGGTCAGGCACTTAAAGGCCATTAGGGCGCCTGCCACTTGAAGACTCCCGTGACAGGATAAGGGGGTCACGGAACGGGCTAGGAACCTCTAGGGTGCCCGCCCCCAGCAAGAAAACTTCCGTGCAATGACGCAGGCACATAAACAGTTCCAAAAGCATACCATAAGCCCAATTTTCTGGCTGCCACAACTCCCAGTAGGATTTTTGGTGGTCGTCCTCAGTGACTTTTCTTTCTATTCTCTCTCGGTAGTATGGGAAATAACATTGGGAAATCTGATGAGCCTGTGCTAAAGGCACTGAGATATATGCTCATAAGCAGGGGACTTGAGATTTCTGACGCTCAGGCCATTAAGGTCTGGGGGACCATTGTACGGTTGGCCCCCTGGGTTGCTTAGGCCAATCTGTTCTCTTGGGACACTTGGGATCGAGTACAAACCCTTGCTAGGCAGCGAGAGGCTCAATGTGGTGAGGAGCCCCCCTTAGGGTTCTGTCTGATCATTTCAACCCTCAAGCTCTGCTTTTCATGGAGTGAGGAGCATGTCACTGATACAGGTGCCCCCAATTCAAAATCAGAAAAACAATGGGAAAAATTTGATGAGGAACGAGTCATGTCAGACCAAAATATAGCAAAAGAGACTGTAGGGAATAAAGACTCTAGAGTGAATAGTGGGCCATGGGAGCCTTTTGGGGATGACAAAGGGGCGGAAGAGAATAGAGACCCCTTTGATGCCTCAGGACCGGGAGCCCAGGGGAGAGATCTGTGTCCCTCCCTGCCTCCCCCATTTGAGGAAGTTTCGGGAGCACCTTGGGTGGGAAAGACAATGAGGTCACCTTGGAAAGGGAGAACCTATCCCGGGGACCCTTGGGGATCCTCACTGCCCTTTACTGGCCCAACTCAAGCCTTTCCTGTAAATGTTAACCCGGGGGGGGGGGGAATAGGCCAGCAGCCTGGTACCCCTGGGAGGCCAGTGATTTAAAAGAGCTCAAAAAGGCAGTGGCAGAGGATGGTTCAAACTCCCCGTGAGCAGAAACTATTCTCCAGGGCCTGGCTCATCAACCTTGTACGACCCAAGACTGGAAGATGCTATGTAAGGCAGTGCTTCCCAGCAACACCTATATCAAATGGTGTGACTTTTTCAAGGAAGAGTGTCATGCTCAGGCAGAAAGAAATCAAGCTACCAACCCTGCTATCCCAGTGATTTTCGGGATGTTGTCAGAGACAGCAGATCAATGGAGTACAGGACCTCAACAGGCCACCATTTCTGCTCCTTATACACATCAGGTATGGGCCATATGCCTGGCTGCCTGGAAAAAGCTTGTGGAGGGCCCCAGTGAGCCCCCTATATCGGGCATCACTCAAAAAAATAATGAAGACCTCTCCACCTTCATAGATCAGGTGGAAAAAAATATACAGAGAAAATTTCCTCCGGGGCCCCTGAGAGATCAATTTGTTAAGCTATTAGTCTGGGAAGGGATGAACTCAGACCATAAGTTGGCTTGCGCAGGACAGAAAGACCACTCTATGGAGCGATGGATTTATAGCCACCAGAGACGTGGGGACACAGAGCCATCAGACTCGCTCTATTTCGACTGCCCTTCAGGCTCAGACTGAAGCCCTTACTGAGGCAATGACCAAGGCCCTCTCTGCTATGATGGCCTCTGGGGGGACCACATCTAAGGGACCCCTAGTCCCCCCAAAATTGGGTTGATGCTTTGGCTGCAGACAAGAGGGACACTTTAAGAAGGAGTGCCCTCAAGGCGGGGGAAGACCTACTGGTCAGAGACCCCCCACTACTCCATGCCCGCGATGTAGAAAGGGATATCACTGGAGCACAGAGTGCAAATCTAAGTTTGATAATGATGGCAAGCCTTTAAACTAGATGAGGGGCAACCCCCAGCCCCGTCACCCCAAGGGGGACCTCATTTCTTACCAGATCATATTGAAAAGTTCCTTCAAAAACCCTTCCCTGGATGCGGCTCGCTCCAACCCCCTACAAGGCTAATGGGAATTACTAAGGCCAAAGAGCCCCCCAGAGCCAATTGGACTGTGCCTATTGTGCCTGGATTAAGGCCTAAAATGGATATTGCCATAGGAGGAAAGAGATTTCGATGTCTGATCGACACAGGAGCTGATCAGACCATCCTCAGGGCAGAGGAGGTCCCACTTAGCTGGAAATTGGTCCCTGGGACTCAATTATTGGGCGTTGGGGGGAAGACTCATTCTAAGGAGACTGCTGAGTGGCTCCCCTGGAAAGATGTTGATGGTTCTACAGGAGAGGTTCGGCCCCTGATAGCTTATGGATTGAATGCAAATCTGCTTGGCCAGGATATTTTGGGACAAGCAGATGTATATATTACTACTGATTATAAGGGCCTTTATGATGATCACCTCAATGAGGAAAAATATCAACAACATTATAAACATTCTCCCGTACCAAACTATAGGGGAGATCCTGAATTTGATAAACTTCACAAGGGAGAGCCTCTAACCCGATGGAAAGTGCCCCCCCAATCCTAAGGGCCACTGCCCCCCAGGTCCCTCCTATACAATGAAAACCCGGACCCCCAATATGGGTGGAGCAATGGCCTCTTCCATCCACTAAGCTACAAGCCCTTAGAGAAATCATCTCTGAACAACTAAATTTGGGACATATCCGCCCTTCTACTAGCCCTTGGAATACCCCAATATTTGTAATTAAAAAATCCTCAGGAAAATGGAGGATGTTACAAGATCTTAGAAAGATCAATGAGAGAATGATCATCCAAGGGACACCCCTAAGGGGTTACCCTGGATACCAGCTATTCCTAGTAATCTATGTCTTATGGTAATAGATATTAAAGACTGTTTCTTTTCTACACCTTTACAATCCCAAGATTGTGAAAAGTTTGCCTTTTCAGTACCCTCCACTAACTTCGAGGGGCCTGATGAGCGTTTTGAATGGACAGTTTTACCACAGGGAATGGCAAACAGCCCTGCCTATTGTCAAAATTATATAAAAGGTCTTCTCCAGCCAGTTAGAGATCTGACATATATTAAATTGTATGTTTATATGGATGATATCATCTTGGGTGCCCCTACTGCTGAACAGCTGACAGAAGCATATAAAATTTTACGAAAGTGTCTATCAAAAGGGAGACTCCATATATCCTCTGATAAAGTCCAGGTTGTCCCGCCTTTTAAGATTCTGGGATCTCAGCTGTCCCTAGAAGGTGTGAGTCCCCTATAACCTCAGCAATACATCCAAGACTCCTACTCCCTGACTGGCCTACAATGGGTCTTGGGAGAACTCAATTGGCTACGACCCTGGATCCCTGTTTCGACAGGTCAACTCTTGCCCCTCTTTGATCTATTAAAAGATAGACAGCCCAATGATGAGATAACCCTTCTACCTTCCCACAAAAAGATCTTTCAAGACATTCAAAGGGCCCTCAATGGGGTCCAGCTTACCAGGTATGCTCCTGAAGAGAGTCTACAATTGTGGGTCCTGCCTAGTCCATCCTTATTTATGGCAGCCTTGGTCCAGGGGGGAAAGCCTCTACAATGGGTTCATATCTCCTTGGGGGGAACTCCCCGAGTCTATACCTGTATAGATCAAATGGCTGACTTAATACAGAAGGGAAGAGATATCGCAGTCCGATGCTATGCGCATGAACCCAATAAGATTGTTATCCCACATAGACTATCAGATTTTGAATGGATTCAAAGAAACAATGGGAGAATAGCTTTAGCCCTAGAGGGGTACCTAGGCATCCTTGACTGTCATTATGGGCCACACAAATGGGTTACTTCTTTTGGTCACCTAGATTGGAGGGCACCCCAACTGTTTCTCTTTAAGCCTATACCAGATGCCCTCAATATTTTTACTGATGGAGGAAAGAATGGCGCAGCAATCATCGTGTTCCAGCCACCACAGCAGTCACAACAGCCAGATCAACATATACGAAAATATTTTGGGCCTTATGAGGGGTCCGCACAGTTTAAAGAATTATTTGCTGTTGTCATGGCGCTCACAAAAGTCCCTGAACCCATGAATCTGTTTTCTGACAGTCTTTATGTAGTAAACTTGCTTCCAGGATTGCTAAATTCTCACATACGGCTAGATAACAATCCTATTACCCCCCTTATGATACAAGCCCATACCCTGTTACTTGAACGGGTTAACCCCATCTATGTACACCATCTTAGGGGTCATCAAAATTTACCTGGATTGCTTTCAATGGGAAATTCCCTGGCCTATAGAGTGGCCTCCCTTACAATCCAAGCTTATAAATTACAAGATGCCTATGATCTTCACGATCTTACTCATATAAATTGGAGAGGGCTACATAAAAGGTTTCCACAGATCCCTATTAGAGAATTAAAGAAAATTATACATACTTGTAAATCCTGTCTTCCTTATTTACAAGTACCACCTTTACAGCCCCCAGGAGTAACCCTCGAGGGCTAAAACCCAATGTGCTGTGGCAAACTGATGTGACCCATTATTCTCCTTTTGGAAAACTTAAGTATGTTTTTGTGTCTATTGACACTTACTCTCATGCCTGCTGGGCTACTGCCCACACAGGAGAAAAAGCAAAACATGCTCAAAACCATTTTTTACAATGTTTTGCGATGTTAGGCCTTCCCCATCAAATAAAAACAGATAATGGCCCTTGCTTCATCAGCCAGAGCTTACAGAAATTCTTCCAACAATGGCACATTCGTCATAACACCGGAATCCCACATAACCCCCAGGAACAAGCCATAATTGAGAGCCACCATCAAAATTTAAAGGCTCAATTACAAAAACAAAAAGGGGGAATAAGCCCTCACCAGCAACTTGGAATGGCACTCTTTAAACATTTTAAATTTTTCAAAAACTGAACCAATACCATGTTTTCAAAAACATTGGTCTAACCAAGAAATAAAACCTGAAATACAAGTGAGATGGAAAGACCCCATCACTGGCCAGTGGAAGGGGCCCGATCCACTCCTTACAATGGGAAAAGGATTCGGATGCATATTCCCCACTGGGGACCCCAGCCCTATATGGGTGCCAGCAAGAAATCTTAAATTTACACTACAAGAGAGAGGTCAAATCTCAAAATCTGACACAGATTAAAGAGACACTCACATATTGAGCCCAAGAACAAAAAGTTCTTGAGGCGATCTTTTCTTCCCTTTCAGATCATCGATGCGGCGACCCTGGTGGACACTGCTCCTGGTGATCATCGGATTACCTATCCTCTCCTTGCTGACCTTCATCATTGCCATGGCTGTGCAACAGTTTTTAGAATCTTTAAAATCTGGGTTTAACGACACACAAGCCCATCAACCATGAGGGTACAACAGTGTCAGCATCTGTGCTGGGAGTTTAACAAGCTCAGACCATCGAGGTTATAAACAACATATCCACCGCCTCTGCTCAAGGATTTCAAACCAGCTCATACACCTGGGATCCGCCATGGCGGGACTCCGACGACAGCTTGATCTTCACGCTGGAGCGATCGAGACGTTGAGTGTCTTGGTGCACATAGACTTCGATGTGAGATATCCCAGCTTTTGTCTGACAGCTTTTCCAGTGTTAAATGAGACTCTAACAGGTGAAAAAGGGAGCAATGGATCTATGGGACTGGATACAAAGTCCATTTACCTGGTTTAAAAATGCCTTCTATTTGCTTGTTTTTGTTATCCTGCTTGTTGTAATGTTAAAGGTAAAAAACCTCACAGCTCACAAAAGACATTTACAACAAAAAAATAGTTATGCTTGCCCCGGTCATAGAAAAGGAGCCCCACATTGGGCACCCACAAAACCCCTGGATTAATTTAGCCCTTCAAGAGATTAACCGAGACATATAAATAAGAGTTCTAGATGCCCATCATCTAGAGAGATTCTGCGTAGCCCCCAAGAGTTGGCTGGATAGCCAATGACAGGTAAGACCCTCAGAGGAGGGCATCCTAAGACAGGCACAGCCTCGAGAGGGGCTGGAGAGGCTGGAGGTTGGCCACCTACAGCTTTATGCCTTGCTCTACAGAACATCAATACAAATGTCTCGAGGGCTTAAATAAAATAAAAAAGGGGGAGATGTGGGGCCCTAAATGGGAAACCTTAAAAAAACAAGGGCTAGCTTTGCGGTTTAGAGCTAAGATGGTGCCTGGCGGAAGAGATGAGGGCACGGCCTAAGTTGTCTGTCAAAACTTTTGATTGGCTCTCTTGATTTCTGTGCACGTAGACAGCACGTGATCACCATAGACTCCTGTTATAATGATGGCACATGACGATTTGACCTTTAATGTGATTGGTGCAACTATGGAAAGTCCCTCACAAACCCCTCCCTGCTTGCCTTTATAAACCAAGAGCTTACAACAATAAAGCGGAACTGCTCAGATGGAACCCCTGTCACGTCTGATTGTCTCTCCCTCACCGAGGGGCTGGGTTGGCGGACAGCAGGCTCACCTCTCCTCGGGACCCCTTGGCTTTGCTGAGGGAAGTTCCACTGCCTCTCTTTCTGTGGAGCGCCCCCCACACTGGGGTTCTTTATTTCTTCTTTTTCTAGTTTCTTTAGGTGTAGAATTAGGTTATTTATTTGATTTTGCTCCTGTTTCTTGAAGTAGGCTTGTATTGCCATGCAGCACTTTCACAGCATCATTTCTTAGGAATTGAAATAGCTCAACTTGAATTCCATCACCTCTACTAGCTTTGTCCACAGTGATGCTTCCGAAGGCCCACTCTTCTTCACATTCCAGGATATCTGTCTCTAGACGAGTGATCACACCATCATGATTATCTGGGTCGTGAAGATCTTTTTTGTATAGTTCTTCTGTGTATTCTTGCCACCTCTTCTTAATATCTTCTGCTTCTGTTAGGTCCATACCATTTCTGTCCTTTATTGAGCCCATCTTTGTAGGAAATGTTACCTTGGTATCTCTAATTGTCTTGAAGAGATCTCTAATTTTTCCCATTTTATTGTTTTCCTCTATTTCTTTGCACTGATCACTGAGGAAGACTTTCTTATCTCTCCTTGCTATTCTCTGGAACTCTGAATTCAGATGCTTATATCCTTCCTTTTCTCCTTTGCTTTTTGCTTCTCTTCTTTTCACAGCTATTTGTAAGGCCTCCTTAGACAGCCAGTTTGCTTTTTTGCATTTATTTTTCTTGGGGGTGGTCTTAATCCCTGTCTCCTGTACAATGTTATGAACTGCCATCCATAGTTCATCAGGAACTCTGTCTATCAAATCTAGTCCCTTAAATATATTTCTCCCTTCCAGTGTGTAATCGTTAGGGTTTGATTTAGGTCATACCTGAATGGTCTAGTGCTTTTCCCTACTTTCTTCAATTTAACTCTGCATTTGGCAATAAGAAGTTCATGAGCTGAGCCATAGTTACAGTCACTTGTTCACACTTGCTACTTAAATAGAATTCATCTATAATATATACATCTAACTCCGCATGATAATACCCAAGGGTACAGGCTTTCAGGTAAGAAGTTTACTCGTCTTCTGTTTTCATTATGTCACATTGCTTTTAATACAAATGTGCTTGTTAAAATTTGCAAATGTAACCAACAACTTGTTTGTAGCATTGCTAGTTAACTGTTTGGAATATACTAAAGTTTACTCTGATGTATCAGTATCCTTCTAAAAACTCAAATGGGATATTGTGTATATGAGATGGAAGGAGAAAAATTGTGGTATTATTTTTCAATTGTAGATAAGGTGCCATCCGACTAATTTCAAAAATGTTAACATTTGATATACTAAAAATGTAATTTAATGTCATTATGCGTTCAGTTAAAAAATTGTGCCTAATTATATTTACAAAGTAACAGTAAATCTGCATACCTCTATCTAGCTTACTCTAAATAAGATAACCTTTCTCATCATTAATTTAGAGTTTGGTTAGAAATGGTGGCACTAGTGGTAAAGATCCCACTGCCAAGGCAGGAGACTCAAGAGATGTGGGTTCGATCCCTGAGTCAGGAAGATCCTCTGGAGGAGGACATGGTAAACCACTCCAGTATTCTTACCTGGAGAATCCCACCGACAGAGGAACCTGGTGGGCTACAGTCCAGTGGGTCACACAAAGTAGGACAGAACTGAAGTGACAGCGTGGCACATACATCTGTATCCCATCTTTGTTTCACTGCTCCAGTTTATATAAGACAGTCAGAGAAAATTAAATCATAAAAATATATAGCATGTGCAGTATAGAGAGATGTGATTCAAGCTCCAAAAGTGACTATCAAAGAAAAATAAATATATGCAAATATTTTTAAACGAATGAATATATGCAAATTTGAAGAGTCACATGGTTTGATATGCAGACATATCTACATTCTGAGGAGCCATGTGCCTGGAGTATATGATATGTTTATGAATGAGTATGTAATATGAATGGAATGGAAATTGATTCTGGCTTGATTTTATCTACCCCTTTTTCCAGATGACTTTTATCTTAATATCTAGAAATCTAAAACCTTTTAAGTGCAATTCTTTTTACTTTTCACTTCTTTTTGTCACATAATATATGTACAGAAATCCATGGAAATGCACCCATGACCAGTGAAGTCCAGATGAGCAGAAAAACTTAAAGTGCTTACTATTTATGTATACGTATTGGCTGGGGCTCTGGTTCAAGTTATATTTTGACTTATGCAAGTGATAAAATTCTGCCATGTATGTAATAAACACCATCTGATAAACTCCTTACCCTGAAATTCACTAGTTTACCTATTGAATATGACAAAATGTTGAAAAAATTGATTGCTATCCCTTTGTCCTCATTTAGAAGAAATTAACAAGGTAGATAATTAACTCTTACATTTTAAAAAGCCCTGCTTTGATTGCTTGTGGAGTTTAATAAACATTGCTGAAAAAAATCAAAATTCCTAGGGAAATTAAATCTCTATATTGGTAAGTGAACCACTCTTTAAAATTAATTTATTTCATAAAAATGCCAACTCAAAAAAAAAAAAAAAAGGGAGAGAGAGAAGAAAAGAAAAAAGAAAGTATAGTTGTTTTAATAAATACCTAGAAGATGAGAAGAAAAAATACAAAATAAATGTGAGGCTAGCAAATAATATATATTTATTCATCATCATAACTTCTATTTACATTACAATACATATTTATATGCTATTCTTAACATATATAAATTGACATTTTGACATTTTATAGTTGGTAGAAAATGAAGACAATATTTTAAACGTCCAAGTTTTGCATATTAGTGTTGGTCACAGTGAATATAAAGGTGGGAAATCAAAGTTTATTAATTTGAATCAAAAGTTTTATGCCTTCATTCTAATAATAAGAACTATCATGTAAATGTAACATTTTAACTTATACCAGACTTAGAGCTATATTCTTATAAAAACATTTATTTAAAGCTTTTAAATTAGGAAATGACTGTGCCAATTTATCACTGTTTTCACAAAGTATTTACAATCATGAAAATATATACATACATGTTTATTAAATTATGTTATAATTACAGATATTATTTTTAAAAAATATTATGAATTTGGGGAAATGCTAGAAATCTTCTGAGATTAGTCATTTCACTTAACACTAATTGGATAAATTTTAAAACATCATCTGATGTAGTCTTTGTATCACTAATGAGTGAGATGATAAATTGCACCTTAAATATAATTCCCAAGATCGTTTTTTACTTTAAAATTTAGACTGTTAGTAAATTGAGTTAAAAAATGAATAATCCTTGAATACTTGCAGGCATCCTAAGGAAATTAATGTATTTTCTGTGCAGACTGTACTTTTATACCCTTGTCTATAACAAATGTGATGGCTTTTTGTAAGGTGTCAGTTAAGAAGGTTAATTTGGTGTGATGTAAAATGCCTGTGCAATAATAAAATTTCTACAACATTAATATGTTCTATAGACCCATTAAAAGTTTGAATCGATTAGTTATATACATAAAAAGGCCCTTTATACTGGGACATCAGTATAAAGTAAAGCTTATAGATAATACAAATAACAAAACACCCTTAGAATATGAAATATATCTTATAGAAAACATGTGTGTATATATCAATAAGTATAATCTGCACTTAAAAATATATATGAAAGAATAATTCACACACACACACACACACGTATGTGTGTGCTAAGTGGCTTCAGTTGTGTCCAGCTCTTTGCGACGTTATGGACAGTGGCCTGCAAAGCTCCTCTATCCATGGGATTCTCCAGGCAAGAACAGCAGTGGGTTGCCGAGCCCTTCTCCAGGTTATCTTTTCAACCAGGGACTGAATCCGTGTCTCTCGTGTTTCCTGCATTGGCAGCTGGTTCTTTACCTCTACCACCACCTGAAAAGCCCATACACACACACACAATGTGTGTGTGTGTATATATATATATATACACATATATATAAAATATATTCTACCTGACAAGTTTCTTATCACTTACTGAGAGATTGTTAACTATTTATCTGCTTTTGTGCAGATTCTGCTATACTCTCAAATAATTTTACTAGATATTTCTTACTTTCAAAAATACAAGGATTTGTTTTAGATGCTCTTTCAGTTTAAATTCCATCACTATAGTTACCATTGCAATCCTATGCACATTATCTCTGCACATCAGTTATTTATTTTTAAAATTGATATAAAAACCAGTTTTCTTCAAGACACTTAGTTTCTTTTCTAAATGGGGTTCTAATATGAACACTGAATTCTATATTATGTAAGTATCAAGCTGTCTTTTGTACTCAAATCATTGTTGTAGTTCCCTCTATATTATTGAATAACAACAGATATTCACACTTTAACCCACTTTGACACAATATTCAGTAGTAATGAGGTATGGAAATATAGTTTTATATTATATATATATATATAGATAGTTAGATTATGTATAATGTGTTCCATTATTTTAAATAAACCAAGATTACTTTGAGAGGTGTGCATATTACCAAGCTTGTAATATGTAAAATAAAAATCATATTGAAAGGTTTAAATATAATCAGGTAAACTGTATTGAATGTAGCTTAGCAGTATACATTTTTCAAGATGGACAGCCACATATTCCTGTTCAAGTAAAAAGATAATGCAATAATATTCAATAAATTTAAGTTCTAAAACATTGTAATTGAGGAATTAAAATAACTTTATAAAGGTGACAGTTTTAACACACATTTCACAAAATGCCTCCATAGAGTTGTAAATGCCTTTATAGTATGTTCTGATACTTAAGATAATAATTGACAAAATTTTTATGTAATATTATGTGTATGATTCCCTGTTGATTTTAAAGTTCCTGGTTATTGTAATAAACTAATTGAATCATTTGACCTTGTTACAAACAGATGGTTTCTGTTCTTGTAGTTTCTAGTAGACTCTCATTATAAACTAAAAGCCAGATATAGAGTTCTCTAAAAGAAAAATAAAGGCAGTTTCTGATGTCTCATATGCATAACTTTACTGAGAACTCTTTACCATTGACAAGTCGAAGTACAGACTTTCCTTTGTAAATTAACATTGTCACATGAACTTAAACCTGCAGTTGGTTCTGGAGCAATGAATCAAAATCTGGAGGGTAATTTTGGTCCAGAAGTTGACTTCATGAAAGCAGACAGTTGATCTAGGATCCAGCAGAACAATATCTACTTATGAAGGAATGAACGCAACTAATAAGGGGAATCTAATACCTCTTATAACATAAGTTAATTGCATTTAGATTAGTACTACTGTAATATTTGAAGGCTTCTCTGGTGGGCTCAGATGGAAAAGAATCTGCCTGCAATGCAGGAGACCCAGGTTCAATTCCTAGGTTGGGAAGATCCCCTGGAGAATAAAATGGCAATCCTCTCCAGCATTCTTGCTTGAAGAATCCCAGGGACAGAGGATCCTGGTGGGCTATAGATCATGGGGTCACAAAGAGTCAGACAGGACTGAGTAACTAAAACTTTTCACGGTAGTTGTTAAATTCTAAATGTTATGATGGGCAAATGAGAAAGCAATTGATCTTTCTTCTTGAGTTTTCTCTAATCTTCCCCTGGAGCAGGCTAAATTTGTGCAAGGTGGAATAAAAACATTTTTAATGATATTTTCTTTGATATTTTGTCATCACTACTGAGAATATAGGAAGATATCTAGAAGAAACCTTAACGTTATAAGCCAATTAATGATAAGCATAGAAGAATGATCCTTCTCTAGATATATGGCATACATCCCATAATATTGGACAAGTAAACAAGTTATCTTTATCGAGTCTGTAACACTTTGCTCATAGCTCAGATACTAAAGAATCTGCCTCCAATGCAGGAGAGACAGGTTCCATCCCTGGGTTGGGAAGAACCTCTGGAGATTAAAAAGAGCAACCCACACCAGTATTCTTGTCTGGAGAATCCATGGACTGAGGAACTGGGTGGCTACAGTCCATGGGATCTCAAAGAGTTAGACATGACTGAAGGACTGAAACTTTCACTTTCACTTTAATGCTTTCCTAATCCACATGGGCATTTAATAAAAGGAAAGTAAGAAACCATTCCTGGAATGAGTTAGCATGATTAAACTAGTCGTCTGCTGCTGCTGCTGCTAAGTCTCTTCAGTCGTGTCCGACTCTGTTCGACCCCATAGATGGCAGCCCACCAGGCTCCCCCATCCCTGGGATTCTCCAGGCAAGAACACTGGAGTGGGTTGCCATTTTCTTCTCCAGTGCATGAAAGTGAAAAGTGAAAGTGAAGTCGCTCAGACGTGTTCGACTCTTCGCGACCCCGTGGACTGCAGCCTACCAGGCTCCTCCGCCCATGGTAATTTCCAGGCAAGAGTACTGGAGTGGGTTGCCATTGCCTTCTCCATAAACTAGTATATTTTACACCAAAAAAATAGATATTAACAGAGTAGACTGTGAAGGTAATGACTAATATTATTGAATGCTGTATTTGGTTGGTATCAAGACATAGCTCAAAGTTTATTTTCTGTCTGGAAATGCATACCACACCTATTAGCCCTTAGAGAAACACAACCTGCCAAAGTTGAATGATCAGCAGAGTTTATGTAAAATTTACAACGTAATAGGCCAGCAATCACCCTGGGTAAGCAAGTACCACACACTGCACTACTTCACAGTCCACTAACTTGCACTGACACATAAAATTGAAACAACAACATAAGCAAAAAATCCACATACATTTGTTTTCCATGTCAAAAATGAGAGAGGGGGATTTTGTTATGTGCCCTTTTCCTTTTATTTGAAGAGACAATCTTCATAGAGACAGTTTTTGATCTTCTATATATACAAACTGTCTCCTTGTTGTCTATCATTAAGAAAAAGAAAAAAGCTCAGACATTAAGTAATTTGTTCATCTTTACTTACCTAGTAATTTGTGGTTGTGAAGTATTAGTTTTTCTCTTAGCTCACATTCATTTTATTCAACATCATCTCTTGATTTTCCTTTCTGTCAACATTATTTCTGTTCTCTTTTGGAGAAAAAGTAAATATGAATGTCCGCCTGATCATATGGTGTAAAATCTATTAAAAGCGCTTTGTATGACAGGTAATAAAATAGATTCTGAAGCTAAACTAATGGGCGTGGAATCCTATCTTCACCACTTATAATCTCTGTGGTCTTAAGTCACTACCCAACCTCTTTGTTTCTCCAGTTCTCTGGCTGCAGAGTGGAGATACTAATAATCCTACCCTGCGAGCATTTCGAAGAGGAGAAATTAAAAATATGTGTGGCACTTGGGAACCATGCCTTACATGTAGGGAGTGCTATGTAATTATTATTATTTCTATAGTTGCTATAAATATTTGTGTTGAGTTGCTCAGTCATGTCCATCTCTTTGCAACCCCATGGACTACAGCCCACCAGAGTCCTCTGTATATAGAATTTTCCAGGCAAGAATACTGGAGCAGTTTGCCATTTCCTACTCCAGAAAATCTTCCCAACTCAGGGACTGAGCTGTGTCCCTTGCTCCGTTTGCATTGGCAGGTGGATTCTTTACCAGTGTATCACCCGGGAAGCTCTCTTGTTGCTATAGTACTTGTTAATATTATATCAATCAATAGTGATATGTGTTGGTATGTGTGACTAAGAATGCATCTGTATTTCCTTAGAGCATGAAAAAGAGAGCCCCTCAGGACATACTTTGTTCTGAGATTTTTTTCAACTCCACTATTTTTTTCCAGCAAATGTCAAAGAATAACTGGTTCAACAATATAAGAAAAGTGAACTATTTTTTTAAAGCATAGTTATTTAGCCTTCTAATTTATTATCAGCTAACTAAAAAAGACATTGGAAAATGTTCCTTGAGGTAGATATTTTTTTGTAATAAATGTGTAAAACACATCTGGGACTTGAAAGCAAAATGTTTAAGATAAAAGCCTCAAAATAATATCTTAAAATGCCTTTGAATAAACAGAATGCATGTAGGCTTCCTTTTCATGAAAGCACACTATGGCTTCTTATTGCCCATATGCCAATAAAACAAGTTTCTAAAATTTACTCCGTATTCCAAACTCAACGTGCTACATAGCCACTCCATTCTGTGTTCTCTCTCTCAATCTATGCTGGTGTTTTCAAAAACTATTTAAACAAAAGCTGCATAATTTGCCACCGATTGTAAACCAACATGTACAGTTTATGTTTGTTTCATTAAAGATATACACTATCATGGGTGTGACTGAGGAAGGAAAGTTTTGGTTTTTCCCTTCTGTATAAAGAACAGGTATAGTATAGCTTACAGTCGGCAGCCAGTGTCCCATCCAACACAAAGAAATGTTGTGTTTATAGAAACCTAAAAAATTTTTGGTTGGGTATGTAAGATATCATGATTAGAGCATATGAAACAGCATTGAAAGTCAACCAATAAACTTTGGCAGAGCACCAAAGAATTGATGGTTTCAAACTGTGGTGCAAGAGAAGATTTTGAGAGTCCCTTCAACATGGAGATGAGACCAGTTCATTCTAAAAGAAATCAACACTGAATACTCATTGGAAAGACTGATGCTGAAGCTGAAGCTCCAGTACTTTGGCTTCCTGATTCTAACATCTGCTGGATCATCAAAAAAGCAAGAGAGTTCCAGAAAAACTTCTATTTCTGCTTTATTGACTAAGCCAAATACTTTGACTATGTGGATCACAACAAACTGTGGAAAATTCTGAAAGAGATGGGAATACCAGACCACCTGACCTGCCTCTTGAGAAATCTGTATGCAGGTCAGGAAGCAACAGCTAGAACTAGAAACAGAACAACAGACTGGTTCCAAATAGGAAAGGAATACATCAAGGCTGTATATTGTCACCATGCTTATATTTAATTTATATGCAGAGTACAGCATGAGATACACTGGGCTGGAGGAAGCATAAGCTGGAATCAAGATTGCTGGGAGAAATATCAATAACCTCAGATATGCAGATGACACCACCCTTATGGCAGAAAGTGAAGAAGAACTAAAGAGCCTCTTGATGAAAGTGAAAAAGGAGAGTCAAGATTTGGGCTTAAAGCTCAAATTTAAGAAAACAAAGATCGTGACATCTGGTCCCATCACTTCATGGCAAATAGATGGGGAAACAGTGGAAACAGTGGCTGATTTTATTTTGGGGGGCTCCAAAATCACTGCAGATGGAGATTCCAGCCATGAAATTAAAAGACACTTGCTCCTTGCAAGGAAAGTTATGACCAACCTAGACAGCATTTTAAAAAGCAGAGACATTACTTTGCCAACAAAGGTACTTCTAGTCAAGGCTGTGGTTTTTCCAGGAGTCATGTATGGATGTGAGAGTTGGACTATAAAGAAAGCTGAGCACAGAAGTATTGATGCTTTTGAACTGTGGTGTTGGAGAAGACTCTTGAGAGTCCCTTGGACTGCAAGGAGATCCAACCAGTCCATCCTAAGGGAGATCAGTCCTGGGTGTTCTTTGGAAGGACTGATGTTGAAGCTGAAACTCCAATACTTTGGCCACCTGATGTGGAGAGCTGACTCATTTGAAAAGACTCTGATGCTGGGAAAGATTGAGGGCAGTAGATGAAGGAGATGACAGAGGATGAGACGGTTGAATGGCATCACCGACTCAATGGACATGGTTTTGGGTGGACTCTGGGAGCTGGTGATGGACAGGGAGGCCTGGCATGCTGCAGTTCAAGGGGTTGCAAAGGGTAGGACACGGCTGAGTGACTGAACTGAACTGGAACTCTGGGAGTTGGAGATACACAGGGAGCCCTGGCGTGCTGCAGTCCATGAGGTTGCAAAGAGTTGGACTGAGTGACTGAAGTGAACTGAACTGAACTGATGTGAAGAAATGAATCATTGGAAAAACCCTAGTGCTGGGAAAGGTTGAAGGCAGAAGAAGTGGGCAACAGAAGATGAGATGGCTGGATGGCATCATCAATGCAATGGACATGAACTTGGGCAAACTCTGTGAGATGGTGAGAAACAGGGAAGCCTGGTGTAGTGCAGTCCCGTTGGGTCTGGAAGAGTTGAACATGACTTGGCGACTGAGCAACAACAAAGTAGACTGCTATGGTAGAGGTATATTTGACTTAATATTTTAATTTTTTCCAAATAAATAATAGTGTGTGCTGTACATCCAAAACTTCTGAAAATTGTAGTTCTTTTTTTTTTAGTTTAAAAGATTTATTTTAATTCCTCAAATATGGCTTGCCCTCTCTCGTGTAAAGCTATCTCTTAAGCTGCTGCCTTTAACAGAAACATATGTCATTACCCTGTTCTTCCTTCCCCAGTGATCCATGGGATCTCAATTTAACTTATTTCTTTTGCATATCTTTCCTGTCTACTTCCTTTTTCACGGTGCAAATCAGTATACACCCTTTATTAATTCTTGTAATTTCTTGTATATGTAACAGAAATTACACATACTGCATTATATGTCATTAGAAAGTCTTGTTCACTTCTGTTTCCTGCTGATCATTATATAACTGCCCCTCAGAAATTGTTAAAAAAAAAATCATGTCACATATCAAAACATAAAATGATATGCTAAAAATTCTTCTGCATGGAATAAAATCTCTACAAATTTAATATTTCTAAGTAGTATACATGCCTTCCAATTTACACGTGCTTCACAACATTATGCTTCTTCATCTTAATATCATTTTGCCTCATATTTGCTAATACATTAAATATAATTAAAGTATGTAGATAAATTGTTCTGTGACAGTTTTATTCAAACCATTGTATTCATATATGTGTGTGTATATATACATATAAATGAAACTTGATTTCTATAATCACATTTCTTAAGTGATTAGAATCCTATAATTCATATGTTTTCTCTTTTCACACTTCATTCTTTTATAGACTCATATATATTAACATGACTCTACCAAGAAGGGGTAGTCAGTTCAGTTCAGTTCAGTCGCTCAGTCGTGTCTGACTCTTTGCAACCCCATGAATAGCAGCACGCCCAGCCTCCCTGTCCATCACCAACTCCCAGAGCTCACTCAGACTCATGTCCATCGAGTCAGTGATACCATCCAGCCATCTCATCCTCTGTCGTCCCCTTCTTCTCCTGCCCCCAATCCCTCCCAGCATCAGAGTCTTTTCCAATGAGTCAACTCTTTGCATGAGGTGGCCAAAGCACTGGAGTTTCAGCTTTAGCATCATTCCCTCCAAAGAAATCCCCGGGCTGATCTCCTTCAGAATGGACTGGTTGGATCTCCTTGCAGTCCAAGGGACTCTCAAGAGTCTTCTCCAACACCACAGTTCAAAAGCATCAATTCTTCGGTGCTCAGCTTTCTTCACAGTCCAACTCTCACATTCATACATGACCACTGGAGAAACCATATTCTTGACTAGACGGACCTTTGCTGGCAAAGAAATGTCTCTGCTTTTCAATATGCTTAAGGAGTAGTCAAGTCCTCAGCTATTAGTATGTACAGTCATCAGTTGTGGCATTTATATTTCCTTATGTCTTCAATTATAGGAAACTATTCATGTGAGTGCTTGTGTGTGTGCTCAGTTGCTTCAGTCATGTCACTCTTTGTGACCCTATAGACTTTTGCCAGCCAGGTGCCTCTTTCTAATGGAATTTCCCAGGCAAGAATACTGGAGTGGGTTCCCATGCCCTTCTCCAGGGGATCTTCCCATCTGAGCAGTTGAACCCATGTCTCCTGCTTGGCAAGTGGATTCTTTACCACCGAGCCACCTGGGAAGTCCTATGTGAGTGCTTAGTAATAAACATATATTTACATCAATCCATCAGGCTTCCCCTGGTGGTGCTAGTGGTACAGAACCCACTGCCAATGCAGGAGATGAAAGAGATGCAGGTTCGATCCCTGGGTGGGGAAGATCTCCTGGAGGAGAGCATTGCAGCCCACTCCAGTATTCTTTCCTGGAGAGTCCCATGGACTGAGGAGCCTGGAGGGCTACAGTCCATGGGGAAGCAAAGAGTGGGACATGACTAAAGTAACTTAGAGTGCACACGTGGATCCATGAGATGCTTTCTGATACACAAAAGCTGAAAGAACTGATCACCTGAGATCTACATTAAAAGGAGGGTTTACCAAAATCTTTCAAATGGAGGGAAGGTTTTATTAAATAAAATATGTATCCACATAAAGAAATGGAATGTGCTGGAAGTGGAAACTACATAAATAGATATGTAGATTTTTCCTGTAATTTAAAACCCATTAAATGAAATTTTCTGTTTAAAATTAAAACAAATAACAGCATTAGTACAAATATTAACAGGAAAAAAAATCACAGTGAAATATTTTAAGTTCTTATCCTATATGTGAAGTCATATAATTAGTTAGAATGCTTTCTAAAATCACTACATGTTTATTCTTCCCCTCATATTTTATGTCTTTGACATATATATTACATCTTTTTATTTTGTGCATCACTTATCTAATTATTTTAGATATAGATGATTTTACTACATTTGTCTTTTGACTTTCATACTAGTTTTATGAGTGGTGACCTACTACCTTTCCTATATGTTTTCCCTTACCAGAAAGATTTTATTCTTTTGTGATTTTTTTTTTTGTTCATTTGTTTCTAGTTATGACATAATGAAAGAGATTTCATTAAAGAAAAGTCCCTTTAACATTTCCTGTAAGAATAGTATAGTGGTCATGAACTCCTTTAGACTTGCTTGTCTGGGAAACTATTTATTATCCCTTCATTGTGAATTATAACCTTGTTGTGTAGAATATTCTTGACTGTAAGATTTATTTTGTTTGTTTGTTTTAGCACTTTGAAAATATCATGCTAGTCCTTTCTGGCCTGTAAGTTTTCTGCTAAAAATTAGCTGATAATATTATGACAGTACCCTTGTTCATAGCTAGTTGTTTTTCCATTGCTGCTTTTAAGATTTTCTGTTTACCTTTGACTTTGAGCATTTTAATTATAATGTGCCTGGTTATGGGTCTCTTTGTGTTCATCTTGTCAGGGTGGTGGATTCTGACTACTTGTATCTATGCTTCTCTCCATTTCAATGTGGCCTTTTCTATATATCCTTAACTTTAGAAACTCTGCTTGTTAGTTCTCAGGTCATTCTCCAAGACAGTTGTTCTTCATGCAGCTGGAGTTCTGGTGTGTCCATAGGATCTCTGAGTCTTCCAACTCTGCCATCTTTGTCTGGAATCTGACTTGTATCATATTGAAAACTAGAATTTATAGGGTTATCACTGAAGTATAAGAACAATCTATATTTGTAGAGATTGAAGAAAATAATAATTAAGAAATTTTCCCTGCAATAAGAAAAAACCACTGCAAGAGATTAAAATGCACTATGAATAGGACATAGGGAATGCAAAAGTAGATAGCATAAGTAAATCCAATCTCTTTCATATATAATGGTTTTTATTTGAGTCTCATGGTTTAAATATTAATCTTCCAGTAATTCATTTCTGATAATTAAACTCTAAGAAAGCAGTCACTAAAACCAATTCAACGGGAAGTCACTGAATAGTTCTAAACATAATAAGCCAGCCACCATATCACAGCGGTCAGCAACTACTTCACATCCTCAGCAGAGATCAAGGGCTGAATGAGCATTAACAGTGAGTAACACAGTTATTCCTAAAATGGTCCCTCAGGTTTAGGTTGACTGAGCTTTAAATTGCCTGCATTCTATTGACTCTTCAATTCTCTCGGCCATTGATAAATGAAATACTTTAGTCATCAGAGTTAATCCACTTTCATGACACTTGCTTTTCTTGAAACATTAGATTAGCTTCTTTTGTTTTCTGAATTTAAGATTCAGGTCAAGTTAAATGGAGTTTATATCATTACAAATTGTCAGGCATAACCCCTCCTGGGAAATCTGAGGATTTTTGTGAAATTAAAGTCTTTATAAAATCAGCAGAGAGGAATATAATTTGTCAGCACATTGAAATAGATTATATATATATATATATATAATAATTACATCAAAATAAAATATTTGGAAGTTGCTATAGTATCAACAATTAGTTAGATTTAGTATGACTGGACCATGGATAAAAAATATTTGCATGTATGTCATGTTTACATTTAATATAGGTTATTTGATTGTGTTTGAGATGTGTAAATGTACTTTTGGTTTTTCTTTTCCTTGCCAGTAATTTAATTTGGAGAAATAGTCAAATCATTCTATATTGATAACTTCCTTTAGCCATCATTTTAAAATAGTCAGATAATAAGTTTTCCTAGTTTTCCTTTGTCTGTGAATGTGTAGATTTTTTTTTCTTGATTCCATAAGGATATTTTCACTCAGTATGAATTCTACATTTACAGGGTTTTCTTATTGTTTATTTTTTGTTTTCCCCAGCACTTGAAAAAATTTCCTTCTGACCTCCAGAAATATTTCTCATGAAAACTCTTTTGTCACTTTATTTTGTTTCTCTGTAGGTACAATAATTTCTTCTCTCACTGTTTTCCAATATCCCCTTTGTCTTTAGTTTTTAAAAATTTTACTATAATCTCCCTTGCTTTGTATTTCTGTAGGTGCATTTGATTGGGGTTTCATGAAATTCTTGGACCATAGATTTATGGAGTTTTGGAAAAATTTGAGGAGTTACCCTGCTGTTTCTTTAAGTGCCTTAAACCATCCTTCTCTTCAACACCAGTGACATGATATTAAATATTTTTAAAGTCTCATCATTCCTTATGTTCTACTCAATATTAAATTCTATTTTCTCTTTGTTGTTCAGATTAATTAATTTTTATTTGTCTATGTTTAATTTCACTAATTACTCAGTCTGTGCCTATCCATTAAGGATTTAAATAACTTTTTTGTTATTGTATTTTACAAGGCTAAAATTCCCATTCATTTTTTCTCTATATTTTCTGTTTCTTTGCTGGAACTATTTATCTTCTCATTCAGCATGATCATTGAAGCAGGTTTATGATGACTGCTTTAAAATATGTCATAATTCTAACATTTCTGTCACCATTTTGTTGGTATTTCTTGATTGACTTTTTCTCAGTCAGTTTGACATCTTCCTGGTTTTTGGAAGGTTGAATGATTTTTAATTAAAACCTGACATTTTGAGTATCATGTGGTAAGACTATGAGAGTTGAAATTGTGTCTCAGCTGTTTTTATTTTGACTTGGTTCCTGTGGATTAGCCACAGGAGCCTCATTGTGAGAGTGGATGTTTAAAATCTCTGCTCAGACTTCACTGGCATGAATGGAAGCAAGGCTACAGTTTTATTCTGTGATTCTTGAATGCTGTTTTCTGAAAGCTTTCTGTCTTCTGGGCTGCCCCTTTCTTAACTTTTTGGGTATAGAGGACAGCCATTTGGGGGGATTTTTGCTACCTACACCTCTTAGCATTTCCACATTGCTGGGTCCTCCAGCATCCATTCTGGGATGTAAAAGGCAGAAAGAAAGCCGTAGAATGTAATACCATGGTTTTTTTCAGGTTACATGAGCCCTAGCTGGCCTGCCCTAGAAGAAGAAAAAAAGTTCAAACACTCCATTTACCTGGAAGTAAAAACACTTCTGTTTCTGTTTTCTAAATTCTTGCAGTTTGATGCAATTTTACTTTTTACATTAGGTTCCAGAAAATGTGCCATTAATTGATGAAGAATGTATGCAGTGGTTAATTTTAAATCCTTAATGAATAATACTCATATCATATTCTTTTGGGTATTAGTGTCAGTTTGTCTTTCTCATTCAAACTGAAGTTTTCCTGGCTCTTCATGTGACAAGTGTTTTCAGTTGTATCTTGGACAGTTTGGTTATTATGTTAGGGGAATCTTGATCGTATCTGAATCATCTGTTTTAGGTAGCAGTGGCTCAGACAGTAAAGCATCTACCTACAATGTGGGAGACCCAGGTTCAATCCCTGGGTGGGGAAGATCCTCTGGAGAAGGAAATGGCAACCCACTCCACTACTCTTGCCTGGAAAAATCCCATGGACACAGGAGTGTGGTAGGCTACTGCCGGGAGCCAGCATGAGGAACTCCACCCATGGCAAATGTCATGAGGAAGGAGGCTTGGCATATGCAAAGGTGTGATCAAGCCTCAGGAAACCCCCTGTTCCCGGGCATCTACCCCCAAAACCAGAGTCTATCTACTGTTTCATGCTCTCGCCTACACCTCTGGCTTTATGGGGGGCTGTTCCCCACTGGTTCTCTTGGAGAAGGAGTAAACGTGCAGCTCCAAGTCAATAAAAATTTCTGAGCGTGACAAGAGTGTTTCAACTTATGAACTCCTCTGAAGGTTATCTAGCCCGCCTGTATATGTTCGTCTGGCCACATGTGATTGTTTACAGCCTCCCAACCTGAGAGGCATGAGATGTTTTAGACTTACTAAAGGCAAATTCTTTTGGGAAATTAGAAATTATTAGTATAGTGGGTTGGTTAGGAATTGTATTGGTGAAGGGTTTTTCATTTGTTGTGCCAATAATTGCTGCTAATTCCCTGCCCTGGGTGGGACAAGGATGTCTCAGGTCAAACCTCTCTGCTGGCAAACTACTTTGTGTGATGGGATTATCCATACTCCTGCCACTAAGCACATGATTATTTACTACCTCTCAACCATAAACAGCACAGAGAGCTTGGAGTATTTTGAAAGTCTTAATTAGCATAGGGCTTTTCTCATTGTTGAGTCAATGATTGCCACCAGGCCTCCATATCCTTAGGCACCTGGGAATATATTAATCAATGTATTTGGAATATAGAAAAGGAAATATAGTAGTTTTAAGGTTAGCAATACTAGACTTTTGAGTTAATGAATTTTCTCTTTTGTAATAGATCACTGTACTTTGTTATAAATCACTGTGTTCTTGCTATGTAAAAATGTAACTTTATCACTATCTTAAGACTAAATAGATCTTAAGGGGAACATTGGGGAAAGGATTTTCATTTGTTGGGCTGATGTTTGCTGCTGAATCTCCATATTTCCTGCCCTTATAATGAATATAACTAACATATAGGTGAAATAAGTATTAACCTTTAAGATTAATCATGTTAACCTTGGGTTAAATAAATTCCTTTCTTGATTGTAACTCACTACACCCTCACCCTATAGGAATGCAACTTTATTTGGAGGATGGTGCTTGGTTTAAGAAACAACACCCTTGGAAAAAATAAGTTTTTTGGTTATCAGAAAGAAAGGGTCATAAAATGTCAGCAGGCCTCATGGCCATAAGATGATGTAAAACCCCTAAGATCTTTTTTTATGTAAAGCACCTGATTTTGATAAAGGTCAGGACTGCTGACCCCCGCATGACTCTGTATTCATCCCTATGTGTAACAAAAGGTATATAATCAAACCCCAAAATAAAGAAATCGGATCGGTTCCCAGAAAGACTGATTCCCCCATGTCATTCTTTTTTGCTCCCCGTTTTTCTGCCTGAATTCCCATCTGGAGTGTGGATGCCCTCCACATCTACTTACTTGCCCCGGCTTTCAAGCCCACGCAAGAAGGAGCCCAAGGAGGGGCACCTTTCGATATTCAAGTGGCGCCGGTGGCCCAACGTAGATGGTGCAAATTCCTTGTCTTGGAATTTTATTGTATCCTACATAAACCAAGTTATTCAGCCTCTTTTACTCTCCTACTATTTTCTGGCCGAATTTGCATCTGGTGCATGGGTACCCACCAAGCCTGCTAATTTTTCCTGGGCTTCTAAGATCAGGCCAGGGGGGCCTCAGTGCCTCTTCTCCTTCAGGAGAACGGGAAGACGCCTGTGGCCTACATAAGTGGTGATTGGTATTCCATGCAAACCAAGTTATTCAGCCTCTTTTTCTCTGCTAATTTTCTAATCCCTCTCTATCTGTTATTAAATAAGTTATTTCCAAGGACGCCAACTCCGTCCTCACCTTCGAATCACCCTGGATCCACCGGGGCTGGACCCTGGCAGGCTACAGTCTGTGGGGTCACAAAGAGTCAGACATGACTGGGTGACTTCATGTTCAGTTTTTTCACTTATCCTGTTTAGATTCAGCATGTAGATTCAGGCCAGTTTTATGGAATATAGTTAATATAAGTGTTTAGTTTCCTCCCTTTGTAGCTATTTTCTGCTTCATTTCTTTGGTGCTCTAGGGTCTCCTGCTCAATCCTACTGGATGTGTTAGTTGCTCAGTTGTGTCCCACTGTTTGCAACCTCATGGACACCACCAGGCTCCTCTGTCCATAGAATTCTCCAGGCAAGAATACTGGAATGGGTTGTCATTCCCTTCTCCAGGGGATCTTTCCAACCTAGGAACTGAACCTGGGTCTCCTGCATTTCAGGCAGATTTTTTACCATTTGAGCCACTAGGGAAGCCCTGATTTTGTTGGTGCCATCTGAAAGATGAAAGGAACTTCTTTGAGCATTCTGTGATCCCTTAGCAACTTTTGGAAAGAGGTGGACAAAGCCACTGGGTCTAGGTGTCCTTATGCTACTGTGTAGAGGGCAAGAAGGTATAGAACTTTGCTTCTGCTGCTGCTGCTGTCAGCAGATTGGTCTGCCTGCTGGTATCCAGTTGTTGATCCAGGTCCGGGATGGCCCAGTAGGACTTTGTGGCCAGAGCTACAGATGGATTGACCCATTCCTTGGGTCTTGGTTTTTAAGCTTGGCCTGGGATAGCCAGGGCTTCATTGCTATCTCTGGTGCAGATCAGTCAGATTGCCCAGGGATGCCGTTAATTTTGAGAAGGACTGGAATGGATTTGGGCTTTGCTGTTACCACTAATCCCAATGGATCAGTTCATCAGTAGCAGCCAGGCGATGAGTCAGACTTTGGACTCTCTAAAGTTCTCTGTTGAACTTAGGCTTTCTAGGTCTCTTAACCGGGGAAGACCATCTGTTCTTGTTGGTTTGCTTAAAATATGGACCTTGGTGGTTTGGACAGTAAAGAATCTGCCTGCAATGTGAGAGACCTGGGTTTAATCCCTTGGTTGGGAAGATCCTGTGGAGAAGGAAATGGCAACCCCCTCCAGTATTCTTGCCTGGAGAATTCCATGGACAGAGGAGCCTGGCAGGCTACAACCATGGGATTGCAAAGTGTTGGACCTGACAAGTGACTGACACTAACCAGGGATGACAGTTTGTTCTTGTTAGTTTGCCTATTTTATTGTTTTTCTATGCCTGTTGGTGGTTTGGTATCACAGGCTTCTCCATCACTCATTCCAGAGATATATCAGAAATAAAAAGAAAATTGAAACATCTCACCATGCTATAGTTTCTCATGTCCCTGGTTTCCCAGCCAGTCTGCCAGCTTTCAGAATCCTTTTATCATTGTCAATTTAATACTTTCCAAGGTATTTAGTTGTTTTAAGAGGGGTAAGAACAGGGGAAAATAAGCATATACTATCTAGTTTAGTACCTGAAATTGACCAAATCATATCTTGATATATCCTTGTGGATAACGTAACATTGCTTCTTGTAAAATCTTTGCTTTGATTGTTATGACAGTATTGTGTTCCCTCAGACATGCTATTTAATGTCTTCTCCAATAAGATAGGTGTATCTTTTTTCCCCTCTCCTTGTTTCACATAGATTTAACCCTTGGTATTTGAAGTTGTTTCATACATGTGATAAAGGAACTCAATCCATTTTCTTCCTTTCTCTTTCTTTTTCCCTCCCTTCTTTCCTTCTTTTCTCATCCTGATTGTTTTAAACTCCTGTATTTTATGCCAGCTCCCTTAGGTTAAAATGTTGTCCTCTCTAGGATAAGGGCCGCTTGAGTTTGGGAGATAATCTCTTTCATAATGAGGCAAATAAGCATGAATAACAAGTATAGTGCATTTAACAGCTTGCAATATGCTTTTCTCTTTACAACTTTTTCTTTTTCAGTCCATCATGACTATCTCAGTGTTTCAACTTCACTGTTCAGAAAATCAAATTAGAAAAAGAAAATAGAGAAGCATCTGAGTGGCAAGGAGTTAATGTGTGAGCCACTATTACCTCTTCATCTGCAGTACCAGTGTCTCTTCCAAGATACATAAGTCTGCTGTCCCTTGACCATCAAGTCCTTTAATTTTTCCCTTTAAATATGGCAATTGATGTGAGGCCCTTTGAAATTCCCTACAGTCAGCTAGCAATACTACATTCCTATTACAAACTAAGGAGGATTTTTAAAGCTCCTAGTATGACCTTTTATGTTTCTGTAGAAAGTATAAATTATCCCATTATTTGGGGTGTTTACAATATTTATTTAAACCTTTTTCCCTCTACTGAAGATACACATTTCTTTCATAGCCATTATTTTTAAGGACATTCCTTTTTTTCATTGTAGCATAATTGCTTCACAATGCTGTTAGTTTCTGCTGTACAATGAAGTGAATCAGCTATATGTATGCATATACACCCTTCCCCTTGAGCCTCCTTCCCATCTCCCCATACAAATCCCTACCCTAGACTTCACTTTTATATGTGCTTCTGTGTTCCTCATGTTAGTGTCAAGAAGAAGGTCATTTTGTGAACAGAGTACAATGTACTCAGCACTTATCAGCAACAAGTATTTATTGAGCTACTTTGTGCTCATCACTAGTGTATGGTATTAGAGTGATAAAACTTAAAACATTTATTTGAGAGAAACACACAATGACTAAGCACTGAAAAAACATGACATAATTACAGGTCATATGATATAATTACAGGTACTCTTAAACATGATATAATTACAGGCACTCTTAATTGCTACTTAGTCTAGGATGAAAAATGATAATAGACAAAAATACCTGCTGTAACATCTCTGGGGAGATGATGTCTAAGTAGAAAATGTGTAATGAGCCAGTGTAGGGCTTCCCTAGTTGTTCAGTTAGTAAAAAGTCCACCTGCAGTGCAGCAAGCCTGGGTTCAATTCCTGTGTTGGGAAGATCCCCTAGAGAAGGAAATGGCAACCCACTTCAGTATTCTTGCCTGGGAAGTCCAATGGACAGAGGTGTCTGATAGGCTATAATCCACAGGGTCACAAGAATTGAACACGCTTGTAATGAAACCATCACCACCAATGAGCCAACATGAACACTTGGGAGGAAAGATCCCAGGTAGTGTAGACGGTGTGAGCAAAGTCTTTGTGCTAGGAAAAAACAGCTGGTGCCACAATCTACAGGAGGATGAGTCGGGAGGAAGACAGCAGAGCATTCAAGGGAATACAGTTGAAAGATGGACAGGACAGAGAATATAAGGTCACATAGACCAATGTAAAGATTTGAGATTTACTTGACCAGAAATTCTTCTATGCTTATTTTTGTGTATTTAGTATTGTACTTTATAATTATATAGGTTACATTAAAATGTTTCCTAAAAGAAGTCAGAATTTTTACAATGGATAATGCATCAGTTAAATCACTATCTAAGTTGTTATGAACCAATATTTCCTTAATTATATTTGTCTGCACAGAAGGTGGGTTTTTTCCCCCCAGATTGATATTTCCATGAGTGCAATTTTGTTGAATTCCTGAGACTAGCATGCTGATGATATACATGGTCATTATGCAGTAAAATTAAGGTATTTTAAATATCAATAAAACAGCAAAATTACATTTTCATCATTAGTCAGATGCTGTGGTAGATGAAAGGGATAAAAGATATGATATAATATGCACAAAACTCTGTGTGATGTATCAGAAATAGGAATATCATGGTATTCCTATTTCTAGCACTGTGGTTTAAATTGCTGTTGAAAGCAAATATAAATGCAAAATGAAATATTAAGAAAGGACATTTTAAAATGCATCTGTGAACTGATGAAAAAGTAAGAAATACCAAGGCCAAGATCTAAATGAGAGCTATAACTCAGAGATATAAAATAAGCCGTGAAGCTGACATTCACCTTGAAGGCATTTGTCCAATTTAGCGAACTTGTGAATAGTTTTTCACCATATCTCAAATCTTGCAGGCTGGGAGACAAAGCTTAAGACACACTCACAATGGAAAAACTATCAGAAAATCCTGAAACTCTTAAGAATCCAAAGAATACATCCTTAATGAATTTGAATTAACTCCTTAAGCAAACCCCTCATCTCCGCTTCTCCACCCATCGGGGATCACTAGAATTCTGTCTCTGGCACTGACTGTGAAATGAAAAAAATCTCTCAGAAATTTTCAGCACAAATCTCTGTTCTGGTGTTAAATTCCTATGATTTACGTGGTCAAAAAAATATAACCCAATTTTTTTTAATGTGACCACACACTGGTGAGTTCTCCAAAGAAGAAAATACAAATCACTTTTGAAAGAAATCATCAAATCAGTCATCAATAAAAATGACATAAAGATATAAAATAACTAACCTGAACAATTGCTAAATTAATTATTATTCAATTCATAATGAAAAAAACTGTAAGCAAAATCACAGTATTTTGGTTTTCTAAGGTGTTCAGTGTGATGATTTAATATAAGTACATTGGGAAATGATGAACACAATCAAGATAATTAACCATCTGTCACCTCACATAGGTATTTTTGTGTGTGAAAACATTTATGCTTTACTCTCTAAGCAAATTTCAAGTATTCAATACAATTTTATTGACTGTATTCACCATAATGTAGATTAGATCCCCAGAAATCATTTTTTATGTAAGAAGGAAATCTTGCATTTGCTACGGTTGAGATGAATTTGGAGGACATTATGCTTAATAAATTAAGCCAGACACAGAAAAACAAATATGACATGATATGATTTATATATTAAAAATATAAAAAATCAAGCATAGAAAAATATAGACTAGATTGGTGGTTTTCAGGGGTCATAGCTGGGGAGATAGGGGGACGTTGGTAAAAGGGTACACAATTTCACTTACTAGATAAATATGTCCTGGAGATTTAAAGTACAGCATGGTGACTACAGGTAACATATAGTATATAATATACTGTATACTTGAAAAAAATAAACATATAGTCTTATTTTGCATGCAAAACCACAGACAAATTTGTCGACACAATGAGAAATCTCACTATATCTCTTACTAATCAGATCAGTGTAATTAGAAAGCAATGGAATTATAAAGCAAATGTGAAGAATGAAATTAAATTTAAATATATGCAAAACTTTAAAACCAACAATTAAAAATTCATGAAACATCTTCCCTCACTGTAATGCAATTAAATTGCATCTTCAAAAATATATCTGGAAATTGTGCACAGCATGGGTTATCCATTTTCATAACCTACAAGTCAAATACAAAATCAAAATGGGAATAGGAAATGTTTAAAATTTTAAAAATAATGAAAATATTACATATTGTAACTTTTGAAAAAGGGAAAAATAATCTAATATCTATTGTCTTACATGCTTATGTTAATAAAAGAAACAGGCTGAAATTAGTCAGTAAAACATCCATCTCAGGGAGTCAGTGACTGGAACAATAATATTTCCTTATTTGAATTTGGTTCAGGGTAGGTTCTCCTGGCTGGTAGGAGGCCTCCTGCCAGACAGTAGCTCCAGAATTTTCTTGGTCTGTGTGTCACTACACCAGCCACTGGAAAGGAAAAGAAAGCCCATGGAAAGGAAGCATCTTTCTTGGATACTTTGGTCTTTAGGGGACACAGAAGCATTTCTTCACCTGTTTTAGAGCTGGTCACATCTTCCTTCCTGGCCAGTTTCTCACAAGTGTTAACTTTGTATTTTGACACTTATTTGCCAGCTCTGCCACATTCTGAGAGTGCAAGCTCTGTTTCTCAATAGAAAATCAGTTCTGAGAAACCAATATGAATGGATTATAATTTTTTTATTTCTTATAATCTCTGGGTTACTACAGCTATAATTAGGAAGCTTTGGGTGAAGAGAAGGTGACAGTCACAGACTCATGACAAATGACAAGTGCTTACAAAGAGATGCCTTTCTGCTGAGGTTGAATACAAGAGTCTGCTTTACTTACATGGCAAATTGTGGATGATTCTGGTAATTACTTAACAAAGCACTAAATGTGAAAAAATACAGCAATATTTTGTTGAAACTTATGAGAATATTAATAGTGAAGATATTTGAAAAAAAATTGAAAATTTATGCTAGTGGATATTGAGACATAGTAAAGTTCTGATTGTTAAAGTTAGTGTTATATTGGCTCAAAAGAGACAAAGGATAGAATATAGTTGAGCACAAATGGTCCTGTGCCTATGAAGACATTGGAGATTAGCAAAGTGGACAGTGGAGGAAAAAGAAACTTTTTCTAAAGTTTCTAAATGTTGCTCAGTTCAGTTCAGTTCAGTTCAGTTGCTCAGTCGTGTCTGACTCTTCGTGACCCCATGAATCGCAGCACGCCAGGCCTCCCTATCCATCACCAACTCCCGGAGTTCACTCAGACTCACGTCCATCGAGTCAGTGATGCCATCCAGCCATCTTATCCAGGGTGGTCCCCTTCTCCTCCTGCCCCCAATCCCTCCCAGCATCAGAGTCTTTTCCAATGAGTCAACTCTTCTCATGAGGTGGCCAAAGTACTGGAGCTTCAGCTTTAACATCATTCCTTCCAAAGAAATCCCAGGGTTGATCTCCTTCAGAATGGACTGGTTGGATCTCCTTGCAGTCCAAGGGACTCTCAAGAGTCTTCTCCAACACCACGTTCAAAAGCATCAATTCTTCAGCGCTCAGCCTTCCTCACAGTCCAACTCTCACATCCATACATGACCACAGGAAAAACCATAGCCTTGACTAGATGGACCTTAGTCGGCAAAGTAATGTCTCTGCTTTTGAATATACTATCTAGGTTGGTCATAACTTTTCTTCCAAGGAGTATGTTGCTGAATGTTGCTAAATCAGTTTAATGTACATATAGGTAAAAATTAAAAAAAAGGGAAAAACAGCAAAAACATGACTCCTACACTATACCATATGAAAAAATTAATTTTAGCAAGAATGAGAACAAAATAAGAAAAAAAATGAAACAATGAACCTTTTTGGAGATGATTTTTAGATATTATCTTCATGACTTCAGTATATAAAAAGATTACTTAAGCAAGACCCAAAAAACTAACCACTAAAAAAAATGATAAATCAAACTCGCTTAAAAATATGAACACTGTTTTTCATAATAAAAACTAAGAGAATGAAAATAAAAACACAAAATCATGAGGAGATAATATATATGACACAAAAGCTCATAAAGGGCCATCATCAGATAAGCAATAGAACAGATAAATAAACTTATTACAATCACAAATGGAATATTCTACAGCACTAGAAAAGAATGAGTTAGGGCTAAATATGGATAACTCTTAAAGCATAATTTTAAGAGAAAGAAGCTAAACACAAATGAATGCAAATATATGTTTAGGTGTTTACAACTGAGAAATAGGCAAAACCAATCACTCACGTGAAAATCCAATATAGAGTTTGCTTGTGTGTGTAGAAAGTAAAGGATAGAAATTGACAGAGGGCATCAATGAATGTTGGGGTGCTGATCACATTGTTTCTCAACCTAGATAGTATTTTCATAGGTTATCATTTATTGTGTCATACATTTATTTTTACATACTTTTTAAAAATTTAATTGGAGGTTAATTACTTTACAATATTGTATTGGTTTTGCCATACATCAACATGAATCCTTCACAGGTATACACATGTTCCCCGTCCTGAACCCCCTCCCTCCTCCCTCCCCGTACCATCCTTCTGGGTCATTATATATGTGCATTTTGTTAATAAAAATATAGCTGGCAGTTGAAATTTAGAGAAGTAAAAGTTTGTGATTGAAAATTTCTGTTAACAGCTCATCTTTCATATTTGACAGAATGAGAATATCTTTCTCCTAGCATATGCAGAACAAATCCTGAGATTCAGAGTAGCTCTTTGTCTCATGTCACATGCTCACCATGAACCAAAAGATGTGGCAAAAGTGAACATGGAATAACTGGCTTCACCTCACTCTAGATCTGAGTATATGATCAGCTTTAGCACCATTGTCTTTATAGAAATAGAGGCTGGCTGGAAAGGGGTGATGAGAAGGAAAAGTTACTAGAATTCAATTAACAAAGGTCCCATTCAAAAATTATAAGAAAGAAAGCAAATTAGCTCTAGATTATACCAATTACATGCACAAAGCCATTAAATGGCATCTGTTGCAATGGAAAAATTAAATGTGAGGTTAATGAAGTTAATTCACATAGGGAACATTTAAACTACACAAAATTAATGTAAGATTCAATATTTGCTGGAAAAAGTAACTGCATTTCTGGCATCATGAACCGCATGTAACTAAACTGTCGTTTCATACTACAAAGAGCTTCTAATTTACCGAGGTCTTCAGGAATTAACCAGGTGTCACATCTTGACTCAGTCTGTAAGCAAAAAAACTGCTGGTTCTATTAGATATCAGAATCTGACCATGTTAAGTGAGTATTATTAGTTTCTGTGTTATGAAACCTATGTAATTATCTTACATACTAGGATCAAAGAGGCATTTAAGAAAATGCAAGTAATGCATATTTAAATACCGTTGTGATATTTGAAAATATTTTTAAGTAGCAAACTCATTGGAAAAGACTCTGATGCTGGGAGGGATTGGGGGCAGGAGGACAAGGGGATGACCCAGGATGAGATGGCTGGATGGCATCACTGACTCGATGGACGTGAGTCTGAGTGAACTCCGGGAGTTGGTGATGGACAGGAAGGCCTGGCGTGCTGCGATTCATGGGGTCACGAAGAGTCAGACACGACTGAGCAACTGAACTGAACTGAACTGAGCTGAAAACAGTCAGTCTACAATTTCCATATAATTGAGGGGCCTGTGTTCTTCTTAGAACAATGACTCTTGAGCCAGAAAGATTTTTCTTCTTTCCTACTTTTGATCTTAGAGAAATTAATACAGCTGTAGCTGTTAAGAAGATTAATGATCATTATATAATCAAGCATCATATTGAGAATAAACATATTTTTGAAACAGGTGAAATTTTATGATTAATTTTCTAGTAGCTTTTTGGACAGAAGCTTTAATTGTGAGAAAAGAAAGTTCAGTTCGGTTCATTTCAGTCGCTCAGTCATGTCCGACTCTTTGCAACCCCATGAATCACAGCACGCCAGGCCTCTCTGTCCATCACCAACTCCCAGAGTTCACTCAGTCACGTCGATCGAGTCCGTGATGCCATCCAGCCATCTCATCCTCTGTCGTCCCATTCTCCTCCTGCCCCCAATCCCTCCCAGCATCAAAGTCTTCTCCAATGAGTCAACTCTTCGCATGAGGTGGCCAAAGTACTGGAGTTTCAGCTTTAGCATCATTCCTACCAAAGAAATTCCCTGGTTGATCTTCAGAATGGACTGCTTGGATCTCCTTGCAGTCCAAGGGACTCTCAAGAGTCTTCTCCAACACCACAGTTCAAACGCATCAATTCTTCGGTGCTCAGCCTTCTTCACAGTCCATTTCTCACATCCATACATGACTACTGGAAAAACCATAGCCTTGACTAAATGGACCTTGGTCGGCAAAGTAATGTCTCTGCTTTTGAATACGCTATGTAGGTTGCTCATAACTTTTCTCCCAAGGAGTAAGCGTCTCTTAATTTCATGGCTGCAATCACCATCTGCAGTGATTTTGGAGCCCAAAAAAAAATAAAGTCTGACCCTGTTTCCACTGTTTCCCCATCTATTTCCCATGAAGTGATGGAACAAGATGCCATGATCTTCGTTTTCTGAATGTTGAGCTTTAAGCCAACTTTTTCACTCTCCTCTTTCACTTTCATCAAGAGGCTTTTTAGCTCCTCTTCACTTTCTGCCATAAGGGTGGTGTCATCTGCATATGTGAGGTTATCGATATTTCTCCCGGCAATCTTGATTCCAGCTTGTGTTTCTTCCAGTCCAGCGTTTCTCATGATGTACTCTGCATAGAAGTTAAATAAGCAGAGTGACAATATACAGCCTTGACGTACTCCTTTTCCTATTTGGAACCAGTCTGTTGTTCCATGTCCAGTTCTAACTGTTGCTTCCTGGCCTGCATATCCACTATAATTAAATCTGCTGGGTAATGTGATTACAAGAGGAACAGTAGGAATTTGTTTTGTTTTGTTTTGTTTTTTAGGTAATTCAGAAAACTATGGAAAACTCAGCAGTGGCCACAGGACTAGAAAAGGTCAGTTTTCATTCCAATCCCAAAGAAAAGCAATCCCAAAAAAAAAGCAGTCCCAAAGAATGCTCAAACTACCGCACAATTGCACTCATCTCACACGCTAGTAAAGTAATGCTCAGAATTCTCCAAGCCAGGCTTCAGCAATACGTGAACCATGAACTCCCTGATGTTCAAGCTGGTTTTAGAAAAGGCAGAGGAACCAGAGATCAAATTGCCAACATCCGCTGGATCATGGAAAAAGCAAGAGAGTTCCAGAAAAACATCTATTTCTGCTTTCTTGACTATGGCCAAAGACTTTGACTGTGTGAATCACAATAAACTGGAAAATTCTGAAAGAGATGGGAATACCAGAGCACCTGACATACCTCTTGAGAAACCTATATGCAGGTCAGGAAGCAACAGTTAGAATTGGACATGGAACAATAGACTGGTTCCAAATAGGAAAAGGAGTACGTCAAGGCTGTATATTGTCACTCTGCTTATTTAACTTCTATGAAGGGTACAGCATGAAAAACGCAGGGCTAGAAGAAGCACAAGCTGGAATCAAGATTGCCAGGAGAAATATCAATAACCACAAATATGCAGATGACACCACCTTTGTGGCAGAAAGTAAAGAGAAGCTAAAAAGCCTCTTGAAAGTGAAAGAGGAGAGTGAAAAAGTTGGCTTAAAGCTCAACATTCAGAAAACGAAGATCATGGCATCTGGTCCCATCACTTCATGGGAGATAAATAGGGAAACAGTGTCAGACTTTACTTTTTTTGGCTCCAAAATCACTGCAGATGGTGATGGCAGCCATGAAATTAAAAGACGCTTACTCCTTGGAAGGAAAGTTATGACCATCCTAGATAGCATATTGAAAAACAGACATTACTTTGCCAACAAAGGTCCATCTAGTCAAGGCTATGGTTTTTCCAGTGGTCATGTATGGATGCAAGAGTTGGACTGTGAAGAAAGCTGAGTGCTGAAGTATTGATGCGTTTGAACTGTGGTGTTGGAGAAGACTCTTGAGAGTCCCTTGGACTGCAAGGAGGTCCAACCAGTCCATCCTAAAGGAGATCAGTCTTGGGTGTTCATTGGAAGGCCTGATCATAAAGCTAAAACTCCAATACGGATGGCATCACCGACTCAATGGACATGAGTTTGAGTAAACTCTGGGAGTTGGTGATGGACAGCGAGGCCTGGCGTGCTGCAATTCATGGGATCGCAGAGTCAGACACAACTGTGTGACTGAACTGAACTGATGGAAAGGTAATCTATTGTCTTAACATTTAATACCTTTATCAGGTATCTTGTTTTTTTTATTTATATTTCTGATTTTACTTGTTCCAGTGTCATGAACCTGACATAATTATTCTTATCAGCCAGTACTACAATGCACCATCCTCTTAAGTGTTATTTGGGTTGTAGCTTTATTTAGATTTACTTGGTTGCACAGTCGTTTGTAAATGGCTTAATTATGCTAAGGAAAATTAAAAAAATATTCTTATAAAATTATATTTTCATTAATGTAAGCAAAATAATCTGATCTAACCCTCCAATTGAAAATAATTAAATATACTGGATTAAGCAGCTGAAAGCATAGTAGGAAATCATCAGCACAGAATTTGACAGATTAAGTGAACTGAGTTAAGTGAACTGAGACCCAGAGGCTTTTGTTGTTGTTGTTATTGTTCAGTTACTAAGTCCTGTCTGACTCTCCTCCTGTCTGACTCTCTGACCTCATGAACCATAGCATGCCTGGCTCCTCTGTCCTCCACTAACTCCTGAAGTTTGCTCAAATTCATATCCATTGAGTTGGTGGTGCTATCTAACCATCTCACCCTCTGCTGTCCCCTACTCCTTTTGTCTTCAATCTTTCCCAGCATCAGTCTTTTCCAATGAGTCAGCTCTCTGCATCAGGTGGCCAAAGTATTGGAGCTTCAGCTTCATCAGTAGTCCTTCCAATGAATATTCATGGTTGATTTCCACTAGGATTGACTAGTTTGATCTTGCAGTCTGAGATCAAGGGTCTTCTCCAGCACCCAAGTTTCACATCTGTACAGGACTACTGGTAAAACTATAGCTTTAGCTATATGGACCTTTGTTGACAAAGTGGTATCTTTGCTTTGTAATACGCTGTCAGTGATATCTCTGCTTTTTAATATGCTTGTCCAAGGAGCAAGCATTTTCTAATTTCATGGCTGCATTCACCATCCACAGTGATTTTGTAGCCCAAGAAAATGACATCTTTCACTGCTTCCACTTTTTTTCCTTCTTTTTGTCATGAAGCAATGGGACAAGTTGCCATGATCTTGTTTTTTATAATGATGAGTTTCAAGCCATGATTTTCATTCTCTTCTTTCACCTTCAAGAGGCTCTTTAGTTCCTCTTTGCTCTCTGCTATTAGAGTGGTATCCTCTACATATCTGAGGTTGTTATATTTCTCCCAGTTATCTTAATTCCATTGTGTGATTCATTAAGCCTGGCATTTCACATGGTATACTCTACATATAAATTAAATAAGCAGGATTACAATATACAGCCTTATCGTACTCCTTTCCCAATTATGAACCAGTCTTATACACACATACACACACACACACACACACACTCACACGGAAATAGAGAAAAATAGTCAATTGGGCAAAGTTAAACACTTAGTTTTGATAAAATGTATAAGAGCATTTTTCATACTATTTTCAACAAGTTTAATAAAAATAAATTTGAAAGGTAACATTTCCAGTGAATCCAAAAAAATAAATAAATAAAAAGGCATAACTCTTAACACAGTCTCTGTGTTGAAGAAAATTCTACTGACCTTGATATACTCTAAGAAATTTAGTTTTAGAGTTATATATTTTAGGTAATACTTAAGTTACTTGCTTGAATAGCCAAAAAAAGGTATTAATGGAGAGTGATGGACTACATTAAAATTTTAAAACAACAATCATAATGACTAGAAAAATGTAAAATATTATATGTAAATCATATTTAAAATTTATAGATACAACAAAAACATATACATCTGGAGGGAGATATATAAAGTTCAAATATTCTAAGGCCATTTATTATATGGAGAGCAGAATCAAACTGCATGAAGCCAGCATGGGAACCTTCTATCACAATGTACCTTATTAAATTACAATTTCAAAATCTGTACTCCTGCCCACAGTCTCTGAAGATCACTTTAATGTTTTTTATCTTTTCATGGGCAGCAGTTTCACTTTGCCCAGATTCCTTCCTATTGCCAAACCTAAACCTTATATTTATCTGTGTTTCCTATTATACCATCTAGAGTATGAGGGCAAGTCTAGCATCTTCTCCCATCTTACCTGTTGGAAGGGTTCTTGTGTGCAGAAGAGCATGAGCCTCTTATAATTCCCAAGGGAATTTCCTGTCTCCCTTGAGGAATTTTTCTTTGTTAGCATCCAGCCTTTTCCACAAAATTTTTAAACATTTCAGCGGTTATTTCTTCCAATATATTTTGTATGCTCTCTTTGTCTCTTCTCCTATTTGGAGTTCAATTTACATGTTCTAAATTGCTTGCTATTTCACCATAAGTTGTGCCTGTTTTGTTCATTTTTTTTCTCTTCATCTCTTATTACTTTCTCATTATCTCTCTTTTTTCTCTACTTCATTTCAGAAAGTTTCACTGTTCATTCTGAAAGGGCTCACTTCTTTTTTTCAGTAGTTTCTAACATTCTGTTTCCATACTCGTTGCATTTCTTAGATAGTGTTTATTGTCTTGTCTACAGAAGTTGCTTTTGCATTTTCTTCTGCATTTCCTTTTTTCCTCTCTTGTCCTATTAAAGTTCACTCTATTGTCTTGACTGCATTGAGTCTGTTTGTAATAACTATTTAATATCCTTGTCTGCTAGGTTTATCATCTCTGTAATTGCTTAGGCTGTTTCTGTTAATTGATGTCTTCTCCTGGTTACTAGTTTTATTTTCCCTTGCATGATAAATTTTAATTATGTATGGAAGATTCTAAATTTTACTTTTCTGTTTGCTACTTCTTGATATATTCCATTAAATGGTGGTCGGCTTATTTTGGCATTCCGTGAGGGTATTCATTTTGATGCTTGCTTAAAGTTTATTAGAGTAAGTCCAGAATAACCTTTCAGTTCAGTTCAGTCACTCAGTTGTGTCCGACTCTTTGCGACCCCATGAATTGCAGCATGCCAGGCCTACCTGTCTATCACCAACTTCCGGAGTTTACTCAGACTTACATCTATCGAGTCCGTGATGCCATCCAGCCATCTCATCCTCTGTCGTCCCCTTCTCCTCCTGCCCCCAATCCCTCCCAGCATCAGAGTCTTTCCAATGAGTCAGCTCTTCGCATGGGGTGGCCAAAGTACTGGAGTTTCAGCTTTAGCATCATTCCTTCCAAAGAACACCCAGGGCTGATCTCCTTCAGAATGGACTGGTTGGATCTCCTTGCAGTCCAAGAGACTCTCAAGAGTCTTCTCGAAAGCAACGGTTCAAAAGCATCAAATCTTCAACTCTTAGCTTTCTTTGTGGTCTAACTCTCACATCCATACCTGACTACTGGAAAAACTATAGCTTTGACTTGACAGACCTTTGTTGGTAAAATAATGTTTCTGTTTTTTAACATGCTGTCTAGGTTGGTCATAACTTTTATTCCAAGGAGCAAGCATTTTTTAATTTCATGGCTGTAGTCACCATCTGCAGTGATTTTGGAGCCCAAGAAAATAAAGTCTGACACTGTTTCCACTGTTTCCCCATTTTTCCCATGAAGTGATGGGACTGGATGCCATGATCTCCATTTTCTGAATGTAGAGCTTAGGCTAAGACTATTTTGCTAGTGGTTAGTTTTAGTTGCTAAGTCAAGTTCAACTCTTTGTCACCCTATGGACTGTAGCCCGCCAGGTTTTTCTGTCCCTGGGATTTTCCTACAAAAATATTGGAGTGGATTACCATTTCCTCCTCCAGGGGATCTTCCCAGCCCAGAGATTGAACCCATGTTTCCTGCTTGGCAGGTGGAATCTTTACCAGGGAGCTACCAGGGAAGCCCCAGACTATTTTAGCCCCACATTTAGGTGACCCCTTTCTGAAAATTCTGTCCAGTATTCTATGTTGTAATTAAGAGGTCTTCCTCTCTCTGGCTGCTGGTAGACTTTTATAAATTCCAACCCTTTTTAAGTTTCAGAGGCATTTGTCCTTTCTAGTGGTTCTTTCCCTAATAGAAGCTGCTTTCTAGTGTTCCCTGATAGAATACTGCTTTCTAGTGGTTCTTTCCCTGATATTGAATAATTTCTTTTGTTTTTCTAACTTGACTGAGATAATCACCATGTGATATTTTGTATATTTAAGAAATAGAGAACTTTGATTTGGCACACTTAAATACTGTGAAATGATTACCACCAAAGTTTAGTTAGCACCTCCGTCATGTCACATGTATGCCAAGTCACTTCAGTCATGTTAGACCCTTTGTGGCCCGATAGACTGTAGTCTACCAGGCTCCTCTGTCCACGGGATTCTCCAGGAAAGAATACTGGGGTGGACTGTCATTTTCTTTTCCAGGGGACCTTCCTGACCCAGGGATTGAAACTGCGGCGCCTATGCCTCCTGCGTTGTAGGCAGATTCTAGCAGAGAAGCTGCACCTCTATCATATCACATAGTTACCTTTTTCTCACAAGAACATTTAATATCTGAGCTTCCCCAGATGGCTCAATGGTAAAGAATCTCCATGCCATTGAAGGAGCCATGGGTTCGATCCCTGGGTTGGGAAGATCCGCTCCAAGGAGGAAATGACAACTCACTCCAATACTCTTGCCTGGAGAATCCCATGGACAGAGGAGCCTGGCAGGCAACAGTCCATGAGATACCAAAGAGTCAAACATGACTTAGTAACTAAGAATGCATGCTTTTAAGATCTACTCTTTGAGCAGCCATCAAATATAAAATGGTATTTTTAAACTGTTATCACCATGCTGTATGTTAAACTTTCTAGAATTTTTTTCATCTGGAAATTTGTACCCTTTGACTAAAATCTCCCCATATCGCCCATTCCCTAGACCTTTGTAATCACCATTCTACTGTTTCTATGAGCTCAGCTTTCCATTTCCACATGTGAAGATCAGTATTCTACAGCTCTCGGGAAGCCACTGATCTCTTTCTACATCATTCTCACTGCTCTGGTCTCATGCTCATGCATTCTAACTTTCTAAGCCTCTGTGAACTCTCACTTGTGTTTCTTCAGTTCAGAAATGTGCCTTGACCTTGTTTCCGCTTTCCTTACTACTGGCTAAGACGTAGCTATAGGTACTAAGCTAAAACAACTGTTGGGTTCTTTTCATTTGAGCCAGTTCCTTCAGAGTTCACAAACACATGCTGCAGTGTTATCCAGTGTCTGAACATCATTGTTTAACATATTTTATCTGATTTTCTAATTGTCTAAGACAGGAAGGTTAAATTTTTCCCTGTTACTCTATGATGGCTTGTAGCAGGCACCAAAGATAAAAATTTCTTTTAAAACTTTATTAGTGAGTTTATTTTTAGGAGCCAATTTTGTTATAAAAATTCAACTACAAGCATTCAGTTATTTGAATCCCTTGGTTTTTTTTTTTTTTTACATTCTGAAGAAAAACATCTGAAAAGGTAAAGTTTTTCCTTAATTATTTTAACTATAATTTTAAGTTCATAATAAAGGCAACAAGGGCCATCTATCATAATGCCAGAGAGTTTTTGGCATTATGCAATATTCTGCTTTTCACTGAGAAAGTGTTTCTTTTTTAATTTGTAAATCTTGTTTAATAATGTAGTATACATTTGGAATATGCCTAGTAATTGCAATATTTTTGACAGTAATGGTGAACACATTTAGTACTGTGCTCAGTAATGGCACAAAGAACAATTTTCTAATATTTATTTCTGTAGATGTCAGACATATGTGTGCTGGCCTGGATTCAATCTTCCTGGTAAAGACCAAACAAATGATAGACTATTGAGAAAGGTTTCCAAGAGGCCTCTTTCATACTTTAAAATGTAAATACTTCTTGAGGTACTTCACACATATCCTGAAAGAGTAATTGAATGCTTTTCAAGCAACTTTTCTTAAATTTCTATGTCTCTTTAAAATACAAGGAAACATTTAAAGTTATACTTTTCAAATGTGTTTTTATGACATATTTTATCATATATCATTGGTATTCAAAATGGAAACCAATAATATATGCATATGTTCCTAAAGTTATATTTTGCTAGGGGAAAGTTATATGAAAGATGAAAAACACTTTTAACAAAATCTTATATAACAGGCATAAAAACTACTGTGTTTTGAAAATTTGTCCTAGTTGGCTTAAAGATAAGCCTGGAGTCAGAAGTTTCAAAAACTTTGAATATAATCAAATTAAACAAGAATTATAATAAATAAATAAATTGTATTATTGTGGCTAATTTAGCAATATTTACTTTCATATAAATAGAAGAATTTATTTACCAGAGAATGAAAGACTTGGAAAAGAAAAGATCATGTAAGCGTTTTAACTTCCCAGTCACCTTTTAATAATTGACAGACACTATCTACTTTTGAAAATATAGCTACTCATATTCTTGATTCAGTCCCAAATGTATGTCACATGTGCCCTGCATATTGCTTCTCAAAAATTCAGCTTCCCCCTCCGAAGGCCAGAGGGGAGTATTCTCTTCCGGGGTATCTCCCCAACCCAGGGATCAAACCCAGGTTTCCTGTACATATTGCAGGTGAATTCTTTACCATCTGAGCCACAAGAGAAGCCCATTCAATACAATACTATGTGCAATTCCTCAGGGCTTGCACCTCCTTCCCAATCAGGACCTGAAGTGGCTGCACTGTGTGCCTAAGCTTGGCAATCTTACATATGTGAGAATGTACCCTAGGTGTCAATTCCTTCCTCCTTAAGAAAAATAAATCAAGGTGCTCCCTATTTATGTGTGAATAAATCAAGGGCTTCCCAGGTAGCACTAGTGGTAAAGAACCTAACTGCTAATGTGGGAGATATAAGGGGCATGAGTTTGAGCCCTGAGTCCTGAAAATCCCCTGAGAAGGAAAAGGCAACCCACTCCAGTATGCTTTCCTGGAAAATCCCATGGACAGAGAGGAGCCTGGTGGACTGTGGTCCATCGAGTTGCAAAGATTTGGACATTACTGAAACAACTTAGCACACACATACACAAATATGGCATATTAGAGAGGAATTCAGCACAATTTTTGAAGAAACAACAATCAGGTAAGCAGTTGCATGGGAGATAACAATCTTGCCTGATAAGGCTGCAGGATTCTTCTAAGGGCCTCAGGGTGAGCGACTCAGAGGAAGGAATTGATACCTAGGGTACATTCACACACATGTAAGTATAGTAGTGGCAGTAAGCACATTTTTATAAAGCAATATATTTTGCCTTTTCCTACAGCTACCGCTTTTAAATGAAGCTCTAGTTTATTGAAAAATACTTCACCTATTATTCCTGTGTAGTTGCTAAGTTGAGTTCAACTCTTTCTGCCCAGGCAAGAATACTGGAGTGGGTTGCCATTCCCTTTTCCACAAGATCTTCCTGACCCTGGGATCAAACCCAGGTCTCCTGCAGTGCAGGTAGATTCTTTACCATTGAGCTACTGAGGAAGGCCCACTTCACATATGCATTTAACATAGCTATGGATATTGTTTCCTGTTGCAATGAAACCTGGGCAGCAGTTTTACCTCCAAAATTCACTATGCTGCAAAGTTTCACAGCTGTATCAAGAAATGTTTAAATACCAAAGCCACGAGAACCTAGGCACAATGGTTTTGAGATTTACTGACAGACCTAAAAACACCATCATAAAGCAAAACACAGGGTCATGAGAAATGTTGCCATGGATACCATATTCTGACCTGCTACTATGGCCCAAGCTTTATCACCATATGTGCAGCAGTTCTGACATGTGAGTGAATTGCTTAGGTCATAAATTTATATTAAAAAAGAAAAAAAAGTACCTGGAAAGAATAAATAAATGCTTACAAATTAAAGCTATTTTTATAGAATACTGGGAGAAGGTGATGGCACCCCACTCCAGTACTCCTGCCTAGAAAATCCCATGGATGGAGGAGCCTGGTAGGCTGCAGTCCATGGGGTAGTGAAGAGTCGGACACGACTGAGTGACTTCCCTTTCACTTTTCACTTTCATGCATTGGAGAAGGAAATGGCAACCCACTCCATTGTTCTCGCCTGGAGAATCCCAGGGACAGGGGAGCCTGGTGGGCTGCCGTCTATGGGGTAACACAGAGTCGGACACAACTGAAGTGACTTAGCAGCAGCAGCAGCATAGAATACTAATATTTATAAAATATAGCTGGAATTTTAAGATGAGCAATGTTCTACTACATGATCTAAGTGAATTTTAAATATACACTGATACAGCTAACAAAGTTAATTCAATGTGCCATTATTTACCAAACATAAATAATTTAGGGGACTCTGTTGCTTTGGTGTAATGTATGACTATAAATAGTGGTCATCTTAGTCACATTGTTTTAACTGTAGAGGTCTTTCTTTAGTTTAATTAATTATTTTTGTGAAATTATTGAGCCAAACCACTGCATGAGCAATACTTCTTAGGTAGGCAGTAATTGTCATATCATTGGACTTGAATCAAATGTGAATTTTCTCCCCCAGTCCTTACAGAGGATCTATGAATTCTCTTATTTTCTTCCTTGAAAAAATGTTGGTTTCAGTTGAAAAATATTCTTTGGAAGAAACTCACAAACAGAAATTCAGCCAATCTTTTTCTATCCATTGCTGGACTTGGATAAAAATTAGGCAATTTGGAAAGCTGCGATACATGTTGGAGGACACACAGGTCCCACATTAAGGCCATAATGTGCCCCAATAGTACTCTGGAGACAAAATCATTGGCCTGACTGAGCAAATTGGGATATATTCCTCACGTGCCTGGCAGAAGGTGTTTTCTGAATTTGACTTTTTTGAACTATATGAAAATTTTCTGCATAGTTTTCTATTTTGGGTAGAGAGAGATATGACAACTGTTTATTAGTATTACTATTAGTAGTAAGCACATTTTTAAAAAGCAATATAATTTTCCTTTTGTTATAACTACCCCTTTTAAATTTTATTATTGTATATATAATTTAGTTAATATTTTTCCTGGAATTTAGTAATATATTCAACAAGGTAGAGGGGAGGGGGGTTCAGGATGAGGAACACATGTATACCTGTGGTGGATTCATGTTGATGTATGGCAAAACCAATACAATATTGTAAAGTAATTAACCTCCAATTAAAATAAATAAATTTATATTTTTTAAAAAAGAAAATTTTATTCAGATTCACAGTTGACTCTGAACAACATAGATTTGAACTCCATGGTCTATTTACATTACAATTTTTAAAAAACAAATACATGGGAAAATTTGGCAGAGAACTGAGACAAAAAAAAAAAAAAACCTTGCAGATGAACCACATACCTTTGAAAATATCTTAAAAATTTTTAGAAAGGTTTGTGATGAATGCACTTAATATATGAAGCTATTTATCTATCCTTGCATAGACATAATGGTGATAACATAAAATTAGTAACATGTTAGTTTTCTTACTGTTTCAAAATTTTGCTTTCAAAGAATTACATTAGCATACAGTATGCCAGTCTCTCTCACAGTGGAAAAATTGTATCACAGATAAGTGCTTTATTAAGTGTAACAATATTTCTAATACTGTATTATGAATATAAGTTAATACTGTATGCCATAAAAATGTATAATGATCTGTGCATTAATATATAGACTAGGCTACAGTGAAGCAATCATATGGGTTATACTAGGCTACCATAAACCAATCATATTCCTGCTCCTTCCTTATCAATGTATGAATACATTTATACCTATAAGCATGAATTTCTTTTGCACATTATCATTATCTTTTCATTTTTCATATATAGTGTTAGATAAACATATAACATGACAGTGTTTTGTTAAGACCATATTGATGTAGGTTCTGATAGACAACTGATCTTATAAATAGATGATATAAACAAAAAATTGATAAAATCAGTACATTACTATATATGCATTTTCTCTCCTTATGATATTTAATAATATTTTACTTCTTATAGCTTACTTATTGTACAAATACAGTATGTAGTACAGTTAACATACAAAATAGTGTTAATTGACACTTTATGGTATCTCTAAGACTTCCAGTCAACAGCAGGTTATTAGTTTTAAGTTTGGGAAGAGTCAAAATTTATATGTAGATTTACAACTATATAGGGATTGGCACCCCAAACCCCATGTATATTGATTCTACCAAATATATAATTATCTGTTTCAGTCCTAATATTTTCAAAGAATATACATATTATTATTATTATTATTATTGGAGAAGGAAATGGCATCCCACTCCAATGTTCTTGCCTGGAGAATCCCAGGGACAGCAGAGCCTGGTGGGCTGCCGTCTATGGGGTCACACAGAGTCAGACACGACTGGAGCGACTTAGCAGTAGCATACATATTATTTGTAGATTTGAAATCATACTTAATGAATAATATATATGTACTGTGTTTTTAAATTTTAACTTGATGTATATATATTTGTATCTATAGTTACATAGTTTAAATAGTTTTAAATTCTGAGTAGGGCTTCACAGGTGGCTCAGTGCTAAAGAATCCACCTGCCAAACAGGAGACACAGGTTCAGTCCCTGGGTTAGAAAGACCTCCTGGAGAAGGAAATGGCAATCCTCTCCATTTTTCTTTCCTGGGAAATCCCATGGATAGAGAAGCCTGGTGAGCTACAGTCCACAGGACCACAGAGAATCGAGACAACTTAGTGACTAAACAACAACAATAACAAATTTGGGGTAACTAAAATTTAAATTTGCTACCTTATTGCTATTTAAATAATCTATTTCACTAGTTGTTTTGAAATGACAACACTTTATTCAACAGGTCAACATCATTTTTGTGCTTAGTAGGGCAGATCTACTAGGTGCAGGTCTACTAGTAGTAAATTGAATAAATGCTAAATTGGTAGGTAACATAGTTTTGATAGTCTATAAGTTTCTGAAATACTCATTTCAATAATCCAATATCACCAAGCAGCATTACTCAATATATTAAATGCATTTAGGTAATATAAAACATAACAGTTTTCTATATAAGCTGCATTATTGAAAATTATTTTCATGCTTCTAAAAATCATGCTCACATCTTCCAAATTTCTAAAAACATATTAAAAATGTCAGGGCTTTAGCAACCACAAAGGTGATATTGTGCATATTATTGATTACAATGGTGGTGGTGGTTTAGTTGCTAAGTTGTATCTGATTCTTTTTACCCCAGGGACTGTAGCCTACCAGGCTCCTCTGTCCATGGGATTTTCCAGGCAAGAATACTGGAATGGGATGCCATTTTTTTCTCCAGGGAATCTTCCCAACCCAGGGATCAAGCCCATATCTCTGGCATTGCAAGTAAATTCTTTACCACTGAGTCATTGGGGGAAGCCCAGTCATTAATTACAATGTGTGTGATTAAATTAATAATAATGCTGTTAAACCTGGAGCCATATTACTAGTAAATGAGAAAGTATTGAAAGAAGATAAGGTTTGGTAAACAGTATTTACCAAATATAGAGCCCAAGCAATTCATAGAAGAAAACAGTGGGAGTGCTGTGAAGAAAGCCTGAACACAGGCAGCTCCTGTGAACCCCTTCCACTAACATGCTACCTAAGTGATGGAGAGCCATCAATCAGCCTCTGCAAGAGGCTTACTGAGATCAGCACATTAGAATAAACACATCAGGCTAATTTCATGAATTAATTTAATCTTTTATTCAGATTAAATAAGTGAAAATCCAAAGATAAAACTTCAAAGTACCACCTTAAAAGGGCAATAATTAATGTTTATTTATTCATTCCTATTTAAAGCATATAGAATATTACTTAGATAAATATTTGCTGCACAAATGAACAGCATAAATGGGAAACCAAAGTGAATACTTAACACTGTGGATGTAGTAATAATCCAGAAATTAGAAGAAAGCATTTAAATTATATCTAGTAGATTTGACAACATTAAGAAAAAGCACATCTAATAAAAATGAAGCTCTTTGAAATTTAAAAATATGATGACTATAATTAAAATGGAAGTGTTGAGCAAGAGAATTAAAATGGTTAAAAATGTAATTTGCAATCAGTTATGTAAGGTTGTGGATCACAGCAAACTGGAAAATTCCTAAAGAGATGGGAATACCAGACCACCTTATCTGCCTCCTTAGAAATCTATTTTCAGGTCAAGAAGCAACAGTTAGAACTGGACATGGAACAAGGGCCTGGTTTCAAACTGGGAAAGGGGTACATCAAGTCTGCATATTGTCACCCTGCTTATTTAACTTATATGCAGAGTACATCATGCAAAATGCCAGACTGGATGAAGCAGAAGCTAGAGTCAAGATTACAGGTGGAAATATCAATAACCTCAGATATACAGATGGCACAATCCTTATGGCAGAAAGCTAAGAGGAACTAAAGAGCTTCTTGCAAAAGTGAAAGAGGAGAGTGAAAAAGTAGGCTTAAAACTCACCATTCAAAAAATGAAGATCATGGCATCCGGTCCCATCACGTCATGGCAAACAGATGGGGAAACAATGGAATCAGTAAGAAATTTTATTTTCTTGGGCTCCAAAATCACTGCAGATGGTGACTGCAGCCATGAAATTAAAAAATGCTTGCTCCTTGGAATAAAAGTTATGACCAACCTAGACAGCATGTTAAAAAACAGAAACATTATTTTACCAACAAAGGTCTGTCAAGTCGAAGCTATAGTTTTTCCAGTAGTCAGGTATGGATGTGAGAGTTAAACCACAAAGAAAGCTAAGAGTTGAAGAATTGATGCTTTTGAACTGTTGCTTTGGAGAAGACTCTTGAGAGTTCCTTGGACTGCAAGGAGATCCAATCAGTCAATCCTCAAGGAAATCAGTCCTGAATATTCACTGGAAGGACTGATGCTGAAGATGAAGTTCCAATACTTTCGCCATCTGATGGGAAGTACTGACTCATTGGAAGAACTGACTGATGCTGGGAAAGATTGAAGGCAGGTAGAGAAGGAAATGACGGAAGATGAGATAGTTGGATGGCATCACCAGCTCAATGGAAATGAGTTTGAGCAAGCTTCAGGAGCTGGTGATGGACAGGGAAGCTTGGTGTGCTGAAGTCCATGAAATCACAAAGAGTCAGAGACGACTGAGTGACTGAACTGAGCTGAATGTAAGGCTGAGAATTTTTCCGAATATATTAGAAAGAACACTTGTGGAATATGTGAGAATAAAACTAAAGCTGAAAGAGTTCCAGTTCCAGCATGGTAAGGGCCATTAAACTGATTACCAACAAGGAGGTCTTCATGACAGGTTTCCCCTGTGGCTCAGTGGTAAAGAATCCACCTGCAATACAGCAGCTGAAGGAGACTCGAATTGGATCCCTGGGTCAGGAAGATCCCTGGAGAAAGGAATGGCAACCCACTCCAGTATTCTTGCCCGAAGAATCCCTTGTATAGAGGAGCCTGGCGGGCTACAGTCCATAGGGTCACAAAGAGTCAGACACGACTGAAGTGTCTGAGCACACATGCAGGCAGGTCTTCTCTACACATGCAGGCTGGAGAACCATTGAGAGCTGCCATTCCATGTTCTCATTTCAGGTTCTGGTACCCAAAATATTGATTTTCTGGAAAATACACACTTAACAGAGAACTGTTTGCAAAAAATATATCAGGGCATGTCCTCAAAAGATAACCCTGTCAGGATGTGAGCAACCAAGCCTGCAAAGAGGGAGAAATTGACCTGAAACTTGGTGGCAGATGAGTCCTTGGCTAATCCAGTCAGAGACTGTAGATCGAGGATGGCTGTTCAGTGTTGTATCAGAATGAGATATTTCACTTCCTATGTAAGGCTTATGTCTCATGGTGGCTGTTAAACCAGATCTTCAAAAGACCAAAAAACAGCGAAAAAGCTCTAATTTTTGGACTGATTTAATGCTACCCTAAGTTTAGCTGCAACCCACTCCAGTATTCTTGCCTAGAGAATCCCAGGGATGGGGGAGCCCGGTGGGCTGCCGTCCATGGGGTCGCACAGAGTCGGACACGACTGAAGTGACTTAGCAGCAGCAGCAAAGTTCTTCAGTATTTGACAAATGACTTCTTGCAGTCAGCAGAAGCTGCTTCCAGCACAACTTTCAGTGAGGTTGTGAAGTGAAAGTTGCTCAGCTCCGTCCCACTCTTTGCGACCCCCTGGACTGTAACCCATCAGACTCCTCTCTCCACGGGATTCTTGGGCAAGAATAAAGGAGCAGGTAGCCATTCCTTCTCCATGGGATCTTCCCAACCCTAGGATGGAACCTGAGTCTCCCAACATGGCAGGCAGATCATTTTCCATCACAGCCACCAGGAAAGCCCTCAATGAGCCCTCAGTGAGGTTGATCCTTATGATCTGGGGCAAATTCCAGTGAGAGCTGAAGCTCTAAGCCATTTGCCTGCAACAGACCCAACCCTGGGAGAAGACCCAGAGCCAACATCAAGAGATCAGATTTTGTCACCACAGTCCTTGCTACCCCTTCCGTTGCTCAATCTTTTAAGAACTTCACATCCATGAAGTCTTAATGTTCACATTGATCTTGTAAAGTTTATCATCACCTTCTTTTTGCAAAGGAAATCACATGAAGACTTCACACGGGAGAATTCTATAGAAAATTGTGGGCAGTGAGTTAAGTATAATAAATCTTTGGCAACCAAAGTTTTAAAATCCTTAAGAAGACAGTACTGAAGTAGCAAGCTTAGTGTAGTATGTGATTCTCATTCCTGGAAGTTTCTGAGAAAAGACTGCTTGGCTAACAACATTTACAGGATATTAGTGCATATTTGTGGGTGAAGTAGGTAACCTCCAACATTGCTACCATGAAGCAAGAAAATATGAAAATAGCATGCAAAATTTTCTCTATGACACTTTTTTCTTCCCAGTGTTACTCAGTTCTATGAAAAAAAAAAAAAACACTAAAACAAAATAAGATTTTCATAAAAGCTCTGTATCTTTGTTATTGGGTGATTTTGCAATGTTTCACCTACTTATCTTAAATGAATTGTTAACATTTATTCCACCCCTATCAACTTGTCTCTGTAAATATAAATTATAATTTGGTTTTCTGTTTGTACATTCTGCTTTTTTTAGAACATGATTAATATTTTGGATTTTAGAGTTTTTTATGGGTCAATTTACATATGGAAATATTTACTAGGCTCTTGATTTACTTTGAGGGAATTCAAATTAATCAAACATGTTACTAAAAGTCTTCAGAATCAGATCTTGTAAATAAATCATGAATGTGACGTAGTCTTTAAATATTAAGTTATGTATGCTTAAAGTGTTAGCAAAGTATGTCATGAACATATTTTTAAGATAAATATCTTAAATGCAATTTTACTCTGTTAAAAGTCAATAAGTTATATATAAATTACATGTCATCTGTCAAGTATAATTTATTATGAGACATAATTGTACTGATAGAGAAATAAATATAAACTGAACTAAAGTGATAATTACATACATAAATATTAGCCTAGTTTTTAGAAAATAATTTTTAAAATCAGAATAATCTGTGGAATGTATAGAGCTACTTATATGCTGTTAAAATGCTCTTTATTGGCACAAGACATACAATATTAAAGTGGAATATCATAAGTGAAAGTAAGAGAAAACCAACTGGAAAAATCAGTAGCCCCAATATTTTCAAATAATGTGTTTTAAAAACTAAGAATCTTGATTAAAAAGCAAAATACAAATAAGCTGGTTGATAAGTAAACAAATGATTCAGAGAAGAAATTATAAAAATGCCCCCAAAACTAACCATGCTTAAGCTTATCAATTATCAGTGAAAAAACGACAAAAATGAACAAATTAGTTAAATATTTCTGTGTTGTCTATATATATTATTTATAAGTAAAATAAGAAGATACATGAACCACAAATAAAAATGATTTTATTTATTTTGTTTTGTTTTTTAATTTTAATTTTTACTTTATTTTACTTTACAATACTATATTGGTTTTGACATACATTGACATGAATCTGCCACGGGTGTACATGAGTTCCGAATCCTGAACCCCCCTCCCACCCCATATCATCTCTCTGGATCATCCCCATGATTTTAAAAACCTGTTACTTCAATCAACTTCAGGCATTTATTTCAGTGTCAGGTATTTCATAAGAGTGCAGCCATAGTTTCAATAATAAAATATAAATCTTACTCAAAGAAAATAGAAAATAATACATAAAATGATAGAATTCCATAAAATCACTTATTTAAATGTAGTGAATAGTAAGTAACCAAATAAATGTAATGAGTTAACTCCTATTTATTACATTTTAAATTTGAGGAAGTGTCTACAGTTGTAACTAAACTTCACTTATTATAAATATTCTTTCTGTGTGTATAGGATGTAGTATTTATCAGACTATTTATACAATTATTCACTGTGAGGTATTTATTTCTGTGACTTCTGTATTCACCTTTTGTTTCTACACTTCTTGTAGTATAAAAATGACAATTATATGAGGGTGAATACCTAACTTTTAGAGGAACTTTCCTTTTGTTGTTTTCTTGCAGCATTAGAACCAACTATTTTTTATCAAAGATTTTCTTTAAAGAGTTGCTTTGGAAATAAATTTTTTCTACATTTTTTCTGATGAGTTCAGCACAAATTTTGTCTGGATTCAATTTTTAATAATTGATTGAAAATATAAGCTAATAAATATATATGATTTTTCTTTTTGTTTTATTTTTTAATATAAATTTATTTATTTTAATTGAAGGTTAATTACTTTACAATATTGTATTGGTTTTGCCATACATCAACATGAATCCACCACAGGTATACACGTGTTTCCCATCCTGAACCCCCTTCCTCCCCCCTCCCCGTACCATCTCTCTGGGTCATCTCAGTGCACCAGCCCCAAGCATCCAGTATCATGCATCGAACCTGGACTGGCGATTCGCTTCATATATGATATTATACATGTTTCAATGCCATTCTCCCAAATCATCCCACCCTCTCCCTCTCCCACAGAGCCCAAAAGACTGTTCTATACATCTGTGTCTCTTTTGCTGTCTTGCATACAGGGTTATTGTTACCATCTTTCTAAATTCCATATATATGAGTTAGTATACTGTATTGGTGTTTTTCTTTCTGGCTTACTTCACTCTGTATAATTGGCTCCAGTTTCATCCACCTCATTAGAACTGATTCAAATGTATTCTTTTTAACAGCTGAGTAATACTCCATTGTGTATATGTACCACAGCTTTCTTATCCATTCATCTGCTGATGGACATCTAGGTTGCTTCCATGTCCTGGCTATTATAAACAGTGTTGTGATGAACACTGGGGTACACGTGTCTCTTTCAATTCTGGTTTCCTCCATGTGTATGCCCAGCAGTGGGATTGCTGTTGATTTCTGAGTCTCTTCTATCAAAAAGGTAGAAAATACACCATTTTTGCTTGTCTTACATATTACAAACAAATCTGTTCATAGAACGTCAGTGTCTCACCTTAGAAATAGTAATTTGCAACTAATAAATATATGTTTTAAATAATCCATATTAAGAAAAATAGCTAAATAATATGATAAAAGACATAATAGACATATAAGTATACTTTAAGGATTATTATTTACTTTTTAATGGAATCATGTGGTTTTAAAACATTTCTGGATATTAAAAAATAACAGGTCATAGATTTTGGTTAATTAAGGAAAGTGATATGATTCCTCTCTCTTCAGTGAAGATATTTTACACAAGCAAGTTGAATTAGAAAGCTGAACAATCTTATACCATATCTGATCAATGAAATAATAAACCTATGTAATTATAACACACCATGTAACATTTACCAAGTGATGAGTGAATTCTCATTTTTCTTTGATTTGTCTAAAAAAATTGCTTCTACTCTTCAATTTAATCTGCCTCCTCAGAAACTGTACATGTACACTGCAACCAATCACCTGTTGACTTTTAATCAAAAATATTCATTAGTTTAAAATATTTTACCCATCTAAATTAATTTGTGGGGTACACATATTATACTGAATATTAGAAATGGATTTCCCTGATGGCTCTGCCTGCAATGTACAAGACTCGAGTATGATCTCTGGGTTGGGAAGATCCCCTGGGTAAGGGAGTCCGGTGGGCTACAGTCCATGGAGTCATAAGGGTCAGACACGACTGAGCAACATAAATCATATGTCACATCACAAACTAATTGATGGGGTATATATAATATGATGAATATTAAACATAGTGGAGTCATTTCAAAGAGAATATGGAAGTATTAAGAACTTTATAAATACTGATAACTTTAATCCAGCAATTAATTTTTGCAATTATAGAGAACTATGTTAAAATAATTGAAATATTAGCACTTTAAAATGTTGCAATATTATTTATAATAGTGAAAAATATAATCATTTATTGTTTTAACATGCTTTAGTATAATTAGGGGTATAATATAGTAGTCGCAGTAAGTATAAGTATTAAGCATTTGACACAGGTCATCAAAGAGAGGAAATTGAGATGAAAGTAGTTCTCCATTTCAGTCATTTTGTTTCATGTTGATTATGAACTATGTAGACATTCATATCATCCCACTATGTAAACTATTCAGCAGTACTGAATATGCAATTATTTGCTACAAAGTGAACATATTAGTAATAATTAAAATTCACTTTAGTGGCAGTTTATTTTTAATTTCACAAACAGTATCACAATGTAAAACGCTGATCTTTTAGGACAAGAGTTTTTATTTTTTCACTTTTTAAAACAGTTTAATACAAGATTTATTTAAGTTACAGTTACATGGGTTTGGGAATTTCTGCAGAATTTTAATGACTAGAGAGGAGTCAGCTTTTGTTTTTAATTCTTATCTTTATCAAATATTTATATTCACAGGTGAAAACCTAAATATCTGCAGATTTTCCTTGACATATGAGCTAGTTCTCTAGGGATAACAAAATAAGATTTATTTTCCTGATTATAGTACTGATTGCTTTATTTCCTTACAAGAAACCTTTTGGAGTAAAGGTAAGAAGAGATGTGTGATTTATGTTCAGTTCAGTTCAGTTCAGGTCAGTCGCTCAGTCATGTCAGAATCTTTGCAACCCCGTGAATCGCAGCATGCCAAGCCTCCCCTGTCCATCACCAACTCCCGGAGTTCACTCAGACTCACGTCCATTGAATCAGTGATGCCATCCAGCCATCTCATCCTAGGTCGTCCCATTCTCCTCCTGCCCCCAATCTCTCCCAGCATCAGAGTCTTTTCCTATGAATCAACTCTTTGCATAAGGTGGCCAAAGTACTGGAGTTTCAGCTTTAACATCATTCCTTCCAAGGAAATCCCAGGGTTGATCTCCTTCAGAATGGACTGGTTGGATCTCCTTGCAGTCCAAGGGACTCTCAAGAGTCTTCTCCAGCACCACAGTTCAAACGCATCAATTCTTCGGCGCTCAGCCTTCTTCACAGTTCAACTCTCACATCCATACATGACCACAGGAAAAACCATAGCCTTGACTAGACAGACCTTAGTTGGCAAAGTAATATCTCTGCTTTTGAATATACTATCTAGGTTGGTCACAACTTTTCTTCCAAGGAGTAAGCGTCTTTTAATTTCATGGCTGCAGTCACCATCTGCAGTGATTTTGGAGCCCCCCAAAATAAAGTCTGACACTGTTTCCACTGTTTTCCCATCTATTTCCCATGAAGTGATGGGACCAGATGCCATGATCTTCGTTTTCTGAATGTTGAGCTTTAAGCCAACTTTTTCACTCTCCACTTTCACTTTCATCGAGAGGCTTTTTAGTTCCTCTTCACTTTCTGCCATAAGGGTGGTATCATCTGCTTTATGTTAGGTTGGTGTAAACATAATTATGGTTTCAATCATGAATTTTGAATCATAACTAGGCTCAAACACATCTTTATTAATCAAAATAGGAACCATTGCAATCAACATATTTTTGCCAAAGAGAAATGAAGTTGTTTATTGTTATAGCATAAAAATCCATGTTTTGGGATTTGACAAACACTTGAAAAGCATTTTCTGCCTCCTACTAGTTGTGGAAGCATTTTCCCTGCAAAATATTGTGGAGATGCTTGAAGAAGTGGTTGTCAGTTGAAGAGAGGTCACATGAACATGGCAGATAAAACTTCATAGCCCAATTCATTCAACTTCTGAAGCTTTGGTTGTGCTACATGTGGTTGGGCATTGTGGAGAATTGGGCCATTTCCATTGACCAATGCCAGTGGTAGGCACTGCAGTTTTCAGTGCATCCCATTAATTTTATGAGCATACTTCTCAGATGTAATGGTTTCACCAGGATTCAGAAAACTGTAATGGATCAGGTGGGCAGTATAACACCAAACAGTGACCATGTCCTTTTTTTGGTGCAAATTTGACTTTGGGAAGATTTGAAGCTTTTTTTGTTCCAACAACTGAGCTGGTCATTGCTGGTTGTCATATAAAATCCACTTTTCATCACATGTCATAGTCAAACAAGAAACAGCTCATTGTTACTGCATAGAATAAGAAAAGATGACACTTCAAAATGACAACTTCTTTTGATTTTTGGTCAGCTCAGGAGGCACCCACTTATTGAGATTTTTCACCTTTCCAATTTATTTCAAAGGCCAATGACCATAGAATGTTCCATGTTGAGTTCTTGAGCAACTTCTCATGTAGTTGTAAGAGGATCAGCTTCAGTGATGGCTCTCAGATGTTGTTGTCAGCTTCCAATGGCTGGGCACTACACGCCTCATCTTCAAGCCTCTCATATTCTTTGAAAACTTCATGAATCACCATTGCATTGTATGTTTGCTAATGTTGTGAGTTGTCTCCACTGCTTTACAACTCATTGTAAACTCAAATAATAAAATCACTCCAATTTTCATTCTATTTAACATCATTTATGTCAGTTCAGTCCAGTCACTCAGTTGTGTCTGACTCTTTGCCATCCCATGGACTGCAGCACGCAAGACTTCCCTGTCCATCACCACCTCCCAGAGCTTGCTCAAACTCATGTCCATTGAGTAACTGATGCCATTGAACCCATCTCATCCTCTGTCATCCCCTTCTCCTCTCACCTTCAATCTTTCCCAGCATCAAAGTCTTTCCCAAGGAGTCAGTTCTTTGCATCAGGTGGCCAAAGTATTGGAGTTCCAGCTTCAGCATCAGTCCTTCCAATGAATATTCAGGACTGATTTTCTTTAGAATGGACTGATTTGATCTGCTTGTAGTCCAAGGGACTCTTAAGAGTCTTCTCTAGCACCACAGTTCAAAAGCATCTGTTCTTCAGCCCTCTCCCTTCTTTAAAGTTCAACTCTCACAACCATACATGACTACTGGCAAAAACCATAGCTTTGACTATATGGACCTTTGTCAGCAAAGTGATGTCTCTGCTTTTCAATACACTAAGTTTGTCATAGCTCTTCTTCCAAAGAGCAAGTGTCTTTTAATTTCTTGGCTACAGTCACCATCTGCATTGATTTTGGAATCCAAGAAAATGAAATCTGACACTGTTTCCACATTTTCCCCATTTTCTTGCCATGAAGTGATAGGACTGGATGCCATCATCTTCATTTTTTGAATGTTGAGTTTTAAGCCAGCTTTTCCACTCTCTTTTAAATTCATCAAGAAAAATTAGCTATTGATTAGTTTTAAAAGTTCAAATACCCTTTGTTTTCTTAATACTATATATTGTACCTCACTTGAGTATTTTATGTAATATCTTCTGATTATTTTTTGTACTGACTGCAAATATGTTTATTCTAAACAATGTCTCAAAAGGATGGAAATGTGCATAAATGGATGTTTTATCCATGCTCTGAGTTCCTAATTCTGAAAACATAAAGAGTATTTTTCTGTGTTGGTATTTCAGCTGGTTCAAAAGTTAAGATTACAAAGGCTTATAGCTTCTTGATAAGTGATAAACTGTTATATTAAATTCTGTGTTTTTAAAAGAACTGAAAATCAGAAAGATAAATTATGTGTTTTTACCCTTTCTACCCTCTAATAATATATTCATCAAGTCTTTTATCAATGATTAGGAAAATCATTTATCTTATACCATATACTTATATTACACTTAATAGTAGTATAATTTCAATATCTTTTACTACTAGAAACTTCACTTTGAACTGAAAATTATAAATTGTCCCAAAATACAGATGCTAATAAAGTACACATTTAAATTGCCTTCTTAAAAATTCTATATGTTCTACTGTTACTTTGATTTATCCTTCAGAAATTTAGGAGAAATGGATAGTAGGATATTATGCACAATAATGGAACTCAAACTTCAGCATTTTACTCTTCAACAGTCTATAAAAGGCATATATTGAAAGGATTACAAAAAAAAGTTAAATAATAATATAAATATTTTACATAAAATCTTGTACATTATTAAAGATAGGCATGAACATATACATATATGTGTGTGTGTGTGTGTGTATATATATATTTATATAAATAAAGTGAAGTTTCTCAGTCATGTCCATGTCCAACTCTTTGTGACCCCATGGACTGTAGTCTACCAGGCTCCTCCATCCATGGAATTTTCCAGGCAAGAGTACTGGAGTGATTTGTCCAAACATAAGACATATGTGGTTTTTGCTTGTGTCTATCTTTAGTAATATGCATGTGTATATATATATATATGTGTGTGTGTGTGTGTGTTTAATATTGTATAATGATTATATATATACACACATATGTGTGTGTTTCATAGAAAAAAAAATCATTTACAAATTAAATGATGATGCTAAGCATTGAAGAACAGGGAAGCCAGGAGCTATGAGATAGAATTAGTACATTGGTAAGTGAGCGCAAGACTTTTTGGATAGTAGTTCAGAAATAACCAGTAAAATTACCACTTGGGATATAAGATAGAGAATCCTCTTAATATAAAGTTTTAAAAGAAAAATATAGTTTAATATAGCTATTTATCACTTATCAGGAAGTTATAACCCTTTATAATCTCAACTATTGAAATCCAGCAGAGAAAAATACTCTGTATTATGTCTATCTTTAATAATATTTAAGATTCTATGTAAAATAATTTAATTATTATCTAACTTTTTTGATGTGAATGAATGAAAACTAATGATTTTCTCAGACAAAACCAAAACTGTGAGAATTAATTACCAATATACCTATTCTGTTAAAAATACTAAAGGAATTTTCTTCAGGCAGAAATACCATATCAGAATTTGCACATATAAAATGAAATGAATAGCATTGGAGGTGTAAAGATGATGGTAAAATGAAATTCATTATTTTTTTCTCAGTTAAAATGGCATTACTGTATTGTGTGTTTATGCAATATTTAAGAGAATATTACAAGAACAGCACAAAGAATAGGAGGAAGGAATTAGAAATATATAGTTGTAATATTCTTACACTACATGTGAAGTGGTATTAACATTTTTTGAAGGCAAACTCTGAATAATTAAACGTGTATATTATTAGCCTTAGGGCATCATTAAAATAATTAAAAGCAACAAGATATATACATATAACTTAACAGAGGAAATAAAGTAGAATCCAGAAAAATGGTCAGTTAGCCTAAGGAAAGGCAAAAAAGAATGAAAAAGATAAATTGAGACAAGTAGAAAAATTGCTGGATGGTAGATCTTAATTAAATATGCCAATACTCACATTGAATGTGGCATAAAGACATTGATTATAAGAGAGATATTTCCATTATTGATAAAATAAGACAATTATAGGCTAAGTAGAAATTTAGATTCTGAATTATGAAATAAAAATTCTTACAGTTTCAATGTGTAAGATGATTTAAATAAAATTAAGTAATAAGACAATTTCTTCCAAGCCTCAGTTTGAATTGTCGAAAATTGAATTTTTCTGGTACTACCATATGTTTTCATGCAAATACTACTTTTTCTGGCTTCTGAAATATTACCATATAAAATAATATATAATATTATTTGCAAGACAATCTTATCTATGTTGTTAAACTATAATCTTCAAATATATATATATATGTTGCATGTGTGTATATATGTGTTAATATGTATATGTATGAATGTAATAAGCATCAAAATATTCAGAAAATATGCGAAATTAAGATGGTCATATGTGCTATTTGGAGAAGTCAGGTGGATTCAATGAAGGAATTTGTGGCTTAAATGTATCTCATTCATTTTTTCATATGACTTTGTATTTTACATAATTCAGATATTCCTCCACCAAACTAATACAGCAACCATTGTATATGAAGATCCAAATTTACATGTATAGGGCAAAAGTGCTTAATTCCAAGGAATTATACAATATAAAATGTAAAGGAGTTGTCCTAACAAAGGGCCTGGAGTATCTATGGGTTTCTGTCTTTCAATTTCAAAATAAAAGCCTCTGCAGCATCTCCTCAAAATGCCCAAGGCTTAGTAGGAGTACTTGGCATATTGATACACAGAGGTGATCACAGGGGCTTCCCAGGTGCTGCTAGTGGTAAAGAACCTGCCTACCAATACAGGAAATAAGAGAGATGCGGGTTCAATCCCTGGGTGGGGAAGATTCCTTGGAGGATGGCATGGCAACCCGTTCTAGTATCCTTGCCTGAAGAATCCCATGGACAGAGGAGCCTGGTGGGCTAAAGTCCATACAGTCCATACAGTCCAAAGACTTGGACATGACTAAAACAACTTAGCACATAGCATGAGTGTTTTATTCATCATGAGTTCAAATTATGCTATGATACCCTATAAATTGCATTGTTAACATTTCCTTCAGAAACATCCTATACAGGAATATTCTCTTGTTAATATATTGTTGGATTTTACAGGTTCATTGACAGAGCACTGGCTGGGAGCTTCCTTGGAACTAGCTCATGCTGCTTTCTGTTCCATTGAATACTAAAATTATATATGAACTATTTTCACACTAAATACTTATTATATTCTAATGTTAGCATTTTAACAACATTTGTTTAAAGTCTATTGAAAATTATATAAACTGTCCTTATGCCAAAATCCCACCGTTTGCTTCATGTCATTTATACTGTTTCACTGTAGGATATAAGCTGGATTTACTAGCTGGCTGGCAAGCAAAAACAATATTAAAACTAAAAATAGTTCTCTGCAGAAAACCTTATCAAATATTTATAAAATTTCTAAAGAAGATAAGAGCTTAAAATCTGATCTGAAATAAAAATAATTATAACAAAGTATACACTGCAAAGGACATTTTCTATTAGTGAATATTATACAGTAGAATTTTATAAATAAAAAATATGTTCCATTCTCATCTTCCTTCATAAATGATATGATGGTGAAAACTTGTCATCTTGAATCCTGATTAATATAGTCTCTCTTATCTAAATTTATGCTACTTCTAATTGTGTTATGCGTCATCCAGGAATGGATTATAGATCGATCCATGACAGATAAAGGAAAATGAATTGTGCCTTTATGGAGATCAATTATAGTACAAAGCTAATGATATTCTAGAATGTAAAGATATAGAAAGACAGAGGAACATAATCCAGAGGAAATGTTTGACTGTTTTAAGAACTCCAGACTATTAAAACCATTCTTTTGTGAATGATTTTCAAGAAATTATAACTGTCTTTATTCACTGTCTTTGTGACAACAAATACCCTAATCTCTTGCTTCAAATATTGCAATTGATACAAAAATATTTTATAGTTTCTTTCTTGCTCCTTAAAAATCTATTCTTACATGACAACAAGATTCCAATTCAAAGACCAGAAATAAAATGTCTCTCCCTTTTGCTCCCTGATTCAACACTCTCTCTACACACACACACACACACACACACACACACACACACACACATGCATTTCTATGACGGGTAAAATAAATAACAGGTCTCCTTTGGTTTTTCATTATCATATCCCTTAAGAAATTCTTGGCATCATCTCCTACATTTTTCTTCTCATTTTGGCCATTTCCCTGGCCTCCCTACTGTTCCCAACAACACTTCTGCCTTTGCAGCCTTTCTTGCTGTCTCTTCTACCAGGAATGTGTTTGGCTATATGCCCACACACTCTTATTTTTTTCAAGTCGGTGCTGAAATACTGCTCTCCATAGCGGCATTTCCAGTCTGTCTTATCTGAAATAACATCACCCCTGTAACTCTCTAATCACATACACTGTTTTAGTTTTCTTCACAGCTTTCTTTATTATCTGATTTCATGTCAAGCATCTATGCATTTATCATACTTTATCAAAGAGAATGTAAACTCTGAGTGCAGGAAGTTTATCCATTGTATTCACTCCAGTGTCTCCAACAATTAGAATCATGCCTAGTGATTGCTCTGTAAAGTTTAGTTGACTATATGGATGAGTGAATTAAAAATTACTGACAACAACAACAAAAAAACATACAAACCAAATTTATTGCTATCTTCATCATTGTGGTAGTCAGTGATGATCCTCAGTGGCCTTGCCACTGTATGATACCCTCCCCTGGATTGTGAGTAAGACTTATAAATTCCTGCTGATGGAATATGGCTATAGCATATGACAAAAGGAATGGGCTATGCAGGTAGGTTTGTGCAGATAAAATTAATATCTCTAATCTGTTGAATTTGGCTTAATCAATAGAGAGTTTATTCTGGATGGGCCTGACATATTAGATAATGTCTTTGAAAGAAGACTTAAGGAGGCTCGACAACTGACTCAATCTCTGGTGCTGAGAAATCATATCACCATGAGTTCTATGGTTACAAAAAAATTCTAAGCAACAAAGACATGAAGCTGAAGAGGGTCCTGGATTCTATATGAAGCCACAGTCCTAGAAACAGCTTTGAGAAATCCTGAACAAAGGATTCAGTTTAGTCATGCAGATGCCAGGCCTACAGATAGTAAGATCATAAATATATGTTATTTTAAGCTACTAAATGTGTGGTGATTTATTATGCAGAAATTGAAAACTGATATAATCATCGATATCACTATTACATCAAAAAATAGAATTTGGTATTCATACCCTAATAAATAGCTAAGCACTCTGCTCTAAACAAACAAAACCCTCCATTCCTTTGGCATAGTTTGGTACAAAGTAAATTTAAGAGATGTGCCATAAAGACATACTGCTGCTGCTGCTGCTGCTGCTGCTGCTAAGTCGTGTCAGTTGTGTCCGATTCTGTGCGACCCCACAGACGGCAGCCCACCAGGCTCCCCCGTCCCTGGGATTCTCCAGGCAAGAACACTGGAGTAGGTTGCCATTTCCTTCCCCAATGCATGAAAGTGAAAAGTGAAAGTGAAGTCGTGTCCGATCCTCAGCGACCCCATGGACTGCAGCCTACCAGGCTCCACCATCCATGGGATTTTCCAGGCAAGAGTACTGGAGTGGGGTGCCATTGCCTCCTCCAAAAGACATATTAAGTTTATGCAAAAATTTTTTTTTCCTGGATTAATTTCCTTTGTAGGCATTTTTAGGTTAAATGTATATAAAATGCTTTCTAATTACTATAAAAGAGAACTCTTTCTCATTTACTCTTATTAAATATTAAAATTATTAATGTATTTTAATAATGAACAAAATAATAAGTAAGATATTATGTTTGGGTTACATTAGTAGATCATTTCTACATTTATATAAAATACTGCCTATTATATATTTATTAAAGGTAGGAAAAGATTGAAGGCAGGAAGAGAAGGAGACGACAGAGGATGAGATAGTTGGATGGCATCACCTGACTCGATGGACAAGAGTTTGAGTAAGCTACGGCAGTTGGTGATGGACAGGGAAGCCTGATGTGCTGAAGGTCATGCAGTCGCAGAGTTGGACATGACTGAGCAACTGAACTGAACAGATATACTTATTAATAATATGCACCATCATGATCTGGCTACTATTTATAGACTTCAAATTCTAAAAGATGATACTATCAAAGTGCTGCATTCAGTATTCCAGCAAATTTGGAAAACTCAGCAGTGGCCACAGGACAGGAAAAGGTCAATTTTCATTCCAATCCCAAAGAAAGGCAATGCCAACGAATGTTCAAATTACTGCACAATTGCACTCATCACTCAAGCTAGCAAATAGTGCCCCAAATCCTCAAAGCAGGCTTCAATAGTACATGAAACATGAACATCCAGATGTTCAAGTTGTATTTAGAAAAGGCAGTGGAACAAGAGATCCAACGCCAATATCTGTTAAATCATCAAAAAACCAAGAGAGTTCTAGGAAAACATCTACTTCTGCTTTATTGACTATGCCAAAGCCTTTGACTGTGTGGATCACAACAAACTGGAACATTCTTAAAAAGACGAGAATGCCAGACTACCTTACCTGCCTACTGTATGCAGGTAAAGAGGCAAGTTAGCACTGGACATGGAACAACAGACTGGTTCCAAACTGGGAAATGAGTATGTCAAGGTTGTATATTGTCCCCTGTGTATTTAACTTCTATGCAGAGTACATGATGTGAACGTCAGGCAGGCCAGAAGAATCACAAGCCGAAATCAAGATTGTCGGGAGAAATACAAATAACCTCAGATACACAGATGATATCAGCTTTATGGTAGAAAGTGAAGAAGAACTGAAGAGCTTCTTGATGAAAGTGAAAGCGGAGAGTGAAAAAGTTGTCTTAAAACTCAACATTCAAAAACTAAGATCATGGCATCTGGTCCTATCAGTTCAGTTCAGTCACTCAGTCATGTCCAATACTTTGAGACTCCATGGATTGCAGCAGGTCAGAGCTCCCTGTCCATTGTCAACTTTTGAGTTTACTCAAACTTATCTCCATTGAGTCAGTGATGCTATCCCACCATCTCACCCTCTGTCATCCCCTTCTCCTCCTGCCTTCAATCTTTCCCAGCATCAGGGCCTTTTCCAATGAGTCAGCTCTTCACATCAGGTGGCCAAAGTATTGGACTTTCAGCTTCAACATCAGTCTTTCCAATGAACACTCAGGACTTTAGGATGGACTGGTTGGATCTCCTTGTAGTCCAAGGGACTCTCTGGAGTCTTCTCCAAAACTACAGTTCAAAAGCATCAAATCTTCAGCACTCCGATTTCTTTATAGTCCAAATCTCACATCCATACATGACCACTGGAAAAACCATAGCTTTGACTAGAGAGACATTTGTTGGCAAAGTAATGTCTCTGCTTCCTAATATACTGTCTAGGTTGGTCATAACTATTCTTCCAAGGAGCAAGCATCTTTTAATTTCATGGCTGCAATCACCATCTGCAGTGATTTTGGAGCCCCAAATAATAAAGTCTGTCATTGTTTCCATTGTTTCCACATCTAATTGCTATGAAGTGATGGGACCAGATGCCATGATTTTAGTTTTCTAATATTGAGTTTTAAGCCAACTTTTTCACTCTCCTCTTCCACTTTCATCAAGAGGATCTTTAGTTCTTCTTCACTTTCTGCCATAAGGGTGGTGTCGACTGCATATCTGAGGTTATTGATATTTCTCCAGACAATCTTGATTCCAGATTTTGCTTCTTCCAGCCCAGTGTTTCTCATGATGTACTCTGCATATACATTAAATAAGCAGGGTGACAGTATACAGCCTTATGTGTTCCTTTCCCTATTTGAAACCAGTCTGTTGTTCCGTATCCAGTTCTAACTGCATACAGATATCTCAAGAGGCAGGTCAGGTGGTCTGGTATTCCCATCTCTTTCAGAGTTTTCCAGAGTTTGTTGTGGTCCACAAAATCGAAGACTTTGGCGTAGTCAATAAAGCAGAAATAGACATTTTGCTGGAACACTCTTGCTATTTCAATGATCCAACGGATGTTGGCAATTTGATCTCTGATTCCTCTGCTTTTTCTAAATCCAGCTTGAACATCTTAAAGTTCACGGTTCATGTATTGCTGAAACATGGCTTAGAGAATTTTGAACATTACTATACTAGCATGTGAGATGAATGCCATTCTGCTGTAGTTTTAGCATTACCTTTCTGTGAGATTGGAATTAAAACTGACCTTTTCCAATTCTTTAGCCACTGCTGAGTTTTCCAAATTTGCTGGCATATTGAGTACAGCACTTTTACAGTATCATCTTTTAGGTCCCATCACTTCACGGCAAATTGATGGGGAAACAGTGAGAGCCTTTATTTTCTTGGGCTCCAAAATCACTACAGATGGTGACTGTAGCCATGAAATTCAAAGACACTTGCTCCTTGGAAGAACAACTATGACCAACCTAGACAGCATATTAAAAAGCTTTGCTGACAAAATCTGTCTAGCTTTGGCTATGGTTTTTCAGTAGTCATGTAAGGATGTGGGAGTTGGACCATAAAGTTGAGCGCCAAAGAATTGATGCTTTAGAAATGTGATGTTGAAGAAGACTCTTGAGAATCCCTTGGACAGCAAGAAGATCTAACCAGCCCAACCTAAACGAAATAAGTCATGAATATTCATTGGAAAGACTGATGCTGAAGCCAGTACTTTGGCCACCTGATGTGAAGAACTCACTCATTTGAAAAGACCTGATGCTGGGAAAGATTAAAGACAGGAGAAAAGGGGGATGACAGAGGATTAGATGGATGTGTTTGGTAGTTAAAATAGAAAAAAGGAGTCCAAATTGGTGGTGGCTAAAAGGCAAGGAAGGGAAAAGCCTAGGAAAAGAGAACAAAGGAATATCCAAGGACCTGAGTGAGGACTTCAGGTAGAACAAACAGCACTCCTGGTTAGCCCAATTTACATAGGGCAGGCCCAGGGGGAGGAGAAAAAAAAAACAGAAAATGATGAACCAAAGGGTTGGGAGTCTCTCCCTCTCTCCTGCTCTCTCTCTGTCTTTTCTTCGCATCTTTTAGGTCAGCGTGGCCTCACACCTCGAGGGATATATTTTCCTTTATTTTCTAATAAAAGAACCGAGGAAATTACACACTCCCCCGACATCTGTTGTGCTGTGACTCTGATTTACCCTGGCTTAAATAACCTAGGTGCGGCCCCCCAAGGTGGAGGCCAAGCACAACAGGAGCCCAATTCAGTGAAAGCTCCTGTGGTGGGAGCTGACAGAGAAGAAAACCCAATGCAGGGAAAGTGACAAGAAGCCCAGCATGCTGGAAACCCGGACAGCAAAAAACGAACTCAGCAGAAAGCTCACGCAGCTCAGTCTCAGATTCCAGAAGACTTCCAGTTAATGTAGGAGGTCCTCGCTTCTATGGCTGGAAGGACATATGCCTAGCAAAATCTTAGTCCCTTTACAATCTCTATTTTTTGTTTCCTTGAATCCCCTGAGAACAGGCAAGTGGCAGTGGGTGCAATTGAGGGACTCTGGCAGGGCCTTCTCCTCAGTATGTCCCAAAGGCTCCACTATCTGCTGAGCCTCAGTACCTGTTGCCCAAGCTGTTGGGGGTTCTTCTGTCCTTAATTTTGTTTGTGCCAAGGATCAGGTCAATGAAATCTGTGAGCACAGGTCAGGTATTTAGCAGATTTTCTGGCAAGTTATGAAGGGGATTCTTTGGCACCTTTTTCCCACTGCTTTTTCCTCCCATCCTTCAGATCCTCTCTCCTGGGACTTAAGCCCAGCCAAAACTCATGATGATGCCTGGCTTCTAGACCTAATAAAGCTCAGGCTCTGATGTCTCATTGCAAATATTCAGTTAGAATCACAGCAATAGGTAAGAGGTGGATTTGTTAGGATTCAGAGAGAAGCACACTCTGCAGGGTGTAGGCCATTGCAGAGGGCAAGTGCTTAGGCCATGGAATGTGGTGTGGCTGGGTTTTGCAAGCTGGGTGAATTCATATGCTAATGAGTGGGAGGATCATCCCAACCCATGGGGAACCACCCACTCCTCTTTTGACAGTGCCTTGGAACTGTCCTGCCACCTCTGGGTGTGTCATTTAATTTATAGATTGGGGATTAGGATTTACTTGAATTTGACTTGTTATCTTGGACCCAATTGATTTTAATCTGTTTATGTTATGCCCTTGTGCTATGTCATTCTTTCAAAAGTTGTGCCCTTCCCCCTTCCCTCCTGTTTCATGCTCTTTTCTGAGCCCTGTCCAGGCCCACAATGTTGCATCTACAATCTTCTGGATGGACAACCAGAAAATAGCTGGTCTTTGGGAGGGAAATACTGTATAATATCTAATCCCTCTAGATATTCAAGCCTTCATGTTCCAGGTTTTCTACAACATGTGCAACATCAGCATCTCTCAGTGAACCCACTAGTGTGGGAGACAGGCACACAATGCCTGCTAGAAATCCATCTGTTGGCATCCCTTCAAAGGCAACTGGGCTTCCAGGGATAATGTTTACCACTTTAGGAGTTAGCCCTGCATTCAGTTTGGTCCCAAACCCTTATGACACTTCTAAAGTTACAAACAAACCCCCGGATCAAATCTCCATTCCACTTTTATGGAACATCTGGTCTATCACCTCTTATATTTGTTCTTAAGCCAATTACTAACTCCTACAACCAGGACCCTGTCCCCCAGCAGGCAACATTCCTCCACCCAGCCTATTATTAAAATACTCTTAATGCCCCTAAGAGGGCCAGATAACCCACTCTTTGTCATTAATTTCTGTTATTACCTAAAGTAGGTCTATGACAATGAAATGTTTACCATTGGAAACACCCTAAGCTGCTCTTATGGAGGAATAGGGGAGGAAATCAGTGACTTTCAATCCCTTAGAGCAGTAGAAGGATAAGGCTTGACTGTTTCACCAGGTTCCCTGTCTCAGGGCACAGGCTTGGATTGCTTTACATAATGATATCTATTTCCATCTGCAGTGAACAAACTGGCAATGAGTTAAAATTACAGCCCCTTAAACATGCCAGGAGAAATATCAATAACCTCAGATATGCAGGTGACACCACCCATATGGCAGAAAGTGAAGAAGAACTAAAGAGCCTCTTGATGAAAGCGAAAGAGGAGAGTGAAAAAGTTGGCTTAAAGCTCAACATTCAGAAATCTAAGATCATGGCATCCGGTCTCATCACTTCATGGCAAATAGATGGGGAAACAGTGGCTGACTTTATTTATATTTGGGGGCTCCAAAATCACTGCATATGGTGATTGCAGCCATGAAATTAAAGGACGCTTACTCCTTGGAAAGAAAGTTATGACCAACCTAGACAGCATATTAAAAACCAGAGATATTACTTTGTCAACAAAGGTCTGTCTAGTCAAGGCTATGGTTTTTCCAGTAGTCATGTATGGATGAGAGAGTTGGACTATGAAGAAAGCTGAGCACTGAAGAATTGATGCTTTTGAACTGTGGTGTTGGAGAAGACTCTTGAGAGTCCCTTGGACTACAAGGAGATCCAACCAGTTCATCCTAAAGGAGATCAGTCCTGGGTGTTCATTGGAAGGGCTGATGTTGAAGCTGAAACTCCAATACTTTGGCTACCTGATGTGAATAGCTAGCTCATTGGAAAAAACTCTGATGCTGGGAAAGATTGAAGGCAAGAGAAGGGGATGACAGAGAATGAGATGGTTAGATGGCATCACCAACTCAATGGACATGGGTTTGGGTGATCTCTGGGAGTTGGTGATGGACAGCGAGGCCTGGTGTGCTGCAATTCATGGGGTTGCAAAGAGTTGGATACGACTGAGCAACTGAACTGGACTGAATCCTACCCAGCACTGGTCACACTGGAGGCCTTGGGGATGCCCAGCTACAGTCCGGGGATTCCAAGAAGGTTAACCGGCCTCGATCTGCCTAGCAATCTGGTCCTTGAAAGGTTGTCATGCCTCAACCTGCTCGGGGATCCGCCAATTTGGGGGTCCCAGGAGGTCATCATGCCTCGACCTGCCCAGGGACCCAATTCTCAGGAGGCCATACTGCCTCGACCTACCTGGGGTTTCATTCTCCAGGAGGCTGTCACACCTCAGCTTGCCTGGGGATCTTCACCCTGACCCGGGGACGCCTAGGTCTCAGGTTGCAACAGTACTGGGTAGGATAAGTTTCAGAAAGACTCACCCCTAAGGAAGTCCAACCATGGAAATAAAAGGAAGCCTATTTCTTGTGGGACTATGCCCGGGCCTAAGCAATAACTTAGGAGCCCAATGAAAACTGCATTGCCTTTCTGGAAAGGCTAAAAGAAGCCCTCTAAAAGTTTACCAATCTGGACTTAGACTCTTAGGGACAGGTGATTTTAAAGGACAAATTCCTGTCACAATTAGCATCAGACATTAGGATAAAGTTATAGCAGCTACAGCAGCAGGACCCTGCTGTCTCTTTAGATGAGATGGTCCAGACAGCCTCTAATACCTTTTATTACAGAGAACAGGAGAGGGAGGCCAAGGCACAGGAGAGCGAGAAAAGGAAAGATACAAGGCATGCCCAGATGCTGGCTACGCAAAAGGGAAGCTCTATAGCAAACCTTAAGTCCTTGAAAGAGGCAAATGCCTAATCTGTAGACAGGTGGAGCATTGGGCCAAAGAGTGTCCAAACCATAACAAGTCTCCTAAAGTGGCTTGCTACAAAGACCATCAACTGGGACATTGGGCAGCACTCTGCCCTTGGGACCCAAGAGCCTCAAGGTCAAGCACCAAGCCTTCCCTCATGATGGTTCAACAGGAATGAAGTGGCCCATTCTAGCCAGCCCGTCTATCACAGATAACCATCACAGGGCTGGAGCCAAGGGTACAACTGTATGTGGCAGGTAGGTCCGAGAATTTCTTGGTTGGAGAATTTCACAGGAGCTACCGACTCCATCCTGACCTCCTACTCCATAGCTTTTTCCTCCCAAACCTATACCATTTGGGGTGCTACAGGGAAAACAATTGCAAAAAGATTCACCTGAGCACTTTGTTGCTAGGATGGACAAATATTTTCCCATCAGTTTCTAGTGGTCCCTGACTGTCCTCCTCCCTTATTGGGAAAAAAATCTTTCCCTGCCTTTGAAACCTTGAAGCTATTGCAATCCTGATAGAAGATACTTTAAAACTTTCTTTTGGGGGAAAACTAACTATTTTTACCAGCCACCAAGTGAAACAACTCCTAAGTGGGAGAGGCTACTTACTGATGTCTGGTCAAAGAATCCTCAGATATCAAGTAGTGCTGATGGAAAATCCAGGCCTCACTATATCCCCTTGTAAGTTTCTTAACCCAGCCACCCTCCTGCCTACCTCCGAGGGCTCTCTCCTCTTTCACTCTTGACTAGAAACCTTGGACCCCTGGACAAAACCTGGAGAGGGATTGTCAGAAGATCCTCTGACCAATCCTGAGGAAATCTGGTACACTGATAGAAGCAGCTTTGTCTTGGATGGAAAAAGAAGAAGCGGGTATGTAATAGTCTCCAATTTTGAGACCATAGAAGGTAAACCTTTGCCATCAGGTACTTCCCAATTCTCTGAGCTCATAGCCCTGACTCAAGCTTTAGAGCTAGGAAAAGGAAAAAGAGTAGTTATTTACACTGATTCCAAGTATGCCTTTCTGGTGCTACATGCACATGCTGCTATTTGGAAGGAAAGAGGCCACTTGACCACCCGAGGGTCCCCAATCAAATATGGTGATCAAATCCTTAGAATCTTGGAGGCAGTCCATATGCCCACTGAGGTTTCAGTCTCCCACTGTAAGGGACACCATAAAGGGAGCACAGAAGTGTCACGAGGGAACCAAGCAGCCGATCAGGCAGCTAAGAGAGCAACATTACAGAACAATGACCTAATAGGGGTTGCCACCTTAGTTCCACAGTCTAATTTGCCAGAAACTCCCTCATATACTGAAGGCAAGACTCTTAAAGCTAAGAATGAGGCTTTTAAGAAGATCATTTGGGATGGTTCCAAAAGAGGAACTTCTTTTTCTGCCTGGAAACCTCCAATGGAAGTTGGTTAACTCCTTACATACCACCACTCATTTAGGGGAGAAGGCCCTCCAAAGATTACTAGAAAGGTCCTTCAGAGGAACAGGCCTCCAAACAACTACATGGCAAGTGGTCTCCTCTTGTCTCACTTGCCAATTAAACAACCCCCAAGGAGCTCAAAGACCCCAGCTGGTCCAGCCTGTCCAATGACCTGGGACCTACCCAGGAGAGGACTGGCAGATGGACTTCACCCAGATGCCAGTTTCTCAAGGGTATAAATACCTATTAGTCATGATAAATGCATTCACAGGATGGATTGAAGGCTTTCCCACCTGGACTGAGAAGGCTGAGGAGGTAGTTAAAAAACTGCTCCTTGAAATCATTCCAAGATTTAGTCTGCCCAGGTCATTACAAAGTGACAATGGGACATCATTTACTTCTAAGGTCACCAAACGGGTGTCTAAAGCATTGGGCATTACTTATCATCTCTATTGTGCCTGGAGGCCTCAGTCTTCAGGAAAAGTAGAAAGAGCCAACCAATTCTTAAAATCAGCGATAAAAATGTAAACCCAGGAGACCTCCCTGGGATGGAAGGAAGCTTTACCAATAGCTCTCCTCCACATCTGTATTGTCCCTAAGGAACAGGTTGGTCTTAGTCCTTATGAGATGCTATATGGGAGACCTTTTGTTTGTGTCAATGACCTTTTCCTAGATCCAGAGGCTCAGAACCTCTGGTCTTATACCATAGCCATTAGGCAATTCCAAAAGGCTATAGGCTTGTGGGGTTGTCAACAAGGACTCAAAAGATTGTAAGGCTTCACCACTATATGCTCAAGAGATTCACGTCCTAATTAAAGTCTGGAAAGATGGGTCCCCAAAGGCCCAACTCCAGCCCACATGGAAGAGCCCCTACCCTGTAATACTTTCTACCCCCACAGCAGTAAAGGTAGCAGGATATGACTCCTGGATTCACTACTCAAGAGTTAAGACATGGAAGAAAACAGAAGAGGACACTCCATACACCTGTGAGCCCCTGGAAGTTCTCAGATACCTATTCAGAACTACAAATGAGTGCCATTCTAATGAATACCCCCAAAATCTAGTTTCTGGGAATAAGATTTCTCAGGACAGCTCTAAAGAGCCATCACAGCTTGGCAGGGTTGTACTCCAAAATAGACAGGAGATAGATCTTCTGATCCCTGAAAAAGGAGGGACTTGAGCCATCCTGGCAATGGGAAATTGTAGTTGGCTAATGCCCCTACTAGTCTTTGTTATGCCATATTGATGATGCTTATGATTGCTCCATGTATTATCAATTGTCTAACCCATTTTATTTCTGCCCAGGTCAATAAGCTACAACATCCAGTGCCAGTTCAACAAAGATATATAAAACTAGAGCTGACCACGGAAGATATCACTCACCCTTAGATGGACACTGCTATAAGGACTCTGAGGCCTGAGACTAGCAAAAGGGGGAGGCCCAATGCCCCTTGCCCTCCCAGTTCAGCAGGAAGTAGCCAGAAAGGCCTTGACACTCCTATTCCCAAAGAATTGGGCCTCCCGTCTCTTGACAGGGGAATGTTAGATAGTTAGAATAGGAAAAATGAGTCCAGAATGGCATGGCTGAAAGACAAGGAAGGGAAAAGCCCGGGAAAACAGAACAAAGGAAGGTCCAAGGACTGGAGTGAGGACCTCAGGTAGAACAAACGGCGCTCCTGGCTAGCACAATTTGTGTAGGGCAGGCCCATGGGGAGGAGAAAAAGCATATTAAAAGAGGAACCAAAGGGCTGGGGGTCTCTCTCCCTCTCTCCCGCTCTCTTGCTCTCTCACTCTCTTGCTCTCTCACTCTCTCGCTCTCTCACTCGCTCTCGCTCTCTCTTGCTCTCTCTTTGTGTCTTTTAGGCCAGCATGCGCTCATGCCTCGAGGATGTATTTTCCTTTATTTTCTAAATAAAACTGAGCTGTAACACTGAGCTGTAACATTGATCCATCAGAGAGCTGTAACACTGGTCTGTTGCTTCGAATTTTTATTGTGACAAGACAGAACCGAGGAAATTACATGCTCCCCTGACAGCTGGATTTCATCACTGACTCCATGGACATGAGTCTGAGCAAGCCCTGAGAGTTGGTGATGAACAGGATGTCTGGTGTGCTGCAGTCCATTGGGTTGCAAAGAGTTGGACGCAAATGAAATGAACTGAACTGAACTGAATTGATAAATATGGTAGACAATACACAATCCAGATAACAGGATATGGTAAAGTACATTTAAGCCTAATTATATGTGTCATTTAAGACTACCAAACTTAGCAGTCTCTTAAATGTGATTTAAAAATGCATATGCTGCGATGGGATGCTCAGAATTTTCATCTAGTTTTCTGAATACATAATATCACAATA